>NC_054752.1:2120150-2483715 GCF_018143015.1 Lytechinus variegatus | reverse complement strand
ACCTAGCTAAGCTCCAGATAAGAAAATCATGGTATCGTCGTGCAGGCAAACAGAAATAGAAATTTGGCTTGAAGCTTCGGTGATGTTCATTTTTTCACTCGTGAACACGTATCAATTTAAATAGCGTGCGATTGTCATAGTAGAGGGTGACCTGTGTTATTATCCAAGGGGCGGCGACTCAGGGGGAAGGGAGTGGCTGTGCGGCACAGTGCCCCCCACTTTTTGAAGCACTAAAAAAGTGTCATTTTTATGCAAGAAAAATGCAATGCATGTGCCCCCTCACGAATGTGTACTGCAACATTGTGCCCCTAAATTTCACCTGAGGAGACCCGTCTTAGGTGTTGCAAGTGCCCTTGCTCATATAAGTACCAATTTTTTAAAAGCAAAATGCCCCCTCTCGAAAGTGTTCCCCCTTTCACCTGAGAAGTACCTGATTTATTTGTAACAAAGTGCAAATTTCTCAAATCTTGGCCACTTTTTCCGAAAAATGCCCCCCCTCACGAACGTGTATTCTGCGCCCCTTTCTCCTGAGGAAGACCCGATTAATGTGTGAGCAAATGCCCCCTCGCCTTCTTGTAAGTGCCATTTCTCGAATCAGTGTTTTTTTACTCAAGAAAGGTGCCCCTTACAAACGTGTTCTGTGCCCCTTGAGAAGGACCCATTTTATGTGTGAGCAAGTGCTCCTAGCTTGCCTTAATCTTGCAAAAGCCCTATTTCGTATCAGTTCCCCTTTTTACCCAAGAAAAGTGCCCCACACAAACGTGTTCTGTACCCCTTTCACCTGTAAAGGAGTACCCTTTGAAACAAGAATACAATTAATATTCTAATTTTTATATGTTACTAGCCTGAACAAAACTTGAGTAAGGATATTACGTGCCTTAAGCTTCTTGAGTCATGTGAGTGGGGTAGATAAGCAGAGGCGTACCTACAGATGGGGGCTTACGACCAAGAAAAAAAAAGAAAGAGAGAAGGGTGAAATATAATATTTTTTTATATCAGTTGTAAAAATCTATCACAAAATTGGATTCTAGTTAAAAAAAACATGTCAAAGTTTTCGCTCGCTCGCAGCTTATACCGTGATACGACATATCTAGCCCCCTCAAAATATTTGCCCCATTATGCCACTGTAGATAAGTCATTTTTCTTTATTTTAAGATAGTGCCCTTTTCAAAAGAAAAGTGCCCTTTTCCCCGTGCCATCCCCCAACTTTCAACTTCGCTCCGTAGCCGCCCCGGTATCATCCCCTAATAATTTACGTTCAAACATCATAATACTTATGATGAACAAGACGATAACGGGAAGGAGAAAAGATGATCATGATCATGATATTGATGGTATATAGTATTATTGTCGTTCGCACAGTCATGACCATCAACTTCAGTAAAGTTCTCAGAATTTTATCATTTTGAGAAAAAGGAGGTCTGTAAAAACTTCTGGAGTCATTTTGCGTTAAAAGTGGGAAAATGGCATATTTCACACAATTTGAATGTGCTGATTATGTATAGACCAGGGGCCAGTTGCATAAAACTTTTTACCTGAGAAAACTCAGGTTGTTTTAACTAGAGTTTTTGCCCTGTGTTAAAGTCAATGGCAGAAATCAGACTAACCTTAGTTTTCAGTTTTTACCAGAGTTTTCTCATGTAAAAAGTTTTATGCAACAGGCCCCAGTCCTGTTCCCAATTAGCCTCAAGATTTTCCCCATATGGGTCTAATGAAACAATTCCTTTTGTAAATTTTTAGAAACAAATGGGTAGAGAAAGAAAACAAAATCCAAAATGTAATGAAATATTTTATTAAACAAATGACATCATTCAAATAAAATTATCCCCTCTCGCAACCAAGAAAGCGCAAGGGGTATGTCCTGTTTATTTTACAACGCTTTGGGAAAATTACTTTATTTTTAGTTGTATTTCTGTTAGATGAAGGGGTATGTTGTGGAGAACACGAAAAATAGATGAGAATTGAAAATGCTACTCATTGATCGAAATTTCACAACTTACTAAACTTCGTCAAAGTATACCCATCTTGGCTACTGCAGAGAGGTATCCAGCAATGTGCAATGCGGGGGAGTAGCCTACATAGGAGGAGGCTGCACTTTATTGTCTTTGTTGTTATGCTGAACGCAAGAGATACGTCTGTTGCAAAGACAAGGAATTTGTGGCTGCTCCGCCTTGATTGTATGCGGCGGGGGGGGGGGGGGGGTATTTCCCACTAACCAACAAAATGTTTTAAAATCATGAAGAAAATGCGCAGGAACTATTTGCCACTTAAAGTTCACCTCAACAAAAGTTTATTTGAATAAAAAGAGAACAATCCAACAAGCATAACACTGAAAATCTCATCAAAATCGGATGGATAGTAAGAAAGTTATGACATTTTAAATTTCGCCTAATTTCCTTGCATTGTATATTTTGTTTTGTATCATTTTGTATTTCTTGTTTTGAACAAAATGTTGGCAATTGCCAGTGACGTTCTGTAATAAATTCAATTCGATTCAATTCACAACATTTTATATGCACATCCTGGTTTGCAAATGATGAGACTGATGACGTCATCCACTCACTTCTTTTTTTTTGCATTTTATAATATGAAATATTCAAATTTTCTCCTTATTGTTCAGTGAAATCGAGTTTTATTCCTCCCTGAACATGAAAAATTAATTTTGTTAAACATTATGTGGTTCACTCAAGTTTAACATTATTATAAATTCTGTAAAAATTTCAATATTGTATAATTAAAACAATAGAAAATATTTGGCGCACCCGAGTTTAATACTAAATTGATGCCAACCTCATTTAAAGTCAATTTGTCGCCCCTTATTCCCGGGGGGGGGGCACTCGACCAAAAAAGTGGTGGGGGCTTGTTGTAAAAAGGAGGGTCCTCGGAACGGGCTTCGGAACTAAAAATGTTTGTGAAAAGTGAGAACGGGGGTCCTTGGAACGGATCGCCAGCGTGTAAGCTATATATGCATCCCTATGGAACGGACATGCGTGTATGATGCAGCTAGCCCGGCGCCACAGCCACCGGGGGCGCTCTCGCAGAGGCGATGGTCGGACAGCGCTCTGCGCCCGCTTTTCACCAAAATTGCAGTTCATTGTAGCAGATCAATGCGACCGGAACGGCGTAAAGAAAAATATGCGAAGCTTTGGAGCGGATTTCCTTTTTTCTCGATAAGAAGAAAATGCTATGCTTTGGAGCGACTTTCTTTGTTCTTTTTCTCAATAAGACAAAAATGCTATGCTTTGGAACGGAAATTTGGGTGCAAGAATGGGGGTCCCCTCCGCGGCACATGCCCACTATGCATGATATACTGAGTGCCCCCCGGGCCCTTATTTTTAATTTAAAATCAATTTGGCGTCCCTTAATCTCAATCGACATGATCGATTCTATTTGGCACCACTCACAACCTATACGGCGCCCCTAAGTTTAAGATTAATATTGTACCCCATAACTCAAGGTCAATTTGCCATCCCTCAATTTCAAGATCGCTACGGCGCCCTTAATAAAGTTTTGGCGCCCCCTTGTTAAACATCAATTTGACGCCCCCATGTTGAACATCATGACCTATTCCCCCCTTTTCTGCTCTTTCCTCCCTCTATGTTAATCTCTTGTCTGTCCCCTTTTTTCTCGATCTTTTGGTTTATCTTTATTTTTCAAGGTTCTCCTTAATTTTTTTTCTTCGTTTCTTTCCCTTCTACCACCCATTTCCTCTTAACCTCTTCTCAACTTTTATGTCCCCATCCGTTCTCTTCTCCTCTTTTCTAATCCCTCTTCTCATTTTCTATTTCCACCTTCCTCAGTCGAAATGTTCATTTATGACAAGAGAAATATTTCATCAAGTTATGGTATTTCTGTGATGAATTTTTGATGAATTCTTAAAGAATTATTAAATACACTCCCGCTGTGGCTCTCCGAAACAACGGAGGAAAGATACAGAAGAAAAAGTAGAGAAGAAGATGCACTCTCGTAGGAGCTTCAACTAGGTCACGTTTCATAAAGAGCTGTTATGATAACAAATTAACAATTTCTATTAGTTTACTATCAGCCAATCAATTTGAATAATTCCAAAAGCTTTAAACTATTATTTGCAAATTTGTTTTACTGTCAAGTCCATGATGCTGTTATTAAAAATTGTGACATAACATTTATGTCAGTATTGAAGAATCATGGACTGATTCACATTGATTGGTTGTGCGGAAAAACAAAAAATAATTCACGCTTGACGATTTTATTATCATTCATTATTCATTTTGTTTTAATTTTTATTATTATTATTTTATTATTTATTTATTATTAGTATTATTATTTTATTTTATTATTATTATTTTTTTTGGGGGGGGGATCGGCTCCTAAACTCTTACATGGTATCAGATTGGAGAGGGTTTAAATTTTCTTTTTGCATTGTGTGTGTTTGTAATGGCACAATGATTAAATTGTTATAGTCCTGTGCCAGGGACCTGGGTTGAATGTATAACTTCTCTTCTGGGGACACTTTCCTACATCCGTGCCGATCAAATTCTCATCTCCAAACCACTGGCGTAGGGAGGGGGGGGGGAGGGAGTGCTTGGGGTACCATGGACATGATAGACCCCTAAATTATTCACGACCAAGAAAATAAAGGGAAAATGTAAGGGAATGAACGATAGAAGGGTAACAAGATCATTATTTAATGAATATTGAGTCAAAATATTTTATATTATGAAACAAAAAATGGATTTTTGGTAATAAAAACGCCGAAATTTTTGCTTTTTCGCAGATTTTGATAAATTTTGCCCGATACACCATGACCTGGCCCCGTCAAAATTTTTGGGTCATTATTGTTACAAACTGTTTCATAAAGCAAATGCAACACAAAAACAGACAAAAAAAAGCGTTTGGCCATTTAAACTAAAAATATGTCAAAGAGTCCCTAAAGATAGTTCCAATCAATATTTCACACTAATACAGAGATTTCTTTGTCAGAAAATAATTTTAATAAATAGTCTTGACCAAGTTCAGTTGATATCATAATGTAGCCTACATTCATGATCAAAAAGTGTTTCATAAAGCTGTTCGTAAGTTAAGAGTGGTTAAGAGTGAACGACTGGTGATCCTTTCTTGTGGAAAATGGTGTATTCATTGACCATGGTTAAGCGCGTAAGAAAGGTTCACCGGTCATTCTTAGAGTGGCTCTTATCTTACGAACAGCTTTATGAAACACCCACCCAGTTAGAATTTCGTTTGATTTACGACGTATACAAGATGGATAAGACATAACTTCTGCAGACTTATCCACCGTCAGCACGTTTACATGATAACGTCTTAATTTGCATGCGCTCAAAAGAATACGTTGATCATGAATAAGGTAAATCTCAAACAATTATTTCTTCATAAAAAATGATCTCTTTGCCTGATCATGTTTTATGTCATAAAGTAGTGGATACGACAACCAGGTAAAAAAAGTGTGAATGTGTTTGCACCTCAATGCCCTGTTCATGTATACACAAATACCCCCCAAACATACTCGATATTATCAGTCAACATCTCCTTCGTAATACCCCTCGGACCATTATAGAATGGCACTTTGCGATTATGCATTAGCTCCAATTATAAAAAGTTTTCTCCTTCATAATGATGCACTGTTTATGTTAATTTATTGGACAGTTAGATTTAGTAATAAATTGAATTTAATTCAGAATACTGCAACACTACCACTGATGAGCTTCTATGGCCCAAAAGCGGTAAATGTACACGGCCAATGCGCGTAACACATCATTCCTAAAAGGGAACAAAATGCGTCACCGCTTGAAGATCGTCTCCGAAAATTTTGAGACATAGGCGTTTATATTCCGCTTAGTCGACTTAGAATTCTGCTGCCCGATATTTTTAAAAATAAAAACCACAGGCTTGTACACCAACCACAATTGAGGCAACGTTTTCAATATCAGGGATCTCTTGGGTTGACGGCCGGCTTCTGTTCATAAAATCCCTGCGAATATGAGGGGATTATGTTCCCTTTTCTTAGTGTTTAATTGTTTCCAATGTGAAATAAAAAAAACAAATAATCTCCATCATGGTTTCAGCAGTTGAGATCGATATCGATACCCTATCGATACTCTTGTAATATAAATACAGTTCGACGATACTTGCCCCCAGTTTCGTATCTGGAGGATAGTTACACCATAATCGTCTCGATCTGAAATGAACGTTACATTACTTTGTCCCACAAGTTCACCAACTGTGCATCTTTGCATGTCCAGCGTAAAATGGCAAGAGCTTGAACAGTTGAACTTTAATGATAATGCAAGGGTTGCAAATGCGCACGTTAATGCAAAACTATTTATGCCACATTATCAATACAATGTTGCACATAGCATCACCTTGTACCCAATGTGCAGAGATGAAGCCTTAACGGAATATTCAATTTTCTTTTTTTAAATAGTGAATGTAATGCGCCCAAACAGTGCAAAGTTGCAAATGAACAATATACCGCGGGCAAACAACGGTAAAAAGACGCATTTTTTGCATCCTTTCTTTCATTTACGCCCCCAAAAGGCGCTGCAAGGGTTTTATTTTATAGGATGCATTTATTTCTAAGTTTGTGTACGTCATGGCGATTCGTTCAAGTTGCCGTTTACTTTAGAACGAGGAGACCTTCCGATGATGGGCTGAAATTTGTTTTTCAAGGTCCAAATCAGATGGTCAATGCTGGTCATCATATCCATTTTCTTCTTGCCGTCTCCTCTCCACTTAGGCCAATCGTCGGGATCTACAGGGGAGTCAGGGCTTTCTGGTTCCTGTCCGCTCTGTTTGTTCTTATCCTTTCCCTTCCGGTTGTTTCTAGTTGGGGTCTGATCGGGGTGCTTCTTGGCATCATGTTTCTTGTCATCAACAGTTGGAGTTGTCAGAAATTCTAAAGCAACATTCTGCTGTGACCTTTTCTTCTTTTTCCTTTTCCTTTTCTTTTTCTTCTTTTTCGTTTTATCAACCTTTTCTTCAATTATACGTACCTCAGCCTCCGCTGACCTGCCGAAGATTCCAGACTCAGGAATCGCCACAATTGCGATTTCTGACTTATCTTTTACATAATTCTTATCCTCTTTGTGCTTATCACAATCACTTGACTCTGTATTTTTCTGCGCGTCTTCCCGGTCGGATGCTTCAATCATAAGCTGAAAGAGATTTGCCCATTTGGAGCCTTGTCTTCCCCCGTTTTCTTTGTCTTTGTCAAAAACCTTTTGGGCAGTCTTGCAACCAGGAAGATCCAGTCTGGCGTTAGAGTCATCCTCCTCTTTAAAAGCGCAGGTTGTTCCCGGAGACTTTCGAAGAGGGGCTAGCGTCGAGACGTCTCCGCAGTCTTCGACACCGCTTGGTTCTGATGGAGTCTCCTCTCCAGGAGAGCTAAAATTGCTAGGATCATCTGCAACTCTAGTCCCAAGGGTTTCTTGAAAGGGGAACATCGTTTTGAAGAGTGATCTCCTGCGTTCGTGAAATTGGTTCAGACGCTGGATGGTGTCATCTCTTTCCCCTGGCATGTTCCTTGAGCTGATGGACATCACTAATCCCTTAGAAGTCGGATCAGGCGTGTGACAATCCCGAGAGAGGCCTTCCTTTGTCATTTCCTCTTGAGGAAATTCACAGGAACGTGTCTGAAACTTTGCACCATGCTTTTTCCACATCTTTGTTTTTGATGTTAACGAGTCTCTTGTTTTTTCGTTCCGAAGAGGTTTGTTCAAGACAGAATGTTTTGCTTTTTGATCCTTTCCTCCTAAGTCTACATGGCATTGCTGCAAAGAAAATCTATCTACTATACACGGCCTTCTCGATGATGCGATACTTTTAGATTTCTTCTTTTTTCCCCTTTTCGGTCCAGTCATAAACACATTTGAAAGGTCATTATTCCTCCATACTGATGATGATATTGGTGGAAAGCTATTCCGTTTTGTTTTCCCTTTGACCATGTTGACCGAAACTTTTTCTGATTTCGCTGCGTCACTTTTTGAAGGCGTTGAGGATGCCCCCGGTCCACTCGACGTCATTTTCGGCAGAGGATTCTCTTTCTCCTTTTCTATTACTTTCGGAGCGGCTCCAAAATCTTTACATGAATCAGGGTTACCGTCTTTCTTGTCAGAAGATGCCGACTCCATTCGGTCACTAGATTTCGGAAATTTGTCCCGTGCCGACGTGTCAGAGGTAAACGTTACCTCCAGTTTTACTTTGTCGAGTTGTTCAGAAAGAGGTGTGGTCAGATGTCCATCTGTACCTCCGCTCTTGGGGTTTCGTCTCCGTATTCTTTTCGTGGAATTTCCAACCTTCTTTTTAGTCTCGATGACCAAACTGTCGACGTATATTCCTTTGAGAGTAGCCTCATCGCGGGAAGCCTGATTGGATTTCATGCCTCTGCCCCTCGCATCTTTTGAATCTGAAAGTTTTGCAGCATTCTTTTTACCTCTGCGGTCCTTTACGACCTGCAAAATTATAACGAAGTGAGGATACATTTCAATTTTGAGATTTTTAATTAAAACTCAGCGATATGAATATTCGGAACTATGCAACTGGAAGTTGCCTCATTACCTATACAGTGCGTATATAAAACAGTTTACACTTTGAAAAAGCCCGGGGAATTAAAAAATATACAACATTTGGGTAATTTTTTCACATATAATCATAGGTTTAGGTTTCATTTATCCAATGAAAGTAAAATTTTTGACAAAATGTTACACTTGAGTGAGCAGTGTCAGTTTTTGTAAAGCTCGCATAAATCTGTTTGCACAGAAATGTTCGTTTGTACGCTGCGAAACATTTCTCATATATTTCCTTTGCACTTTTAGTCAATTGAAAAGAAACGGATAATTCAAGCATTTTCTAACAATTTGCCACCCATATTGAAATTTCAACACTCAGTAAACACAACCTTAACCCGTTTTTGTGCCAGCTGGATCTGAGACATAACTGAATCTGAAAAAGTTTATATCAGACATCTATAGCATTTTCACTAAATTTTTATCATTTAAATTGGGTTTATATTTCATATTTCATTTAAAACTTGTTTCTCCACACTTTTCCCAAGCTTGACAATGATTAACAAAATGAAATCAAGCCTATGCCATTTTATGTACATGTAAATCACAGCTCAGGGTAAAGGAAATATCGTCACAATGGCCTAGGTGTGTGGGGGAGTGGGGTGGGGCGCAATGCACTCCTCGAAGTGGTTTGTGCAAGTTTGTGCAAGTTAAAAAAGGTAAAAGATATCTTCAAATCAATTTTACTAGCTAAATTCCACGTGTTATTCATGATTAAGGTCTACTGTTATTCGCATAACTATTTCAAAGTTCTGCGCAAATCATTTTTCACTAACTTTCAAAAGTAAGTGGTGCTCACTCAAGCGGAAATGTTTTTCGACAGTTATATCGTAATTTGCTTATTCTGTACCAATTTTAAAATGTGGAATATCTTCAGAATATTATAAATGTATAATTTTATAAGATTTTTTTTGATACGCACTGTAGTGGTGTAGTATTGGAATATTTTTGCGAAGACTGAATGCGGTCAAACCTTTTCTTTTTATTCTATGAAGTTTCACTGAATTTCCTCTAGGTTCTGGATTCAATCAAGCACTTCAGTGGCTAATTGTTGATCGATTTTGACAAAAAATACATCGCACCAATAAGCTATTTAGGATTTCGCTTTTTAAATTCTTTAAATATTTAAACATTCACTTTGACCGACTAATTTTTGGTTTGGGGGTGGGATGGCAGGGGAGTATTTCATCAATATTTTGATACGACAAATACGATCGAACAACTTTCATTGATTCTGATTGGCTTAGAAGCGCTGTTACTATGGTAACTGTGGGATAAAACAGGACTTGCCTGATCAAGTCCTTTCACGACACGCTCCCCAGAAAAGCCTATTACATTCTGTAGCTTTCATATAAAATTCAAAATTCGATTTGTTTAACAGAAAAAAAGGCGGTTGGCCGCAGCCGTCGGACCACTTTTTTTTGCAGGAGTTTCTGCATTTTATTGTAAAGTCAAAATAAATTTATAATACATAAAACATAATCGTAGTATGACATGAAAGTACATTGTAATGTGACAAATTTATAGTAGTGTCATAACAAAATTTAGACATGAATACAATTTAAGGATAAGATAAAGTAATACAAAAAAAAATGCAGTGGCAAACTATATAAGCAAAAAAAAAATGCTTGAGTAATAGCAGCCAAAACTTTGGACTGTCGGTGTACCAATATTCCTTACAAATAATATAGATGTACTGGTGGTTTCATGAAACAAAATAGTCGATGATTTTTTTTCACTGACTAAAGTACTCTGATCCAATCAGATACAATAACTTTAGTAGCTTATAACAAATAGTGAAATCACGTGTGGACCACCTTGTCTCATGAAACTTTCTCCGAGGTGATTGTGACTTACCCGTGATCTCGGAACCGACACACTGCTACCGACATCCCCGGACGGCTGGCGAGATGGGGTATGACAGGAGTCTTTCTCTTTGATGAACATCCTGGCGCACCGCACAGAGCAGAACTTCTCAGCTGCTTCCAGGATGTAGCAGGACCGAGCCGAGAAGTAGAGCAGAGAACCAAACAACCTACAGGTCCTGCAATGACCTAGAGAAAATACAAACAACCTTATAGGATTTTACTTCCAGTTTTTTGTGCTAACAGCATGTTGTCATAATTAAGCTTTGAAGGACATTTTCATGTTAAGTTATACCCAGTTGTTGTGTGTCCGAACAATCAAATCCATTTGGAAAAAAATGAATAAGCAAAGTGACATCAAAATGTCTAGTACAAAGTGATAGGCAATATTATAAAGAACAAAATAGAAGATGACTTACCACTATAATAATTCTAAAAAGAGGGCTTCAAAATTTTAGAGTGTCCGGACATCCGACCCAGCCCCCACCCCTTTTATAATACTAAATATATAGAATAAACATCACAGATTGGTCAGCTCCAAAGTCCCAAGTACATTATGTTTGGAAATTTTTCATTTAGATCTAGGCCTCGTATAGCAAAAAAGTTTATGGGTAACAATAGATGATGAAAGATGTAGGAGAAAGCGGCATTAGGCATGACTGCACGGGTCGAAAGCCTGAAAAGATGATGATAAAGAAAAATAATGAAGGAGTGGGAGAAGAAGAGAAAAAAAAGAAGAAGACGACGAATAAAAAGAAGGAAAGAAGAATAGGGGGCGGACTTAAAGAGAGGTGGCGGAGATGAGGGTATAGAGAAAATAAGAGGACATTGAGATGGACAGGTGGAAGACATGATGAAGGATGTGCAGAAGGAGGTGGACCCCCGAGAAAGAAGGAAGAATAGAAGCCGAATCAGACTCAAAACGAAATCATGAAGAAAACATATTTCAGATTGTAATGATCTGATATGGAATGCCTAACATGAAGTGTTAAAGAAATTATGCTCTGACAGGGATTCAAATGGCTAACACTAAGATTGCAAAGTCGGAGCAAACTTTAAAATGAGCTTAGGCTATGTGCACATTCTTCATCTAAAACCTTAAAACAATTCATGATTAATGGATCAACTAAAGAATTTCATCTCACCTTTAGGTGGTTCAAGGCAGGTAACGGCTACAAACTTGATACCGTCTATCATGATAACACGACCGATGGTGTTGCCAGAGTCCGGCGGGACGTCTTCTGTTTTCGGACTGGTGTCATTTAGATTGTTCTCATCAACTTGACTATCATGACAGCGAATTAATTGCGGTGAATCCTGACCACTATCTTCACTTCCATCCGTTCTGACGGAGGCCGTTGGGCCTGCTTCCCCTTCACAACGCCCGCTTTTCTCACCCTCCTCCGCTGTATGGTGAAGGTTCTTTTCCATTTGTTGCCTGCTGGGCTCATCTTCTTTGTGGCTTGCCATTGGCATTACCCGAAGCTGACCCTTTATTGATGACTGCTTCTTAAAAGTCTTCAAAAGTTCAGTCGGATATGACGGCGCTTATCACTGAGCATGAAGAATCTTTTTGCTTACTGGTCGATGTCCATCATCTCCAAATCAACTTTAAGAAAACGGCTTCGAAACTTGCTTCAAGAAACATGCATTTGTTTACCTTTTCATGATCACTTCATAGAAATGAAGGCGGTACCGGGTGCGCGCTAACCTACTTTTCACTATTGCGTAACAAAATATTATTACGCTTTTTCATGATTTGGCGCGCTTTTTCGTAACACCATTCCCATAGACAAATAAGGCGTTTCAAAAATGGGCTTCATGCGCATTTTGATTGCTCATGTTTTCGCGCCGTGGACCGACGTCACAATGACTGCATATGAAATACCTTAAAACTATTTTCTCTGAAAAATTACACTGCAATGTATAAAGATCGAGTTATGGGTCTGTAATCGTTTATTTCTTTTCAATTCAGACTTGAACTGAACTTCATTTCTTTTTATTATTTGCGTTTCTTTTGGAATATGGGTGATTCCTTGAACGCTTTAGCGCCTATTGATATGACGGCTCAGCTACAGCCGGGGTAATAATATGATACCAAGGATCAAAGCACAGTTGGGTATTATGTGCACATAGTTACTGCGCTACATAAATGGACTTTATTATTATTATAGATAATTTCTATAACTGAGTTAAATATGAAAAAATGGGAGCATTTCATGAAAGGACTCAAGAAAAATTGTCAGATCCGATAACATGAAACGCTCGACAGATTGATTCCACGTAGGTCTAAAATTGTGTCGGACTATTCATTAATATAGCCTAGAAAATCCCGAGGTTATCGTTAGAAAAATATTTATCTTTATAGATACACTGTAGATAATATGACTACCGCAATGTTCAATTTTATCAAGGCCTTTGACACAATTGGGTAATTATTAATATTTTTGTTTGGGCACAGTGTAGAGTACAGGCTGTGTCGCTTTGCCCCAACATAAATATCATTGAATTTAAGAAAGTCTCGAAATGAAACCACACTTCCTTATCACTTTCTTTTTAGGCCTCATAGCGGTATGTAATTAGCCGCCTTTTATGATCTCCTACAAATTGCTCTCAAGGCAGTGCTGACCAATTATTCATGCATCATATAATAATAATGATAATAATAATAATAGTAATATAGGGTATTTATATTGCACACATATCCACCTTGTTAGGTCCTCAAGGCGCTCCTATATTACCCGGCTAAGCTAGGCGTTCACAGCGCACACAGCTTCTTGAGGAATTACTTCCTACCGGTACCCATTTACCTCACCTGGGTTGAGTGCAGCACATTGTGGATCAGTTTCTTGCTGAAGGAAATTACGCCATGGCTGGGATTCGAACCCACAACCCTCTGTTTCAAAGTCCGGAGACTAATCCACTGGGCCACAACGCTCTATATATAATTTATAACCAAAAAATAAGAATAATGTACAGGAATTAATATCAACATCTGAATGGTACGCGCCTTAAAACCCAAGATTTATATTTATTAGAAAATATTTATGTACGATAAAAAGATCAGCTAAATTGCTATTGTACATCGATGTCCTGATTTTAAAAGGATAAAAACACATAAAGTACTGTGAATAATTATGAGAAGACATTAAAAATTGAATTACTTTGCTACTGAAATATGATAAAATACTGTAAATAATTATGTTATGACATTAAGAAGTGAAATTCAGTTCGAACTAGATCACCACCCCAACCTTTCGCCGACCTTTTGCCGACCCACGGCGTATTTGCATATACCCCCGGCTTATTTGCATAACTCCTGACCAATCACACAACGGATCAGTGCCAACCTATTGTTCTCGCGTTTGTGCGTACGGTCTTGGAGGTTAGTATAAATAGAGTACGATATCGGACAATCCGTGTCACTTGATAAAGAGTTGCAGCGGCACTCGAAAGCTCGTGAACTTGTAAGCTAGTGAACACTTTTTGCGAGAGTGATCACGAATTTCCTAGAAAGCCAGTGAACACTTTTTGCGAGAGTGATCACGAATTTCCTTGTTGACCATAGTAGATTGCGAGACAAATGAATACCCTCTAGCGAATGCTGAAAATGTCTGATATTAAAGGAGAATGAAACCGTTGGAACAAGAAAGCTTGTGTGAAAACAGAAAAATCAAAGAAAAAGATCAATAAAAGTTTGAGAAAAATCGGACAAATAATGAGAAAGTTATGAGCATTTGAATATTGCGATCACTATTGCTATGGAGCAAATTGGCAATGCAACAAAGATGTGTGATGTCACTGATGAACAACTCTCCCCATTACTTTAGTATATATTTCACTTGAATTGCCTCTTTTATCACATCTATCCATAGATCATGTGTTCTTTCTACATGAGGGCATTTAATACATATTTTTTAAGAATACATAATGGATAAAGTGTTTGTATCATTGTAAGAAAAAGCAAAAAGAGACATTTTGAGGGTATTTTATAGTCCACCAAAGGGAAAGTTGTTCATCAGTGACATTACACATCCTTGTCGCATTGCCAATGGGAGGATCTCCATAGCGTTAGTGATTGTAATATTCAAATGCTAATAACTTTCTCATTATTTGTCCGATTTTTCTCAAACTTTCTTTATTCTTATTCTTTGATTTTTCTGTTTCTACACAAGCCTATTTGTTCCAACGGTTTTTATTCCCCTTTAACTTTTGTTCAGATTCAGTTATATCCTCAGATCCAGCTGGCACAAACAAGGTAAAGGTTGTGCTTACTAGGTGTTGAAATTTTAATTTTGGTGGCAAAATTGTTACAAAATGCTTGAATGATTTCAATTTGACTAAAAGTCAAATTTCAATTGACTAAAAGTGCAGGGAAATGTATGAGAAATGTTTCGCAGGGCAAGTTTGATTTTGCCCTTTCCCATTGACACAGCGTGAAAGCGAGCTTTTCTGCGCAGACTTCTGCGAGCTTTGTAAAAATGGACAGTGTTCACTCAAGGATAACATTCTGTCAAAACTTTTGCTTTCATTGGATAGAAGAGACCCAAACCCAAGACTACATGTGAAAAAATAACCCCACATGTAAATTTTTTAATTCCCAAGGCTTTTTCAATGTGTAAACTTTTTTTGATATACGCACTGTATAACGGACCATATTATTATTATTATTCCAATTCTTATTCATCTTCTCATCAATTTCTCTGTTCGTCCCTCCGTTCTCCCTCACCCTTCTCGTTCCATATACCTCTGCTCTTCTCCTCCCCCTTTTCTCTTCCTCTCCCTCTCATCTTCTTTCTTGCATTTATCTTCATTTTCCTGACCTCTTTCTCTCTCTGACATAATGATCAAGATCTCGTCGGGGTTACAAAATTTGACACATTGCGTGATTCAGTGCACAAAGTGAACAGTTTATTTTTTTCTGGCAGTTAATATAAAGATTGGATAAATTGTTTCATATATAGATTTTATCGGTGTATTTGAAATAGATCCAAACAAATCATTCAGGGTAAGCTTTATTTCCATCATTTTAATTGAATAAAAATTCGTTTTAATTCCTGGATGACACCAGATATCATTAATTCTATTTATATAAGAAAACGTAATTCTGATTCCTCTAAATGTCTACAAACGCTCAACGAATATCTTGAAATAAGCAACAAAGAGAGAAGGGAAAGGACAAAAGACTTTACACTGATGTATTTAATGAATAGTATAATTATCTTAGAAAAGTATGGAAAAAAATACACGCTATCACAGGCAAGGCAACAATAACAAGTGGAACGCATCCGACAGTCTCGCCTGCATTACGCGATTAAATTAAAGAAATTATCTGCAAAATGCTTTATCATGAATAGTATACAGTTATTATTATGATTATCTAGTTCATTGTAAATATCATAACTAATATGATTATCATATTGTTTAGTGTCTATTTAAATATTTATTTATCTATGTCATATTGTCATACTGTATATACTTGTATATTTATTTATATCTTTGTAATGATTTCTTTTACTGTTAAATTTACCTGAGTTCAAAGGAAAATAAACCGAACTGAAACTGAAAAATTGAAACTTGCTAACTCTGAAAACAGCTATTGAATAATTATTCACAACAGAAAACATTCATGTAATAACAGGGGCAGAAATCTCTCCGAAAAGGTAGGGGGACCAGGGGCTGGAAAATTTGACAAGCCCCCCCCCCAAAAAAAAAGGTTATCAACCCAAATCTACCCACAACATTACCAAAGTTCGTTTACCGTAAATGACCTTTGACCCTGGTCATGTGACCTGAAAGTCAGGCAGGATCTTCAGTGATACACCAATACACTTATGTCTAAGTTTCATGAACTAAGCTATACTTTCTAAGCAAAACTTAACCTTGGTTAAGATTTCGACATTTATTCCCCAATATGGTCTAGTTTCATTGACCCTAAATGACCTTTGCTCTAGGTTATAAGACCTGAAACTCAGGCAGGATGTTCAGCGATACTTGATCACTCTTATATCCAAGGTCAAGTCCACCCCAGGAAAATGCTTACTTGAATAAATAGAGGAAAATCAAACTAGCATAGTGCTGAAAATTTCATCAAAATCGGATGTAAAATACGAAAGTTGTGACATTTTAAAGTTTCGCTTTTCACAAAACAATGATATGCACAACTAGGTGAGTCAGTCGATGATGTCTATCACTCACTAGGTCTTTTGTTTTTTGTTTGAATTTTACAATATTTCATTTGTATAGATTTGACAATAAGGACCAACTTGACTGAACCATAAAGTATTAAACAATGCTAATTCCACATGTTCAGGGAGGAATTCATCGTTGTATCACTTGACAATGAGGAGAAAATTAGAATATTTCATATTTCATATAATAAAATACAAAAGATACAGGAGTGGATGACGTCATAAGTCTCCTCATTTACATGCTGACCAGGATGTGCATATAACTCTTTTGTGAAAATAATCGAAAATTTAAAACGTCATAACTTTCTTATTTTACATCCGATTTTGATGAAATTTTCAGTGTTATGCTTGTTGGATTTTTCTCTTTTTATTCAAATCAAATTTTTGTTTGGGTGGACTTGTCCTTTAAGTTATGACATTTCAAAAACTTCGGAAAGCGGCGCCTTTCGTCTCGCTCTGCTATGCAGGCAAGACAAAAATTAGAATAAAAATTGTGAGGTTGATAACGATGAATTGAACAATAATTTTGTGAGCATCGTTATAAAGATAGCAAATACTTTTTCAAAAAAAGGTCTTTAAATGGAAACATCCTAAATCTCTTGAATAAGAAAAAAGTTGAGATCGACAAAATCTTAATCTTACTTACATAAAGAAAAGTAGAATTGTGGATGTGTTAGGCCAACATAAAAAAATACAGATCACAGCACACCATATATTATTATGCGATTATTTTAACCATTTTAACCACAATCGACCATAAAAGTTTTACTTCTGGCAAAATACCAAATGGCTGGAAAAAAGCACGTGCAATCACAGCCAAAAATCAATTACTTAACTGTATGCTAATAACAGATTCCGAATTGATAAGAATACATTGTTATGCTATTCATATCAAAGTCTTTAAATGAACTTAACATTTTAATGAAGGACATAAGATTGACCAAGTGAAAAATGTAATATATCTTGGGCACTTGATTGATGACCAGTTGGAAATGAATATTCACACTAATATTCAATGTAAATCTGCATATAGAATATAACATCCATATTCTTGCCAAACTTGGTAAATTTCATAACTCCAATCCATTGAAGATATTTGTTGTATAACTCTACTAAACAAGAATACTATGAGTATGTATGTTCAATATTATGGGGTAATAATTGTCCAAAAATGTCCAAAAAATTACAAAGAGGCAATTTGTGAAGAATACAAAAAGGAGCAGCACGAATAGTAACAAAACACCGGGAAAAGTAAAAATGTAGTCTTAATAAATTAAAAACAGAATTTAAAGAAACAAATAAACGAAACCTAACTAAGATGTGCACCTCTACAATTATAGACCAACCGACAACTGATATATAGACATTAAAAGGTGAGTCTTTAAATTGATCGAGGGAGTTGGCATTTATGGATGTAAGATGGTAGTTTATTCCACTGGATAGGAGTAAAAACAGTGAAGGCTCGATCACCATAACAGGTATTTATACGTGGTCCTAAAGTTAGCTGCAAGCTTGTTGAAGAACGAAGTGGTCTCCGTTAAAAGAGCAGAGGGTGGTTAGAACTTAGGTTATATAAATCAAAAGTCCAGTAGGCAGTTCTTTAAACGTATTTACAACAGACATTTATTAGGTGAGATGCAACAACGATCACTACTGCGTCATCTTGACAGCAGCCATAACTTTCTCTATGCAAGTAGTCACGTGTAATAACAAAGTATAGTCTACGCTTGCAGACCTTTATCAGTTATCACCACACCTCCCTTTCTTTAAAGAGGTTTATATACACATATATAATACTTCTTAAACTACAGAGTGACAGGGTGGACTACCTGTACACTTACAACAGTACTAGGGGATTATTCTGCCCCTTAAAGCTGGAGTACTGTCGCTGTCAAATATTTTAACATGCAACATTACAGTTCATATATATTTCATTTTTGCTGTTTGTATGATGCGACAATTCGTTGAACCGGTAGAGACATCTGTTGAGTTGAGTTTTGTGATAGCGATAAATTCAATCCCGTATTGCTGATTAACTTTAACATGCAAATTTATATCATGCACATGCAATCATGCAGTTATCATGGGGTTGTATTAGAGTTCAAACCATTTACAGTTTCAAAGTTATTTTTGAACTCATGTGGCTATTTACAAAACGAAACGCGAAAGTTTTTCTGTTTAGTTCGCTTTCCTCTATTTACAAGTTTAAACGATCTGGCGGTTTAACGACTCGTCCGCTTCTGGTTGTTCGGGATGGTGACGAAGATGCGCGAACATCAGATGCTGGTTCCGCTTCTGCGCTGTCATCTAGCTCGAAGTCATCCTGTACTGGTAATGGAATAGACTCGGCTTGGTGTCTGGGATCTGGCCTGAGGTGACGTCTGTTTCTGCGACGTATCTCGCCTGTGGCTGTTTCAATTTGGTATGATCTGTTATGATTATTGACAGACTTTATGATACCATGTTGTGACCAGGTATTAGTTTTCATGTCTTGGAGTATCACATGATCTCCAGGTTTTAGCTTTGGCAAGTCATGAGCATGTTTATCGAATCGCTCTTTTTGTTTCACCTTCTGCTCATCCTTTCTTCCCCTCACAGATTTAGTATCAATCTGTTGGTTATTGAGCAAAGTGTCAAGCATGGGAAGGTTTGACCTAATCTGACGATTGTACAGAAGTTCTGCTGGAGATTTTCCGCATGCTATTGGTGAACTTCGATAGACTTGTAAAGCTCTGTGGATATCTTGTCCACTGTGTTGTGACTTCAGTATGAGATTTTTGACAATCTTCACAGCATTTTCTGCGAGGCCATTTGATTGTGGATAATGTGGACTCGATGTGGTATGGTGAAAATCCCATTCTTTTGCAAAGCTTTTGAACTCTTGGCTTGCAAATTGAGGACCATTATCCGACATCAGTTCACATGGTGTACCATGACGAGCAAATATTGCTTTCATGTGATTAATCACGGCCTTGCTTGTAGTTGAAGTCAAAGTACATACTTCAATGAATTGTGAGTAGTAGTCAACGACGACCATATATTCTCTTTTGTTCAAAGTGAATAGATCTACTGCAATTTTTTCCCAAGGACGATTAGGCACTGCATGAGGATTTAGGCTTTCAGCCTGTTGTTTTGGTTTGTACATTAGGCATGAAGTACAATTTTGGACCATTTCAGTGATGTCTGCATTGATTCTTGGCCAATAGATTACTTCCCTAGCACGTTTCTTACATTTCTCAATGCCTAAGTGACCTTCGTGTACTTGGTTTAGTATGTATTGTCTCATGGAAGTTGGAATTACTATTTTAGAACCTTTGAATATGATTCCATCTGCTTCAGAGAGTTCACTTCGAATGTTCCAGTACTGTTTTATTCTTGCTGGACATTGTTGCTTACTTTCTGGCCAACCATTTCTGATGGTGGCTAGCAACTCTTGAAGCTCTACATCTTTTTTGGTCTCTTCAACAATTTCTTGTCTTTTGTTTGATGTTACTGGCATTGCTTGTACTATCATATCTACATAGACTCTGATATCTTCTTCAGTTTCAACATTCAATTCTGCTTTTGGATCTACTGCTCGTGACAGTGTATCGGCAGTGAACATGTACTTTCCAGGTGTATATGACACTTTGAGATCATATCTCTGTACTCTGATTAGTAATCTTTGAATGCGTAAAGGACAATCTGCCAATGACTTAACAAACAATGGGATAAGTGGCTTGTGATCTGTTTCAACTTCTATCTTTTGACCATAGATATATTGATGAAATTTTTCACATCCGTAAGTGATAGCTAAGAGTTCTTTTTCTATCTGAGCGTAACGTGTTTCTGCATCAGTCATAGCTCTTGATGCGTAAGCTATTGGATGCCAATTTTGTTCATGTTGCTGTAGGAGAACTGCTCCTAGTCCATTTTTTGAAGCGTCAGCTGATATCTTTGTGGGTTTTGTGCAGTCATAGAAATGAAGCACTGGTTGACTCATTAGAGCTTCTTTCAATTCGCACCATGCTTTTTCTTGTTCATTTTCCCACATCCACTCTACTTTCTTGTCAAGCAAAATACGTAGAGGTGCTGACCTTGTTGATAGGTTTGGAATGAATTTTGCTTGGTAGTTTATCATCCCCAAGAACCTTTGTATGTCCTGTTTACAGGTTGGTCTTGCCATGTTTCTGATGGCAGCCACCTTTTTAGGATCTGGTCTGACTCCATCTTGGCTGATCAAGTCACCAATGAAAGTCATCTGGTTCACATTGAACTCACACTTGTCTCGATTGAGTTTCAGGTTTGATTTTTGTGCGATGTCTAGAACTATTCTCAGACGATCGTCATGCTCTTCTTGAGTGCTTCCCCATACCACTATGTCATCCATCATGGTATTGACACCAGGTATATCTACGAACAAGTTATGTATTATCTTGTGAAATACTTCAGGAGCACTGCAGATACCAAAAGGTAGTCTCAAGAATCTATATCTTCCATACGGAGTGATAAATGTACAAAGCTTGGAACTATCTTCATCTAGTTGGATTTGCCAAAAACCACTTGATGCATCTAATTTACTGAAATACTTGGCTCCAGCAAACTGAGAGGTTATTTCAGCTCTAGAAGGCAATTTATAGTGTTCTCGTTTGATTGCTCGATTAAGATCACGCGGATCTAGACAGACTCTGAGTTGACCATTCTTTTTCTTGACTACAACAAGAGAAGACACCCAATCTGTCGGTTCATCAACCTGTTTGATTACATCCATGTTTTCCATCTTATCTAGTTCCTCTTTTAGTTTCTTTTGGAGTGGAAATGGAACTTTGCGACATGCATGTTGAACTGGTTGTGCATTGTCTTTCAATGTAATGTGATGTTTGCCTGGAAGACATCCTAATCCTACAAATACATTGTCATAATCTTGCACTACAGTTTTGCCTGTTTTTATCTCTGTTTGTTTATCAACATGATAGACGCGTTTTACTAGATACAACTCTTCACTCGTTCTGAGACCTAGCAATGGTTGACGATTTCCAGGAATGATGAAACATTGAACACTGTGTTTAACTCCTTTGTACTCCATTTGGACATAACAACGACCTTTTACTGGAATGTTAGTCTCATAGTAACCTGTTAACTTCACTTTGGCTTTTTGTAGTTTTGGTTTCGGTTTCAATTTGTGGTAGATTGTTTCAGGGAGAGTGTTAGCTTGAGCTCCAGTATCTATCTTGAACTCAACTAGCTCATTATTGACTCTCAAATTGACTTTCCACTCTTCCTTTGATTCATGTTCCTGTGAATCAACTGAGCAAATCATGAAACCATCTGAATCTACCTTCAAGTGTTGCAATTCATTGACTTTTGCTACTGGGGTACGACAACACTTAGCAAAATGATTTTGCTTACCGCACTTTTTACATGTTTTACCTTGTGCAGGACATTTTTCTTTGGTATGTCTATTACCACATCTTGTACATGTTTTATTGTTAGTACGATCTTGAGGTTTTGTTTGTTTTGTTTGGTTTGACTTTTTACCAGATTTCTTATTCTTGCTGAGAGAATCAACCGGAATTGAGGCATTTTCCCCGGTGGAACTCAACGCTTGGGCCTGCGTTCGAGTTTGTTCAGCAACCCGACAAACTTGCAACGTTTTATCCAATGTGAGATCATCTAGCCTCAACAAATGCTCTCTTAGACCATCATCTAAGATACCACAGATAATTCTGTCCCGTATAAGACTCTCTTTCAACGAAGAAAACTCACACGACTGTGCACGACTTCGCAATTCAGTTGCATACTGATCAACACTCTCATGCTCTAATTGTGATCTTGTGAAAAATCTATGTCTCTCATACGTTAGATTACGTTTTGGCATGCAATATTCCTCAAATTTGTCCAACACTTTCTCAAGCTTCATGCTCTCATCCTCGGCAAATACAAATGTATTATACAATTCCAAGGCAGCATCACCTATTACGTGTAGAAGCATTGATGTTTGTGACTTGTCATCTTTTTCTGACATTCCTGAGGCAACATTGTATAGAGTGAATTTTTGTTTGAATCTTTTCCAATTCTCGGAAATATTTCCCTTTAAGTCAAGTGGAGGAGGTTGACTTAGATTTGTCATTTTGTCTGTTGTTGTCTTTGTTTCTGTGTATCGTTAATGTTAGTAACTTTGTTTTACTTTCTAGTTTAGTAACTTTAACATACCATATCACTTGTGCATATACTCATGAACAGTATAATAATTAGCAAGTATTTGTATCTTTCCAACAATTATGTTTGCTCAATTATTACTACTCTCACTGAGATAGAATGTTCATGTCCCATAAACGTCACGCTAACTGTCCGTCATACTGTAATTTGGCCAGGCACATTCATGCACTCCAAATCCATACAACGACATAGCCAACTTCTATGGACATAACATCACACATGACATACAGCAATGGTCATTCACTGATACACATGAATACAATAAGCTCTTTGTCTTTCACCATCTCTCTCCTCACGGGGGTTAGGGAGAAAATGGAATGAACTGGCCTGATTTCAATGATTCCTCCATCTCAAAGCTCGGTGGGTTACTCAGCATAATAATGCAGGATCTGATGGAAAAACTTCTGACACCATGGTTGGAACTTAGGTTATATAAATCAAAAGTCCAGTAGGCAGTTCTTTAAACGTATTTACAACAGACATTTATTAGGTGAGATGCAACAACGATCACTACTGCGTCATCTTGACAGCAGCCATAACTTTCTCTATGCAAGTAGTCACGTGTAATAACAAAGTATAGTCTACGCTTGCAGACCTTTATCAGTTATCACCACAGAGGGAGATGAGGTTAGAGAGATATTCAGGAGCTATAGGCCATTGCTTATTTTATATGTTATGAGAAGAATTTTGAAAATGATGCGCTGGCGTATTGGAAGCCAATTAATTGATTTTAGAATAGGTGTAATATGTTCAGATTTTCTTGAGATATTAACAAGCTTGCAACAGTATTTTGATTGCTTTGGAGTGGGTGTAAATGTCAGTGTGGGATTCCAGAAAGAGAGGAATTGCATTAATCAGGGGGGGGGATACAAGGGCATGGGAAAGTTTAGCAGTTGTGGGTTGGGGTAGCTTCCCCATTTTTACAATCTTAACAATACCAAAGGATGCAGACTTACATAATTTTTTATATTCTTAATATGCCATTGAAATGTAAGGTTCTTGTCAATTATCATCCAAAGATCCCTTACCAGCTAACTAGAGATCAAAGGACTATTGTTAGTGCTACTTGTGGTTGACCACATTGAGAAGGACTAAGTGTTTCTAAATTTGAAGGAGATGTGGATCATTTCAAACTTGTATTCATTAAGACAGTATTTGTTATCATGTGACCAGGCTTTGATGTCCTCTAACTGAGCAGCTATTGAGCTTCTCCATAGCTTCATCTTTGCCAGTGGGCGTCACAGTAATATAAATCTGAGTATCATTCGACATGGCATGTCGAATGTCCTGGTGAGAGTCGATGAATCTTGACAGAGGGCTTGTATACAAGATGAAGAGGAGTGGGCCGACCACTGAACCCTGAGGAAAGCCGCAGACCGAAGGGGAATCTGTCCGATAGGCTGCCGTTGATGATAACTTGTTGACTTCGATCGTTGAATTAATGGTACTGCTCCAGGAAAATTATGTTAAGTTTATCATGAAATTATTCTTCATTTGATTTAGTCATTACCATTATTTCCGACACGTCCATCATCAACTCCATAGCTTTCATCTTTAACTTTGCCATAATCATCATATTATTATGTCATGTTATGCAAAGTAACTGTTGTTACATATTTTCTGGACCATAATTATGCCACTTCGCCCATATAGATACCACATGGGGCCCATATGGTTTTATTATCTGGGTTCTAGGTGGGAAAACCCATATGGGCCCCATATGGGTTTTATATGTTCCTATATGGGCTCAGGCGATCCATAATTATGCCACTTCGCCCATATAGATACCACATGGGGACAATATGGTTTTATTATGTTGGTTCTAGGTGGGAAAACCCACATAGGCCCCATATGGGTTTTATATGTTTCTATCTGGGCTCGGTCGATCCTGAAATAAGACCACATCGCCCATATAGATACCACATGGGGCCCATAATGGTTTTATTATCTGGGTTCTAGGTGGGACAAACCATATGGGCCACATATGGTTTTTACATGGTCCACATGGGCCCCAGTAGGCCCACATGATTCCCATATGGGCCCCAGATACTTTGCTATCTGGGCAGGGAAGAACAGTTTTGTTATATTAACAAAGCTGAGTGGGTTTATCCGGCCATCTCACTATACTCTTGATTTTATTATGTACATATATTTACCTTGTATTGTTTTTAACATTGTGATATGGAAAATAAATACCAATACCAATCCTCATCCGTATCATCTCCATCTTCATTATGTTAAAAACTGATGTTTTTCGTATAAGAATACACCCATTCTGCTGTTTAAATGTATCTAATCAATTTAATTATTTGTAATCTGGGGTTGCCATCTTTTAAAAGCAATCTGCTCATGATGACATCCCTCCAGCTGACATTGTAAATGTTGTAATATGTTTGTAGAGGATCCTTTTGTGTTTGTGTGTGTCGTAAAATATTTGTGTACACTTTATTTATGATTCATGCCAAAATAGCAAACAATACTATATTCTTTATGTTATGGGAATTTTTTTATACGAATTATGTTAATGTATGCAGAAGAAAATGAATAATAAGTTAACCTAAGCTAGATTTGTTTAAACAATCATTTTAATATGCTGGTGCAAAATATAGAATTAGTCGGCCTAATTGCACCATAATCTTTAATGTTAATATAAGAAATTATATCTAGTCTTGGTGTGAATTTCTTGTATGGAACATCACATGATTGGTTTTCATATTAATTCAACAGATTAACATTTAAAACCCTTATGCAGTTTTATGTACATTTTAAGTACCAAACGTGTTTAAATACATGTACATGTAGTTCTAAAGATAACTGTTTTAATATCATAAACTTAACCAATAACCTTATCGTAATTCAGAAATATAGGTAACCACCTTTTATTCAATTTATACTTCTGTTTTAAAATGTAAATGTACTAAATACAACTTTGTATGTCTTTCCCCACATTTTGAAATAGAGTATTGATGTTCATTTTCATGAATTTAATTCCAGGACTATGATGTAAAACAGTTCTCTAACTGGTCTTGTAATCATTTAAATAAATATCTGTGAATATAGAATAAAAATATATGTGTTTGAAAATATGCCGAGTCGACTCTACGTCCCTTTTATTCATGTATTTATTTGTAATTCATTTATATATTTATTTGTAATTCAAGTATTTTAATTCCTTTTTTTAATTTCTGTTTTCTTTAGACAGGATGTTCTCTTCAGTACATAAAAACTGATTCCAGATATCCCTGCATGTGCATACTAAAATCATATAATAATCAGAATATGGGGTAAATGAATGTCTGAATCCCGGATTCCTTATGTTTCCTGGGATTTGTTTTTATTTGGACACTTCTAGCTCATTCTGGCCTACTCGTCTGGCCGAGATCTAACACGTCTAATAGGTCTGATCCTCATCTCACCCGATGTCAAGTGCAAGTTTCTTCCGTCCGAGCCTAACCACAGGGAAACGAGTCCATAACACCGCGACGAGGACATGCAGCCAGTCAAAAAATAATTCCGTTCGCATCCACTTTTCCCAAACCACCAACCCTGACGGTTCAAGAGCGTAAAGGTTCGTCCAGACAGTGAGCAGAAGTCCTTTTCCTTCAATGGATCACCGGTAGTTCCGTTGAACGATCCGAAATCTGCACGATATCTGTACAGGTAAGGGTAGGATAATGGTGTAACACGAGCAGGAGATGGCAGAGGACTGATATTCTTCTTCCTCTCCCCCTCTTCATTCTTCTTCCTTCTCCTGCTCATCTCCTTCTCTTCCTCCTCCTCCTGCTCATTCTTCGTTTTCCTCCATTCTCCTGCTCATCTTATTCTCCTCCTCTTCCTTCCCCCTTCTTATTCTTCTCCTCCTCTTCCTCCCTTCTTCTTCTTATTCTCCTCCTCATTCTTCGTCTTCCTCCTCCTCCTGATCATCTCCTTCTCCTTTTCTTCCTCCTGCTCATTCTCCGTTTTCCTCCATTTTCCTGCTCATTTTCTTCTCCTCTTCCTCCCCATTCGTATTCTTCTCCTTCTTCTCTTCCTCCTTCTTCTTCTCCTTCTTTTTCTTCTCCTTCTTTTTCGAATTTTCTTCTTCTCCTTTTTTCCTTTTCTTCTTCTTTTTTCCTTCTTCTTCTCCTTCTTCTCCTCCTCCTCCTCCTCCTCCTCATTCTTTTCTTCTTCTTCCTCCACTCTCTCTTCATGCTCGTCTTTTGCCACTGCTCCCTCTCCTTCTTCTACTCCTTGACTTAATATTAACATGACTTTCCATCACACAAGCACCGATATAGCATCGTGGGATAGCCCACCTCCGCCCCCCTGAATAATTAAAATAATGAAATAATGATGATAATAATGATGGTGGTGATGATGATAATAATGATAGTAGTAATAGAAATGAAAATGAAGCAAAAAAAAATGTAAAATACGAAAATAACAATAGTAATGAATGAATAAAACAGAAAAATAAACTTCATGTACTTCAAGGAAAGTTTAAAAATACGGACTTTCTCTCACCCTTGATCTGCATCTGCCAAATAGAAGTCGTAATAAGCAAAGAGACCACTCAAGTTAGCTCCATGTACACCAAAATCAAGACGAAGACTGACCGGGAAGGGACCCAATTCTAAGATTCGATCGAGCCCGATCCAATGGTCCCCCGGTGGCTTGAGGAAGCCTTCCTGATAGTTGTGGAAACTCGGATTGAATTGAAACAACTCATTAGATGAGGAAGCACGCTATAAGAAAATATGAAAATGCACTTTAATTATAAGTACAGCACATTTCAAATTACAGACTGAAGAATACTTGCGCAATGCGCAGAGCTTTCTTGTTTGTAGGTCGTGTCCACACAGCGGACGAGCAAGTCTCGCCGCTGAACGGATTCAAGCGGCCCGTCAAACAGTTGTCAAATGACAATGGCCAGCTCGAAGATCTTCGTCGAAAACTGGCGACCGGAACAGCATTTTGTCATTAGTTCGGAGCTGACGAAAAATTTCAAATAATAGTTTGTTCAGAGTCGAGAATCAAACTGCCATGCTGATTTATCTTCTTTTATTTTGGACAAAGACTTCTTGGTCTTGATCGTTAATTGTCACATTATAGATACATATTCCCTTATTTTTTTCTTCTCTTCTTTCCAATTTCCATGATTAAAAATTTGATGACGAGGCGTGTGCTCCTGCGACAATTGGTTATGGCCTCTGCTTATTTATCTGGAGATATAATTTGAAGGTAAAGATTGTGAAGAGGTGGGTTTCAGGTAGGAGCGATTGTCGCAGGGGCAAATGTAATGGAACCTAAAAAATCAATCGTGCGACCTCCCACTGGCCACTGCCCCGGTCCTCCTGATGGGAAAGCTGACAAATTTGATATTCCAACCTGACAACTTCATTTGAAAATCTAAGCTCTCTCTCTCTTTTTTTATAAAAAAAGAAGATATATATTTCATTCAACAATTATTGCGAGCTATTTTTTTTTTAAAGATTGAGATAGTACAAAAACAGAATTGTGAGACATCCCACTGGCACTGCCCCCCTTCCTTCTGGGGTCCGTTGCGGAACGAAAATCTTGCGCAACTTGATTTTCAGCCAATGAAGCATCCGTATTCGGGACTTGCGCTTGATATTTTGACTTGCGTTTAAACGCAACTCTTTCTGCAACAGGCCCCTGAAGGAAGTCTGCCCCTGGTGAGTGTTTCATAAAGCTATTCGTAAGTTAAGAGCGACTTTAGGAACGACTGGTGATCCTTTCTTGTGGAAAATGCAAGGGAAAATGGTATATTCATTGATGATTGTTAAGCGCGTAAGGTTCACCAGTCGTTCTTAAATTCGCTCTTATGAAACGGCCCCCCGGCCTGGAGTGGTATACTTACCATGATAACCGTCCAACCTCCCCCATCAGTTTCCATGTCACATTCGACTGGAAAAGCATTCCCTTTTCCAGGCTTGATGGTGTAGATATCGGTCCTGTTGTAACCAGCATCGAACAAAACTTTGCAAGATGTCGCCCACTCGCACAGTGGTCCCGTGAAACCGGGGGTACAGGCACAGGGTTTAGACGCGTGGTGACGCGTAAAGAAAGATCCCCCGTTTTCACACGGTGCAGCGGTGCCTCCTTCATATGAAATGGCAGTGTAAGATATCGGAAGAGACATGATTTTTGCTGGCGTTGATGAAGGAAACTTAGGGACTTTGCATAGAACATAGAAAATGTATTGTCAGTTGCCCTTGACAAAAATCAACCGAGAAGTCTTTGTCGAAAGTTGGTGAATCCAATTAGGAGTTTCGTCCAGGGGCCCGTTGCAGAAAGAGTTGCAATCAATCGCAAATCTGAAAATCACGCGCAACTTGATTTTCAACCAATTAACAGCGCGCATTTAGGACTTGCGATTGATTTTTTGGATTGCGTTTAAACGCAGCTCTTTCTGCAACGGGCCCCTGGACTCTGTACAAGCGACATATAATGTATATTTGCGATTTGTCGTCAGCTCTGGAACTGCTGTTCCAGTTGACAAATTATTTTCGACAAAGACATCTCAGCTATTCTTTGTCATTCGACGGGTATTTTCAATTCATTTACTATGTACATGAATCCGTTTTGCGTCGATCGCGAAGCGGAAACTCTGGAATTTAATGTTGCACTGTGCACTATCCATTCACACTCTTTTTAAAAGTCTCTTTCTGAATCTTCAAAGGACCCTGCAGCCTGTATCTTCAACGTAGACACGGTACGTCTATACATGTATGCTTGAAATGAGTTAATATGTCGAATGAAATGCATCTTATAATGATAATAATGCTAATACAGGTATATTTACCCAGGGAAGCCACTTCAGTTTCGAAAACTGTTCTACCAGCGGGCCCTGCTATTATTATTACTCCGGCTTTAGCTAAGCTGCCTAGGCGCTCAAGCATTCAAGGAATTTCTTCCTACCGGGTACCCATTCACCTCACCTTGGTTGAGTGCAGCACAATGTGGATGAGTTTCTTGCTGAAGGAAATTACGCCATGGCTTTCTCTACAGGCAATGGCAGCAAGTATATAATAACTCTTTATCTGTACAACCTTTACCGCTTCATCTGTCAATCTTGACTTCAGCATAGAGAATGTCAAACATCAGGGTTCTGTTTCATAAAGACTTGTTATAGTAACAAATACGAAATTTCTATAACAAATTTACCATCAGCCAATCAGAAAAAAGGATTTCAGTAGCTTTTAACTGTTATTGCAAAGTTGTTATTGTAATAGGTTTTATGAAACGGGCCCCGACTAGTGCATACCTAGTGAGTTGCAAACTACCGACCGATCGCTCAACTGTATCTGGCTCCTTCATTATACTCGGATCAAACTTTATAATGTATGGATCTGTGTATAAAACACTTACCACACACAATGCTAGCAGGAAGCATAGGCTGACCATTCGATTCCACCAACATTGTTTTGCATTCCCTCAAATTTCTCTCGTCCCCTTCGCAGTTTAGTCGCATCATCATGTTTGGAAGCGGTCCTTTCGCCCCAGGTGCGGCGGTACCGGGATTGGCAAAGGCTCTGACCGCATCGAGAAACCCAAGAGAGCGACATACGACCGCGGCGCTGTAGATGTCCCAACCGCGGCTGCTAATCTTGAGCCAGTTGCCATTGTGTCTGATCTCCACGAGACCTTCCCGCTGAGAACGTTCACCGATGATGCGAAGGTCTTTTTGGTTTTCTTGCGGTTGCGGTGCAACATTGTCCGCTAACAAGAAACAGAAGAGAACGATTTTTTTACAGAAATACTTCACCCTTGTATAGAAGGAAAAATAATAACAAATTAAACATTCCGGACATAACCCCCGCCAATATATATTTAATATTTTAACAACCTTCTTATTCAGTGACTATAGGTAGTTTTACAACAAAGCAATGGAGAGGGAAAAACAAGTGACCAACATTAATCGGTCGGTATTGGGTGACACCAATACATCAATATGAACTTAAGTATATGAAAAATATTTCCCTTGTTCAAAATATGAAAATAATGTATCAACTATTTTATGCAATTACGCCTACCCGTAGTGCAGACAAACCCAGACTTGGTTTCCATACACTCCTCAAATGGTTGGCATGGAGATGAAAGGCAACCTGATGAGATGTAAAAGAATAGTAAAAAAAAATGAAGATTGGTGTTGATAAAGAATATTAAAGGTCAAGTCCACCCTAGAAAAATGTTGATTTTAATCAATAGAGAACTACCAAACAAGCATAACTCTGAAAAATTCATCAAAATCGGATGTAAAATAAGAAGGTTATGACAAAACAGTTATATTCACAACTCGGTGCATATATGCAAATGAGAAAGTTGATGATATCCCTCCCTTACTATTTCTTGTGTTTTTAATTGTTGAATTATACAACATTTAATTTTTTTAAAGATTTGATATTAAGGAACCTCTTGATTGAACCCCATATTGTTAAACAATCGTAATTCCACAGTTCAGGGAGGAATAAATTCTGTTTCACATGGCAATGAGGAGATAATTGAAATATTTCATGTAATAAAAAACAAAAGAAAAAGTGAGTGATATCATCAGTCCCCTCATTTGCATGCTGCAGCTGACCAGGATGTGCATTAAACTGTTTCGTGATATTATAGGAAACTCTGAAATGTTAAAACTTTCTTATTTTACATCCGATTTTAATGGAATTTTCAGTGTTATTCTTTGTTGGATTTTTCTGTTTTTATTCAAATCGACTTTTTTGTTGGGGTGGACTTGTCCTTGAAGAAGCACTATACCAGATTGGAAAGATTTGGAAAGAACTGAAAGAACTGGAAAGAAAGTGTTCTTCATACGGTGTGCTACAGTGTGGTCACTGTGTGTTCACCATGTGTACACAGTGTGTTCACCGTATGTACAGTGTGTTCACAGTGTGTTCGCAGTATGTTCTTCGTGTGTTCACCGTGTGTACACAGTGTGTTCACCATGTGTTCACAGTGTGTACACAATGTTTCCATAGTGTGTACACAATGGGTCCACAGTGTATTCACAGTGTGTACAGTGTTTCCACAGTTTGTTCACAGTGTTTCCACATTGTGTTCACAGTTTGTACTCAGTGAGTCCACAGTGTGTACATAGTGTTTCCACAGTGTGTCCACAGTATGTCCACAGTGAGATCACAATGTGTTCACTGTGTGTTCACAGTTTGTATAGTGTTTCCACAATGTGTCTAGTGTTTCCAAAGTGTGTCCACAGTATGTTCACATTGTGTACAGTTTGTCCACCGAGTGTTCACCATGTGTTCAGTGTGTGTTCACAGTATGTACATTGTGTGTTTACAGTGTGTTTCAACGTTTGATTAGTGTTTCCACAGTGTGTTCACCATGTGTTCAGTGAGTCCATAGTGTGTTCACAGTGTGTCCAGTGTTTCCACAGTGTGTTCAAAATGTGTTCACTGTGTGTTCAACATTTGTTAAGTGTTTCCACAGTGTGTCCACAGTGTGTTCACAATGTGTTCAGTGTGTGTACTCCGTGTGTTCACCGTGTTTACACAGTGTGTTCACAATGTGTTCAGTGTGTGTACTCCGTGTGTTCACCGTGTTTACACAGTGTGTTCACTATGTGTTCACATTATGTACACAGTGTGTCCACAGTGTGTTCACTGTGTTCACAGTTCACAAGGGGGGAGTAATTATTAAAAAGTCCATATTGGGTTAAATGAAAACTCATTTACTCACTGGTTAAAGTTGAGATGAGATCAAATCATCATATGTAAAAGTGATATCTTTAGAAAGCATGATTATTCTTCTTTACAATCATGTGTCATTAATAATGCTAGTGTTATCATGAAATACACAGACATGATAATACGCAGCAATGTTAGAAATGAAATGTTGCAAAATGCGTTGTTTCCAATAGCGAATTTCCAATTGTTTCGAGGATGGACCGAGTGCATTCACTGTCACCTACATAGTTAGAAATCAGTGCACTTTGCAACATTTCACTTCTGACTTTTCTCAATGTTCAGGGTGATTGCACATTCCATGATTACATAATCACAACAAATGGCATGTCATTGTAAAGAGGAATAATTCAGCTTTCCAATATGATACCAGTTTCATCTTTTACACTTCATTAACCAAAAAGATATCATCCCCCAAAACTTAGTTGCAAAACTTTTTTGGGGGGGTTTATATATATATATATATATATATATATATATATATATATATATATATATTTAGAGGGGGGTGTAATGACTACATAGATGGATGGCACTGGACAAGGGTTGTTCACACAAGCATAATTTTCGTAAGTCCCTGACTATTTTTCAGAATCTGACCAAGGACCAAGCGAGCGCAAAGATATTTTATGAGGTCAATGCAAAAACAAACGACGTAATAATCGCGAATTTGAACTTCTCTCTTGCAAAGTTTAAAAAGACAAAACGCTACGGTGCTAGATCACAAAAATGTAAAGTGTAATTTTTATTTTTATTGTTTGATGGCTACCTACTTATATCCTCCATATCTCACGTTTGACATAGTATTATATTCTATTTTATTCGAATTCAATAAAAAAATCACGATGTCATCGATTGCTTGGATACGAGTCACGAAATCATGGCAATAATAAGATGCGATCGTGTGAACAAAAGGGAACTAAAGTGGTTGCATGCTAAAGGCCCTTATTTCGATAAGCAAAAAAATAAAAATAAAAAGAAATAAAACAGAAGTCAACCAAATATGAATTTTCGAGATGGCTGACAAGAAAGGGAGGAGTGGATGTTTTTTTTTTTGCGGAGATCGAAAATGGCGGCATTATGGATTATTTCTCCAAAGATTGGAATTGAGGGAATGAATAGGAGAGATCTTTGCCGTGTAACTCGATATCTTTATGACTAATTTGAAAGATAAACAGATCATGCGATCATGCCCTCTATCAAGATATTCTTAAAGGGTAGGGGATGAAAATATTTATATCTAAATAAATAGAGTAAAATTCACATAGCAAAATGATGAAAATTTCATCTAAATCAGACAACTAATAACGAAATTGAATTTTAATGTTGAGCAATATTTTGCGAAAATAGTTACATGCACATCATCATGAAAAATCATTATTTGGGCTGATGATGTCACATCCCCGCTTTCCTATTTTTTATTGTTCTCATGTAATTGCAAGAAATCATAGTCATTTGATTTATATATATACATGTATATATATATATATATATATATATATATATATATATATATATATATATATATATGGCTGGAACTACCCCTTATCGACCACCTAATTTTCTAAGCATCGTATCTGCGAAAATATTTATCAGTGTAACCCAATTTTTGTCTCATTTGTGCAGAAATTGAGCAGATCAGATTCACATGTTTCGATCGGCGACTCCGATTCAATTCGCGTATATATCGGCGAACAACGAATACGACGGTTTTACATTTGCTCATTTGCACCCTACTTTTGAAACCGATCGCGACCGCCCGCGATACAATAAGTTTACGGCCGATTCTTGTCGCGGTGGCGTAATATTGTAACTCTTCCAAATCAGTTCTATGATGTCAACATGCTAAATGATCGTCTCACTACTTCCACTGCGAGCTCCGGCACATGATTCGACGATTGACGACGGATATTTGTTCTAAAGCCGTTTCCTATAGAAACGGGGCGGGTTCGGGTCTAAGTCAAAACAATTTTGATAAATTCTACTAAATTTTACCCTTTCCTCCTTCTTTCTCTCGTAAAATCGATTCTTATAGTCTGGTCTGTTAGCGTCAAAATGCCCTACTTGTGGACACGGTGGACAAAAGCATGATTTTTTTCTCTCCAGACCTTTATTTATGTATAAGAATTAAGAATGGGGTATGCTCCAAAAAATCTGGCTGCAGGAACAGTAAAAAAATGGGTGAAAATGTCAGAATTTATGAGTTCAGATTTGTCTGATATATAGACTAGCGCTAGTGCAAAACTCAGTAGTTGTGCATTATTTTGCATTGGATTAGTTCTTAAATTCAGACCCTTTTTTAACAGATCTTCTGTTTGTCCTCGCATCTCAATGCACCAAATATCTGAATGAAGATGCTAACCAAGCCGAAGGGTGACGGTGGAGGGGGTTGAATGTTGGTGTGTATGTACATATTTTGATTTTGGGGTAAAGATGTGCAAACACATTTTTGCATGTGTTGGAAATTGTGTTGCCATGGTTACAGTGTATCATTGCAAAAATAAAGTAAAAATCTTTCAGTTAGAGCCACTTCCTCTGTTTTCATACGATTCTCATGAAATTTGGCACACACATTGATCTTGAGGTGAAGATGTCCAAGACTTATATTTGTGTGTCTTTCAGAAATCTTGTTGCCATGGTAACAACATATTTTATGGTGAAAATTGGGGGGGGGAACCTGACAATTCAAACTGTTACATCAGTTTTCAATCAATTTTCATGAAATTTGGCACACACATTGGTATTGGAGTAAAGATGTACAAGGCAATTTTTTGTGTGTGTTTCCAAAATTGTGTTGTCATGGGAACAACATATTATATGGCAAAATTTAGGTAAAAACCTTGCAATTTGAACTACTTCATCAGTTTTTTTTTGTTGTTTTGAACCAATTCTCATGAAATAATTATGGCTCACACATTGGCCTTGAGGTAAAGATGTGCAAGAACCTTTTGTCAGAGAGTGCATTGCCTTGGTAACCACATTTAGCCAGAAATATGGGGAAAACTCATTGTGGATCAGTCTACTTCTCAGTTTTCAGCCTGTGCTCATAAAAGTTGACACAAATATTCATTTTTGGGTAAAGATTCATATTCAGTATTAAAAGGGAATCAAGCCTTGGTCATAATGTTGTGTGCATGGAAAAGGAGAAAAATAAGAATGGTGAAAGTTTTAAAGAAATCGGACAAGCAAAATAAAGTTATGGCTGCTTTAAAATTAAGATCCCTAAGGCTACTAGTATGTAGAATTCAAATTGGCAACTGGGTAAGTAAATTATGACAAGGGGTGAGGCCGCAAGGACAACTTTCCCATAAGACTAGTACTTAGTTATCAGGATTTTTGGTTTTCTCCTAAATCCCTATTCCATGGGGCCGTAATATAAACCCGGTAGTATGTTTTATGTCCTCATGAAAGAAAGATATAATTTGAAGTAAAACTTTTGAAAAAAGAAATTTTAGCTAATTAATTATTCCAGTACATGGAAGAGTGGTCCTTGCCTTCTTACATCACTATGACATCACATATGCGGTCAATTTGAAGTCTTCATGGGTATAGTGATTACTAATGTTTATAACTTTTATATGTTCACAACTTTGTTATGGTTTGTCCGATATTGTTCAAACTTTGACCTATAAACTTGTCTGATTTTTCATTTTCCTCTAAAAACAAGTGTTTATTTGGGTTTGATTCCCCTTTATAACGTCATATAATAGCGCAGGGTATTAATCACCTTCAATAATATTTATAGGCTTTTTTTGGGGGGGGGGCGGAGAAGGTCCTTAAAAACTGACAACATAAAAATATAGGTTAAAGGCCATGACCATGAGGAACTTAAACACTCTTAAAAACAAAAACCCTTACATTTTTTATTTGGGGGGGGGGGGGTTTAGAAAATTGCCACATAAAGAGTAAAAGGAAATTATAACGACTAGGAACTTAAGTTACTTAACCCCCCCCCCAAAAAAAAGGGGGAATCATTTACACTTCAGCATATTAATTTAAAGCCTCAAACATTCTGCTTTGAAAAAAAATGTTTCCGGTGTCCAATTAATCAATGTTTTATTTGAAGCATGAAGCAGGGGCTGTCACAGAAATATACTGAAAAAAATAAATGAAAGAAAATATAAGGCTAAAATCTATTGTGCACATAGGTATATTTTTGATATGGTATGTACTGAGTCATGGATTTGCAAGTGAATTTCTAAAAGTGCAGAGATTTTTGAAAATATTTATATTTCTATAATTAGTTGCATGATTAAAGGTACACTTTAAAATATGTCAGAAAAAATATACTTAGAGAGAGACAGGAAACAGAAGATGGCATGGTGAAGCTCAAAATCAAGAGTGGTGTGAAAGTTAAAAAGAAAGAGTAGGAACGGAGTATGAATATGAATAAAAGACTGAGTAGGAGAATATAAATAAACAATGGTTAATTGGGTACTGTATAATTTTTTTTATCAAATGAGAATGCATTAAATTTGAAATGAATGGTCTGAAGTGCAAAGGACTCTTCTTACCTTTGAAGGGGGGGGGGGGCATTTTCTTCTAAAAAGTATATCATCCCCCTATTTTTTCGGGGGGGGGGGGGTTAAGTTTCTCGTCATAATCCTTTAACTGTAATTTTTATGAGGTCATTTTCTAAAGACCCCCCCCCCAAAAAAAAAAAACTGAAAGAGTAATGTCTAGCTTTAAAAATGCATTGACCCCTGAGGGACAAAGGTGTAGACTGGTTTGAGCATGGGGAAGTAGAACCCAAAGTGGTATGGGGAGGGGTGCACATCTTGGGGAGGTGGAACTAAGGTTTGGAAAATCAGCTGTTGAAAGTAGAAGGGGTACACATTTTGTTTTGCTTGCCAGTGTTGGAACTCCTCTGCTTCAGCGGAAGGTTTCATATTCACCCGGTGTACCTCCAGCCTATATGCCCTTAAGGGTATGCGTTTTTTAAGAGTGTTTATCATTTTTATGTTTCTAATGGCCACTGCCTTTAACCTTCTTTGATGTCAGATTTAAAGGACTAATCCTGCCCCTTCCCCCCAAACCCAGAAATATTAATGAAGGTGATTAATACCCCCACATTTTAATGCAGAGAAGACATTTAGAATTTAATATGAATCTTTACCCTAAGATGAATATTTCTTCCAATTTTTATGAGCACTGACTAAAAACAGGGGAAGAAGTTTGATCCACAATAAGTTTTCCTACATTTCTGGCTATCATGTGGCTACCCTGGTAATGCACTCTCTGACAAATGCAAAAAAGAAGGTTCTTGCACATCTTTACCCCAAGGCCAATGTGTGAGCCAAATTTCACGAGAATTGGTTCAAAACTGATGAAGTAGTTCAAATTGCAAGTTTTTTACCTAAATTTTGCCATATGATGTTTTGTTACCATGACAACACAGTTTCTGAAACACACACAAAAAGTGCCTAGTCCATCTTTACTTCAATACCAATGTGTGTGCCAAATTTCATGAGAATTGATTCAAAAAAGAAGAAGCAGTTTGAATTGTAAGTTTTTTTTCCCAATTTTCACCATAAAATATGTTGTTACCATGGCAACAAGATTTCTGAAAAACACACAAAAGTGTGTCTTAGACATCTTCACCTCAAGACCAATGTGTGTGCCAAATTTCATGAGAATCGGTTAAAAACAGAGGAAGTGGTTCTAACTGCAAGATTTTTACCTTATTTTGCAATACACTGTTACCATGGCAACACAATTTCCAACACATGCAAAAAATGTGTCTTGCACACCTTTAACCCAAGACCAAAATATGTACATACACACCAACATTCAACCCCCTCCACCGTCACCCTTCGGCTTGGTTAGCATCTTCATTCAGATATTTGGTGCATTGAGATGCGAGGACAAACAGAAGATCTGTTAAAAAAGGGTCTGAATTTAAGAACTAATCCAATGCAAAATAATGCACAACTACTGAGTTTTGCACTAGCGCTAGTCTATATATCAGACAAATCTGAACTCATAAATTCTGACATTTTCACCCATTTTTTCACTGTTCCTGCAGCCAGATTTTTTGGAGCATACCCCATTCTTAATTCTTATACATAAACAAAGGTCTGGAGAAAAAATCACGCTTTTGTCCACCGTGTCCACATAATTTCGCTAACTAACCAGACTATTACCGTTCCTATGGACACTGCGCCTACAGAACTCTCCCGCGCGTATCGTTTGTAATACGCAATAATTTTAGTGCGCGCAAGGTGGTCGGTTTCAAAAGAGGTGATCGATATGCAAGGTGGTCGGTTTCAAAGGAGGTGATCGATATGTGGTGGTCTCACAATACATATGTCAATAATGTGTCTCCTTTATAATGAAATAAGTTGCAGCAATGAATATCTACTGCACTAATCAGTTGTCAATCCAATGTTTTCAGTTCTTGGTAGAATTTTTAATAAACCCGATTTAAATAATGAAATACCAAAGAACAAGGGGTGATATGACATCATCAACTTGCTCATTGAATATTCATAAAGACATGCCTAGAATTGTTTCACTGGAATAATACAAATCTTTTAAATGCCATAACTTTGTTATTCCGTGTCTGATTTTGATCAAATTTTCGGGTTTTTTCTGATTTTTCTTTATCTGTTTAAATCATATCATTTTCAGCCCGGAGTATCCCTTTAACAGTTTAAAGAACATTCCGATGGTCTGCTTACTTGGAATGACACAGTGGAGCTTCTTTGCTGCGCCATGACCTCGATATGTCCGTGTGGGGTCGTCTAGGTATTTTGGCATCAGCAAATTATCTCCATTCTCATTGCTGCATGCAGGCATTACGTCATCATGGATCGACACATGCGCATGACCTAATGCGCCAATAGGAATAGCGAATTCTGTAAGAAGAAAGAATACTAATTGAAGAGCCGTGGTGTAGTGGTTCTGACTCTCGCCTTGTAAACAGAGGGTCGTGTGTTCGAATCCCACCGCGGTCTAGCGTCCTTTGGCAAGGCGTTAATCCACACTTTGCCACTCTCGACCCAGGTGCTAAATGGGTACCCGGTAGGATGTGAAGATATCGTATGTTTGATTTTGCCAGCGCCATAATGAGACTGCGATGAATGCAAGGAATGCTCCCCAGGGAGTGGAAATTGTGCACTATTCGTGCGGGATTTAAATGAATCCAATGACCGGGGTAATGATATGCTGTAACGCGCTTTGGGCCATTCTGGGAAAAGCGCTTTATAAAATTGGCTATTATTAATATTATTATTACTTATTAAATACGCTTAATAAGAATTTTAAAAAAAGTTCGGAGTTACCTCATGGGCAAGTTTGTTCAAATAGCATTTTCCTTCTTTCATGAAGATCTAGGCCTATATTGGCAGATTTCGAAGAAAATATTGGGTAAGCCTAACACACCTTGCATAGGAGGATGCACTGATTGCATCGACCAGGTGACTAGGTGACATCATCGCAGGGGCCGCGGAACGGTTTTCAAAGTGTGTGTGGGGGGGGGGGGGCTTACCATGCTAAAAATCACAATCGCATGGTCATTTTTGTACACGGTTTTGGAAAAAAGTTGGGGGGGGGGGGCTGAACCCCCCCCCCCCGGTTCCGCGGCCCCTGCATCGAACATTTTTTTCATGCATTTGTTGCATACCAGCTCACTAATGGACATAATGTTGCTTTCCAGTGGTTATAAAAAAAGCACAATTAAAGAGAATGTACGAATAATCAAGGCATACATATAGTCGGTGCTCAACACTTCCATTTGAGTTCAAATGACCTTCTCTTTTGCCCCTGATGGACATGCGTCGGGTTTAAAGCCGCACCCGACGCCGGCTTAGGGCCGCCTTGACGCCTGCAATTTTAAGCCGCCTCGAAATCATTAACCTGCTGACATGGTTTGAGGCTTACTTGCAATATTGTGGGTATGCACACAGCAGACAACATGTCGTCTTTTCAAGTAACATGATCGAATCGTCTGAGTTTTCATGTCATCATTTTACAATATTTTACATTGTTCATGCACACGTGCACTGTTCTTAATTTAGCTATAAATATTTTTTGCTATAAAATAATAGATAGTTAATGTATATATTGAAAACGCATATTGAAAACACATAAATAACTTCTCTATGCGCTTCCAAAAGGACTTGGATATATTACCCCGGCTTTAGCTCACGTAGCCTTTCCAGCACTCGGCATTTCAAGGAATGAATTCCTGCCAGGTACCCATTCACCTCACCTGGGTTTAGTGTAGCACAATGTGCAGTAGCGGACCGTGACCCGGAGGAGACAAAGCATTGGGGGGGGGGGGGCACTGCATTGTCCGTGAACAATGCTGTGCCCCCCCAATGCCTTGTCTCCTCCAGGTCACGGTCCGCCACTGACAATGTGGATAAACTTCTTGCCTAAGGAAACTTCGCCATGACTGGGATTTGAACCCGCGACCCTCTGTTTCAAAGTCCGGAGACTAATCCACTGGGCCACAAAGCTCCACAAAGCGTTGTGGCTATTTCGAGTCCAGTGCTCAAGCCGGCCATAGACCCAGACGAGTGCTGTTTTGATCGGAGGAAGTCCAGTCGGTGGTAAGGTCGGAGTATGTTACTCCGACCTTGCTCCGACCAAGATAGGCCTACTCCTACTGACACGACTTGCAAGGAAAAGCAATATAGGTAAAATATTCACACTTCTCCATCAATATTCTTTGACATAATCACTAAAACATAATTGTTGTGTTACTTTGATATATCTCTATGCTCAAGCTTGAAAATAAACAATCATTACATACCCGTCGCTGTCAGCGCCGAAATTAGCACGCCGAGGAGGCCGTTCTTCTGGAAAATTACAAAAAAATACAATAATCAAACCGTGAAATCAATATATAAGTGAATGAAAATCAAAATGAAGGAGTGATGTATTGATGTTTTTAGATTAAAGTACATCCACTGTTAAATTTATATATATATATATTACATAGCGTACATTTTTACCACTTCGAGGGTAGTTATGTGTCCAACCAATTTCGGGCAGTATTTTACCCAATGCGGGAAGCATATTGTCCAGTAAGATTTAAGAAATAGGCAGCAATTACTTTAGAATGGGCAAATTTTCATCACACTGGATAAATACAAATGCTCAAAAGAAATGTCCAATGTTGGTTAGACACATAATTACAACCATGGAGCACTTTTACCCAATACTTTTTAGATTGTCGTACATGTCGTGCTTACATAATGCTTTCCGGTTTCATGAACTTGCAAAATACAAGTGAAATTAACTGAATTAATAATTCGTAAAATCTTAGTTGTCAATAACTGTATTTTATAAAAGCAAACAAAAATATTAAGTAGCTTTTGTAGGACTGCTTTAGTAAGATATTTTGCAGACTTTGCTTTTATTAATGATAATAATAATGATGAAGATGATGATGATAATAATAATAATAGTAATAATAGTAATAGTAAATAACCGCAATTCTTGAATAGCGTGTATCGTAATGAAATGCGCTTCTAATGGAATTCGTTAGTATTACTCTTGCTTTAGTCCCGCAGCCTTTTACAGCGCGGTGGTACTTCAAGGAATAAATCCCTGCCATTTACCCATTTATCTCCCCTTGGTTAAGTGCAGTACAGTGTGGACTAAATTCTTGCCGAAGGAAATTATGTCATGGCTGGGATTCGAACTCACAACCGTCTGTTTGAAAGTCAGAAGATTAATCCCGGGCCACAACGCTCCATTCCCAGAAGGAAAAACCAGTTCCACTGGACCAGTTAGACCAGTAGAATTTTAACTGATAACTCTGGAAATTGGTTTACTGGTCTAACTGGTCATACTGGTCAAATCAAAATTTTACTGGTCCAGTTAAAAATTAAACTGGTCTTGTTTCTGGTGGTTGTTACTGGTCTCACTGGTCTCCATAATGGTATCCAAGTTAAGCTAGTCTTAGTTGGTATTTTCTACTGGTCTGACTGGTCCTCGAACTGGTCGAACTGGTCCTCGTTCTGATCTTACTGGATCACTTTATTACATGCATTTGGTTTTTTTTTATATACCATGGTCAGTGAAATATGATGGAAAAGATGGTTAGTAAATTAATCTTTCTGCTTTTATTTTAAATGTGGTATATGAAATTACACATTTTCATTGTGAATTAGTTCACACACTTATTTAGAAAGTTTTTAAACAACAATGAGTGCCACTGCAAGGATATTTCATTACAAATCCTGATTTTTCTTTTAAAAACAGGAAATATGCAAATAAGGTAAACCACGTGATCAGCATCATCAGAATTACTGGTCTAATTGACCAGTTCAATTTCAAACAATGAATTACTTTAGACCAGTTGACTATATCAAAGGAAATGTATCTTGCTTTGATCTTAATAATAATTAAAGGAAATAATTATTTAATGATAATGTTAATACTTGATAATTATGATACTAATAATAAACAATAACAATGATAACAGTAATAAGAATGCTAACAATGATCATAATAATCATAATAATAATAAGAATGATGATAAAACAATGATAAATGATAACGATAATAACTTTCTCTGAATTGCGAGATTTATTTTCCATAATTCGTCAAATGATCTGACTTGAAATAAAGTCATTATTTATTGGACCAGTAACACCAGTTTGATGAAAAACAATTTAACTGGTATTACTACTTTGCTTCAAATGGAATGCAATTGTTTGAACTGGTCTCCAGTTGATTTGTACTGGTCCAGTTAAAAATCAACTGGTCCAGTAAACATATACTGGAAACCAGTAAAAATCTACTGGAAACCATTTATTGGACCAGTAACACCAGTTTGATGAAATACAATTTAACTGGTACTAATTGCTTCAACTGGAATACAATTGTTAATTGGAACTAGTTTCCAGTTGATTTTTACTGGTCCAATTAAAATTCAACTGGCCCAGTAAAAATAAACTGGAAACCAGTAAAAAAAATTTACTGGTCTTACTGGTTTTTTTCTTCTGGGTTGCATTAAGTATATAACAAACAAACAAAAAAAATAAATCACACTCACCATGTCATCTGACTGTGTTTTCGTTCTATGACAGAATGAGAGTCAAACTCCTTCCACTTAAGGAGGTTAGAATTACACCTATAACAGTTAATGCAAGAGTGTGTCTTATCGTCTCTTGCTCAGAATATCGCATTTATCATTATTTATAAGGAAAAAAGCACTTAGGATTTTAAAGCAATCAGCCTTGTGCTATTTTGTTCCATTAAAAAATTCACAAAGAGCCTCTAAAGTTTGATATGTCTTAAAAACGCGGGCGTAATCTTCCCTTGTCAATTTCGCCATGAATAATTAATTTCTCAAAAGGTGACGCCCAATAAAGAGAGATTTTGTAACTTCATCCTTATTTTTTGTCTACTTCTTTTCCTCTTTCTTCTTACGGTTTTTGAATAGAAGTTCTAGACTGCGATACCTTGGATGTTGCCTCGTAAAACCTTGGATGTTGCCTCGTAAAACCTTGGATGTTGTCTCGTAAAACCTTGCGATGACGCTACCTTGGCACCACCCTTTCCGAGACCCTTTCCTCCTTTTCCGCGACCTGACATCTTGATGAATGAAAGCTAGTTGTGTACGATATACTGAAGACTGGATGTATAAAAGGTCGCAGTCTATTGAATAGACTCCTTTGGTGTGTGCTGATCACCAGCGGCGTACCGTGGGTCACGGCATTGGGGGGGGGGGCACCAGCAAAAATTTTGAGTCACTTAGTGAGCGCGCCCAGTTACCAGCTATACTGATCTATTAGAGACATTTTAAGGACAGTGCAATTAAACGGATATGTATCTCACTTGTCAAATAATGCGAGCGCGAAGCGCGAGCTTAAAATTTTTGATATTCAGACCTAAAAAGAGACATTATAATCAATCTTTTGTAATCATGATACGTACCTGTCTCGCTAAAAAATGCGAGCGCGAAGCGCGAGCTGAAATTTTTGTAAATATAGACCCCAAACAGGAAGATTTTAAGGACTATATTTGAATTATACTTGCTTATATAGTTTAACACTTACTTTGTCAGAAGTCTCTAAGCGCTCTACAGTATATGCAGCATAATTACTTTAGGAATCCAATAAGAGTATATACATCTCACTATAAGTCATCCAATGCGATTGCCAATAAGCACTTGCTGATTTTGTTAGAATTATATCTAAACATGCACATAAAGCACTTGTAATCGTGATTAACATGCCCATCTCACTAATCAAATCTTGCGAGCGCGAAGCGCGAGCTGAAAATTTAGGAAATTCAGACCTGAAGAGGGGCATTTTAAGGCTTGTTTGTAGGAATTCACGAAGACCATACGTAGTTCACTAACCAAATGATGCGAGCGCGAAGCGCGAGCTGAAAATTTTTGATATTTAGATCAGAAAAGGGAAATTTTAAGGACTGATTCTAGGAATTCTTGGAGAGCAGACATATTTCACCAATCCACTACTGCGAACGTAATCACGGAAAGGAAATGTTTTATATTAAGACCTTAAATAGGGCGCTTTAAGCAGTCATGAAAAAGAAGCATACTATTTTACATAAAACAATAATAACTCGATCGAAGTGCGAGGAAATATATTTGGCAGTTTGGTGTATATTGACTTGAAAACGGGAGGTTTTAGTATAACAGGAGTATATATCTCGGCAAACAGACAATGCAAGCACCAGGAACAATGAAGAGATAGGCCCTGAGCAAATTATGTTTCATTAAGTTATGAAAAAAAAGCTTTTTATGTAATATAACATAATCATGATATAATATAACGTTATAATGAATAATAATGTCTTCTTTCCCATTACGTTTCTCTTCCTTTCTCCCTCTTTTTTTCCCTTTTCCCCGTTGTTTTTTTTTTTTTTTGGTCAGCCGATTGGGGGGGGGGGCACGTGCCCCCCATGCCCCCCGTAGTTACGCCACTGCTGATCACAATCGCTTTCTCGTTCTAAATAATACGCATGTTCATGTTCCTGGCCGTATACAGAGGGGAAAGTTGCCCCAGCATTTTCCCCCCGAAAATTTTCAAAAAACTCAATAAAACTGTGCACGAAATCCTTCAAATCTTACTTTACAAAATGCAAAAGCGCCCTAAAGACAAACTCGCTCACTTCACTCGTCGACACACATTTCACACACACCGTACCCACACACGATTGCTATATAGATACACACTCCGCTGTGTACTTCGATACAAACCCTAGGTGAAAACATACACTCACAATCTCTTTCTCTCTCTCCTTTGCTTATCCCTCTACTCTCCCTCTCTTCCCTCTCTCCGCCTCTCATTTCTTTTTTTTTCTTGCACTTTTCCCCATCACCATCACAATCTCTCCTTAAATCATGCACATACTAAGTTTGTTGTGGAATGTTTAGTATTCCCATTCTACCTTTATATATTCTCTCATTCGTTCCCTATTGTTCTATCTCCCCTTAAAAATTGTAAACTTGTATTAATGCCAAGGGTGCTGGATTAACCGAGATTTGTTTAAAATAAAGGTCGATCGGAGTTGAATCTAAAAAGCAGATTGTCAATGATGCTAAGCTATGAAATTATTCCACGTCACATAAAAACACTTGCTTGTAATATTTTTACCAAATATTTTTTTTCTAAAGTGACAATTTATTCCATTGTATAAATGGATTAACAACAGCATTGGGAATTCAGTCTGTGCATATGCTTGTTTCTATGTTGGGCATATCACATACAAGCTATCAGGTTCCAAGTTAAGAATGTAAATGTAAATTTAATGTGACTTATATTAAGCTTATTTTAAACTTATCAAGCTTATATTACACTTATTATAATAAGTAATTAAAACATTCATGCAAATAAAGATCAACTGCATTAAAACACATTTCACAATTAAAAGATCACACAAATTTAAAACATGATCTGGATTGCATGATTGCTAACTTTATTTCCTCTCTTTCAAATGGCATTTGAGAATCATCATAATCACATAGCACACATCATCTTTAGTATATATATATACTCATTTGATTTGTTACATATATACAAGTCTAGTATAAAGACAAAACTTTTGATAATTTACAACCAAAATGACACACACAATCACACACCCATCCACACACAGATAGGCCATTAGTCTGAACTCGGGTCTAATTTAAACTCTGGTCTAACTATGGAAAGCCAACCGTGACAAAAATCCCCAACAGTAGGGATTCATAGTATCACCTCACTTGACTATCAAGTCATTCTGAACTGTCCTGGAAGGGTAAATGGCTAGTAAAGAATTAAGAAAGAGCACAAAGAACATAAGAAGCATACCATGTAAACAAAATTGTGACATTGTTAAGGGTTAGACGTTAGTCTAAGTTAAACCCAAGTTCAGCACACGGGCCGTAGGTTCTATATTGCACTACAATTCAAGCACAAGATGACTGGAAAAAAAGTTTCTATTATTGTATTAAGTAAACAGTAACGATGCTGTTTAAAATTCTATTTACTGTTTTTTTTTACATGAACTTCACATCGGTTGTTTAACAGTTTAAACAGCCAAGCTTCGTTTATTGAGAATTAATATCAAAAATTAAACTTTGTTGTGTAAGAATTTAAACAGCATTTTACCGTGTACATAATGAAGTATATCTGGGGAGCGTTTCATGACAGGACTTGTCAGACGTTTTATCCGAAAAGTACTGTTTTCTCTGACAGTTACTATGGTAACAGTGCCAGTCAGCCAATCATAATCAAGGAAAGCAATCAGAGCTGACAACTTTTTGATGAAATGCTCCCCAGGGTCCTGCAACACAAACTTACTGATTAATCATAAAGCTAATTATTACACTTGATAGCATTGACCACAATGTTCAACCAAGCTTAAAAAAAACTGAACAATCAGTCACTAAGTATTGTGGTATGGGGTCCTTACAAGCATTTCAAATTCAAGGATACTACATGTACGTTGCAAGAAACACTAAAGATCTATAAAAAATAGCAAAATATTCAATTCCATTGCACATAAATTTCTCATCATGTCCTTAAGAATATGAATAATAGAATCAAAGTGAACCATACATAAATTTTGCATTGTTGTTTAATGACGCATTGTCATAGAATCCTAACCATTAAGATTCTCATAATCGTACTTTGTGCTGATGACTGAATGTCTGTTTAGTTATCAGAATAAAACTTGTTCAAACTCTGCTTCCAACAATGAAAACATATCAAATCTTATCCCAAATCCTACAAAATAAGATATTTAGTAAATGAATCATTTTTTTGGTAAGAGTCTGAATAAAAACATTCTGTTTATTCTTTGGATTTTACTTGGTTGAATACCAATACCTCAAACATCATGAAATCATTACTCAAGCTAGGGTAACACCAAAACCGAAATCTCCCGAATAACTTTGGACCAATTCTGCCCAAAATACGGCCTGATTAATATGGTTTCGGTGGATTTGAATGTTCCCAAATCCCTCCTGAATTTTCTCACCTTTGCGGAGGGAGAACAGAATGCTACCAAAACTACCCAAATACGTGTATTCAAATGAATTCGCAGCTGATTCGGTTCTGGTGAAACCCTAGCTTAAAATGTCAAAGACAATATTCTCCCAATAACTTGTTGAAAAGGTTGTCCTTATTTTCCATCACCTTCCCTAGAATAAAAAGGATTACTTTCACTCATTGAATTATTGATGTTAACAAGAACATAAAATATTGTCCACCCACCATGATCTTATATCTTCAAGACAAAGGATTACCATGGAAACGTCACATCGGCTGTCAGGGTACAACTGCAAGCCAGTACTGACCACACAGAAACATTGTGAGTGCCAACAATGCGCTAACAGAGGCCCTGTTACAATCGGTATTGTAGTAGTGATGCCTAATGTTACAACACCGGCCATTACTTACACATTGAGATAAATGTTTTCACTTCACAATCCAAAAGACGTGACTGGGCTTACGTTTCTGTGTGGCCGGCACTGAACAAGAATATTTCAGTATTTCAAAAGATGAAATCGGTATTTTGGTGAGGAAATCAGTATTTTCAATGAAATATCTATAGGACAACACATAAAACTTAAACATTAGAAATCGATATTTTGCATGAAACCATCAGTATTTTTTTCTCATTTTCAGTACTAAATATTGAATATCAGTACTCGTTGGCAGCTCAAAAGGACTGGGGGTGGGGGCATCATGGTCCCCCTCAACGCTTTGCAAGATACTTCCGGAATGCAGAAGACAGCGCGGCAAAATTTAATGACTTTTTTCTTTGAAGTCTCACGCAACCTCTTGGACCAAAATTGCGATGTACAAGTATAACATCACATCATCATGTGACTTTTTATGAGACATTGTCATGCCGAAAATGGATAATTTTTAGACTTTGTGTATGGGAGATGAAATTCATAAAAAGGGTGATTATTTGCCATTCTTATTGATCTGCTTAATTAAATTAGGGTTTAATTTAGTTGTCAAATGGTCTGAAATACTTTCCATTGCAAAAAAAAACGAAGAAAAAAACAGAAAAATACATAATTCTAAAAAAAAGAAATATATAAGGAAAATTTTGACTTTTCCTAATTTTCTGTATCAAATCCTTTAAATAAGATTACAAAGATAACTTCAAGGGGTAAAATGAAAATTTGAAGTGAAATTGGGTGTTAAATGCACAAATGTTTTTAACAAATAAAGTTGCATATTTTATTCATAATTATTTTCATTTTTTTTATGCTGGCTTGTGGTTTATGTGGTCAAAAATGTGCATGCCAAATTTCAGCGCAATTGCACGAACGGTGGCCAAGATCAGGGGGGGGAAGGCCATGATGGCCCCCCTCTCAGTCCTCAAAACATCAGAGTGGGGGGGACTTACATTCTTCATGGTGGGGATTCCCCTGCCCACTGGACGTATCCCAGTGATTCCCATCATAGAAAAACAGAAAACAAATAAAAAATAGAATTATAATGAAACACTTCCATACTATAATGAATATTCACATACCTGTAAATATATATTACAAATAATCAAAAATATATACATGACATCTCTTTCTATATAAATATCCTGAACATCTGAAAACATAGTACTCTGTGATAATATGAATCCTACATGGATTTAAAAAAAGAATCATGGGTATTTTTTTTTTACAAGTTTAATCACTAAAATCTATAGAAGGAGGAAATGTTGCATTGTTTAATGCTGTTTTATTTACATACTTTTTAAGCACTGCCTGTTATATACATATAAATATGTACAACATTTACAATATGTACATGCATATACATGCACCTATATGTGAGAGCAAAGCTTCATATATCATCATTCAGAAATGTTCCTACATTGTATTTCTCATCTTATTAACAGCTAGAGTACAATTTTCTGAAAACCCTATAAACAGAACACTAACCCCGAAATAACTATAGAGACATAAAAGATGCTACATAATTCATCTCAAAGATAACGACCATTCATGCTCTTGTTTTGCCTTCCCCCCCCCCCTCTCTCTCTCTCCTGAGTTCAAATCCAATTTTCTGTTCACAAAAGTCATAAACATTCATTATTATACTGTAATTTACCCCCGGCAGTTTGGTTTTAATGCCATAAAAACTTTGAAGTGTGACATTTCCATCAGCAATGTCACAGAGCAAAAACACTGTTTTTTATACCACTCTGTTAACTATATGAACCTTATAAAGGTTGTTTAACATTTTAACAACCATACTTCATTCATTAAGAACTAAAAACTAAACTTTGTTGTTAAAAGATTTTTGACGCTTGTTTGTGTTTACAACTACTGCAAGACTCATATACTGAACAGCAATGTATAAAAATTCTTAACGACTTTTTTTTATATGCATGTCATAGACCACTTTTAAACAGAGAGAGATGCTGAGTGACTGAGTGGAGAGCTTAGCTATTCCAAATTTTGGAAGTGGTTAATATACTATACTTAATCCACTGTCTACAGCATAATAATCTATCATCTAGTACCAAGCACATTCTTGCATAATGATATATTTGCTACAAAAATAGATACATACATGTATACACTCCATCTCAGAAGCATAGAGGCTGAATGAAGACATTTGTAAGAAATCATTGCAAATATATTTTTTCTTTGCACATCATTTGGAATTCAATTTACTGTTTTGGGTGATCGCTTGCATCCTTGGGCTAGATCAGGTTATCAATATACTAGGGCCCATTCTTACAAAGAGTTGTGATTGATCTGATCAATCACAACTATGGAAAACCAGCAACGTCAACATCTATTATGCATGTTTGTTCAAAATATTTTCTAGCTGTGATGTATATTCATGCATTCATCGTGCTCTTGAAAATTCACTGTGTTTCTCTTTGGTACATAGAACATTGCGAAAAATTCCTGTAGAAAAAATTATGACAATGATGGATTTCCATAGAGTTACGATTGAATTGATCAATCGTGACTCTTTGTAAGACGGGGCCCAGAACCCACATGAGTGGTGAATTACAATTGTACATTATATAATCTTATCAATAATTTGTAACAAAATCTAATTCCTTATATCTTATAATCAATCTCTTTTAATTGATCACACATTTTCGGCATATATATAACTCCATCCATATGAAAACAACATTTTGTGAACAAGCAAATTGCAAGTCTGGTGCTTTGTCAAACTTTTCTCATTATATGTTTAAAAAGACAACTTTAAAAGTCCAATGGCAAGATTTTCTTTCACTTAAATATAAACTTGGTTGTGTTTCTTTTGAAAACAATGAACCAATCTTCAACTCATAAACACAAGTACATGTAACAAGTGTGTCTTCTAAATTTATCTACATGAAGAAGAAAGGTAATATATTCATAAGCAATACTAAGAATGATAATGTAGATAACCAAGGAATTAAAATGAATAGAAATAAAATAATACAACTGTGATCATTTAGAACCCTGATAGTTTTACAAAAAGCAAAAAAATGAATTAAAAACAAAATCCATGTTACTATCCATTCAATATACCAAATGATAATTACATGTAGTTATGAATATAACTATAAATATAAATAAGATAATACGTATGTGATTACGAAGTAACCCTGATATTGAGGGGAACAAGGAAACTTCTTCTTCTTAAATAATTTAACAAGACAAATAATAAGGAATTAAAATGATAAAATAAAATACTGTAACTATGATTATCAAGCCACCCTGATATTATGAGAGCAAAAATAAAATCTGGTTGTTCTTAAATAAATATAAAACGTTTTATAAGCACACAAGAGGTTTTACATGGAACATATAGCTGTGACTAAAGCAACACGTTTCAAGGTATTACCAAGCAATGCTGTTTGACCTGCAGGAGCGAACCCTGAAAATGCAGAATTTTTGTTCAAATGAGAAAGACTATCTGATACTTGCAAGCCTACATATAGTGAGATGGGTTAAAACAAAACTTAGTATGGTTCATAACGATTGTTTCACTAGCAAGAGTTGGTATGAATGTCCATCTCCTCCTCCCGTTTGACCTTAGCAATGCCCCAAAGTTGAAATAGGATTGCCCGGTTGCAAATCAACAAGGTATCTCATCATTCCCCCTTCGTTTTTGACCCAAACAATTCCTCTCTTTGTGAGTCTGTTTCCAAAATTTTAGGAATCCCCCTGGCTGGCTGATCGAAAAATTGTATCAACATTTCCAATTTCCTGATGACCTTCATCATGCCCCTCGAAGTTGAAAATATAGAAAAGCTACCATGCAAAGACACATAGCATATTTACACCATGAGTCTGGCTAAAAGACATGGCACAAACTTTTTACGAGTTGTCTGAAGGCTTGGTCCCACTGCACTTACAGATGTAGATAGGATGTAAAACGGAAAATATTCTTGCCATCCGTTGGAAAATGCTATGTATCCGTTGTGTTCACTTTGCCTACGTGTTCCATATGCTCTATGTCCATCGAGCATCCGTCCACTGTGATTTCATTGTTCGCTTATTTTGTCCATTGTCTGGAGCGGATGAAAACGGATGGAGCCACCCTGAAATTTGCTTGTCGGCTGTATCTGTTAAAAATACGTTTTGTGTCCATTGGCCAGTGGGACCAGACCTTTAGTGAGTCCAAGCCAAATTCTATGAATCCCCCGGTTGGCCGATCAAGAAGTATGTCAGCATCTCCCCTTTGCCTTTGACCTTAACAATGCCCCTCTCTGTAAGCCTGTATCCCATTGGAAGAAGGATGTTCCTCATATCTTGAGTGACCTGAATCTTCTCAGGTATTCCAGTGCTGTCCATGCGGCTGGCCACGTTGACAGTGTTGCCCCATATGTCGTACTGGGGTTTGCGGGCACCGATCACACCTGATACGACTGGACCCACATTCAGACCTGAAAATAATAAGAACATACAAAATCTAAACACATATTGGCTTTAATACAATGTTTCTAAAGGCCACCGCACACCTTTCGACCCGACTGGTCGGCGACTGGCTTGTGACTGAGTGAGGGGAGATGAATTGCAAGACAGTCATAAGCCTTGACACCGCACACCTTGCGATCTGATCTGCATCTCACGCATGCGCTTTTTGCTTTTTGGCATAGCATCTGAGAAATTGCACTTACTACTGTGTATGCGCGTTGTTTATCATAATACGCGTTATGCAACTCTGCTGTCTGATTGGCTGGAGGTTGGATTGAGCTTGCGATCCAGTCATAAGGATTCGACATGTTAAATTCTTCCGATTTTCCTTGCGACTCGTCTCTGACCAGTCTGCGACGCTCAAGCTGGCAAGAGCTGTGACGTCACATCTCCCCTCAACACACTCGCAAGCCAGTCGGCGACCGGTCGGGTCGTAAGGTGTGCAGTGGCATTAAGTTATGCATACTATTTCATTGGCTCTAGAATACATTAATCAGGTGCTCAAGCATTCAAGGAATGTTTTCCCACTACTACTGGGTAACCATTTACAACACCTGGGTGGAGAATGACAAGTGTACATAATTATCTTCCCCAGACATATTTTAACAATATATAGAGCAAGAAATTGTATTCTTGTTTTGTCATCTAATATCTCAAGCCCATATTACAAGTTCCTGCTCCATATTTTGAAAAAAATATTTATATCCATAAATGATTATTGAAACATTAATCCTGATCTTTGTCTTTTATCAATTGACTACAAAACATAGTATGACAGAGTCCAGATATGAACTGACCTATCGTTGAATTGAATGAGGAATGCCAGTATATCTAACCAGGCCTGAAAAGAGGCCAGGGGGCTGTTTCATATAGTTGATTGCCAAACGTGACTTTAATAACTACTGGTGATCCTTTCTTGTGGTTGATGATATTGACCATATGTTCATTGGTGATTATTTAGAGCGTAATAAAGGTTCACCAGTCGTTCTTAAAGTTGCTCTTAACTTACGAACAGCTTTATGAAACACTCACCAGATATATCAAAGTCTCATATGTGCTACACAAGATAAAGCCTGAATTGGAAGATATCAGAGACTGAAAACATGCAAAAGCAAGAAGACTGATATCTCTCATTAGATTAAATGAAGAAATGAACTTACCTATCCTCATCTTGAAATTATTGAAGGAATGTTCATTGACGTATTTGAGCTGTTTCATGAGGGAGAAGGCAAAGTCTGCTAGAGCACTGACGTGACTGTTGCCATCCTTGTCAAAGGTTTCTTCCGTTAACCCTGAGGCTGCCATGTAGGTGTAGCCAATGGTCTTGATCTTCTCAATCTGGATAAAGTCATCTCGTCCAATGATCTGACAAGATGAAAGTAGGTATATAAAAAATAAGAATTACAAAGTTCTTGTTTTATAAATTGTTTATTAAGACAGATTCCTTAGCTGGTGTTTTGTCAAAGTGTTTGCAAAGTTTTTCACAATCTTATGCATGACTGGAACATTTTCTTAGGTGCTACAAGTATGCTTAAGAAGTTCAGTAGGGATTTATCATTTAGCATAATAAAGTGTCACCAGTGGAGCATAAAGTCATTCATAACTATTCAATTCAATTAAAAAATGGTCTTTATTGATAATCAAACATGTTAACAATCATACATGAAAAAACAGCAAAAGCTGGAAAGATCATGCTTACAAGTTGGTTTTGGCACATTATTAAGTACATAGTAAAATGCATTAAAAACGGTTACACATTTAAAAGTAAATACATTTTAAATAAGGCATAAAAGACAATGAACATGATGAACGAGTGAATGTAATATGATAAAGGCAGACTTGAAGGAGAGGAGACTGACACTTATTTAAATGACAAAAATAATTTTATAATAGGGTGAGGACCATTTGCATTGCCTTTCTTAGTCTACACACTCATCTTTTGTTGAGTATGTCTACCAAAAAAGGCAATGGACTGTTTTTAAATCTTGTTGTTCTTATTGGAAACTGTTGATAGTTGTTTGTACGACGAAGAGATATGTTTGTATGTTTTTTTCGAGGTAGCCATGTCTTACACAATGGATGAGTTGAAAGAGATTTTGCAAATTTTTTACTTAGTGTCAGTCTTCTCTCCTCAAGTGTTGGTAAATTACACACCTGACATGCATTTGAGTATGTAATGTAATTATGTCCTAAGATAATTTTACATACTCTCCGTTGTATTCTTTCAATAGTATTATTTTGTTTTGCTGTAAGACTGCTGTGGAAAACTGGAGCACAATATTCTAAAATTGGTCGTATATAACCCATATATATTGTCACTAAATCCTTCAAAGGTAAGTTGAACTTTTTCAGTTTCCTTAACATATGTAATTTTCTATTGCACCTCTTAACCAAGTCATCGACATGTAAATTCCATTTCAAATCAGATTGTATAATAACTCCAAGAATTTTGATACTTTCTACATTATATAAGGCAGAGTTATTAATGGCAAGAACCTCAGGAGTGATGGGGTTTTTCATAAAAGTAATATGTAAAGTAAAACACTTTGAGGGATTGAGTGACATATTATTTGATTGTGACCAGGATTGCACTGAATTGAGTACTGACTGTAATTGCGAATTGTCGGTTGATTTACGACATTGTACTAAAGACAAATCATCAACATATTTAAAATAATGTATAGGAATATTTTCACATAAATCATTTACCATAATTAAAAAAAGGATCGGGCCAAGTCGTGTCCCTTGGGGCACACCGGCATGATTAACTTTGATATCAGAAAAGATTCCATGATATAACGTACATTGCTTACGATGTTCCAAAAAAACTTACAATCCAATTTATGATCCATGGTTTTATGTGCATATTAATCATTTTTTTAATTAGAATATTGTGATCCAGGCGATCAAACGCCTTTTTAAAATCTGTACATACAACAGTGGACACAGATTTTTTGTTTTCTGCATTGTCATAGAGATGATGTAATAGACCAACAAGATAATGTGATGTAGACAATCCTGGTCTGTTACCGAACTGATGCATATCAATTTGTTTCTCAATGTCTTTCAATAACCATTGAGCCATAAAAGATCAAACATCTCTATGAAAAAGAGAGGGAAATTTTTAGTTGTGATTTGACAGGATAGCATGAACTTGCTATCAATTAATAATATTCCAAATGCTGTTCATAGGTGGTGTCACAAACGCTTGTCATTAGTATGTGCCATTTTTAGGAGGAATCCTGCTATAAATACTATGCATCTTCTTACAGTCTCCATTAATTTGCCTCAGTTAATTGTGAAGATTTGGAATGAAAGCCGCTTGCAAGATTCCTGCGAGAAAGATCTGGCTCTGACATTTGAAAATGTATATGATAAAAAGTTCCATGCTAGAGTGACATTAACCACTCAATGATTAAATTCTGCAATTCCCATAGGCTTTCACATTAACAGGAACCACCATGTTCCAGTAGGCAACAGGTTAAGATTGGACTTACCTCGTCAAAGTCATGGATGATTTCATTTAGGAGTCTCAAACACTCAACGCCCTCGTTGTTGGCCTCAAGCTCAACGTAAAACTCTGAGAAGTTTGAGATGGATGCAAACATGACAGCAACAAAGTCATTGTCTCGATGGTAGAGGTCCATGTCCCGGGCAGAATTCTTGAGGAAGTGCTCGGCTACGAAGGACGGCAGGATGTTGTTGAGGAGACGTTTGTTGTAGGCCTGGAGATTGGCCATTTCGTCTTTCTCTTCTGTTGCCTAGGTAATGAGAAGCATCATGAAATAATTTGAGTTCCATCTCTTTATTATACAACCATATGGAGAAAGAAAAAATGAGTGATGGTGTCAAGACTTGGGACCAGCTTCACAAAGAGTTACTTTGTTATCCAATTGTGGAATCCTTGATTTTGATTGGCTGTAGAGCATTGTTGCTATTATTCTAGTTACCACTGGATGGCAAAGTTACCATAGCTGTAAGTCATGATGAAAAAGGGCACAGGAAGCATTTGATGAGATGTTATTGATAAGTTTGTTCTGAGACGATCAATGATTTACGGATCTCAGTAGCTTATAAAAAAGAATTATCTATTTCATGAAGTGCTCCCAGGACTGGGAGATCTGAGTCATGAGACCACATACGATATTTCAATAACCAATAGTTTGTTAACGAGATGTAGGCTAAGAATATGACCAATACTAGCAAATATATTATCAATATCATCATCTTCACCATCATCTCCGTCGTCATCATCATCATCACCACCACCACCACCACCACCAGCATCATCATCACCATCCTCTTCATCTTCATCATCATCATCACCATCATCATCATCATCATCATCATCATCACCATCATCATCATCATTATAATCATCATCATCATCACCATCATCGCCATCGTCATCGTCATCATCATCACCATCAAAATCATCATCATCATCATCACCATCATCATCATCACCATCATCATCATCATCATCATCATCATCACCATCATCATCATCATCATCATCATCATCATCATCACCACCATCATCATCATCATCATCATTATAATCATCATCACCATCATCGCCATCGTCATCGTCATCATCATCACCATCACCATCAAAATCATCATCATCATCATCACCATCATCATCATCACCATCATCATCATCACCATCATCATCATCATCATCATCACCATCATCATCATCATCATCACCATCATCATCATCATCATCATCACCATCATCATCACCATCATCATCATCATCATCATCATCATCACCATCATCATCACCATCATCATCATCATCATCATCATCATCATCATCACCATCATCATCATCATCATCATCATTTACCTGTAGCTTCCATAAGAAATCCAGCCTTGCTGTTGATTCCACCTGTCTCCCATGTATCCATAGAGCGACGATGTATACAACCAATATAACAGGTGTGACTATCGTCAAGGAGATGTAATTAGGCTCTAACATTCTATAAAAGACAGTAGTGAAAAGAAGAAAACGTGAATAACCCTCAAGCCAATGCTAATAAATGTCATTGAGGTGTTACACCTTGTATTTCTAAATAAAAGTAAATTGTGGATAGCTTGTCACATTCCCAATGGATGAATATCCATTGCTTCTAAAACACACTTTCTCATTATTTTTTTTCAATTTTTCTCAACTTTCATTGTAATTTTTGTTATTTTCAAATTATCTTTGTCATATGTTAAATTACCCTCCATGCATTTTCCCTTTAATTTTTGGTAGTCTAAGTTTATATCATTTCTTATTTCATTTGTTTTATCTAACTCTTCAACTTACTTATATATATCAATGGCTTAGAAGCAATGCATATTAAGCATTTTTTAGAATGTAAGTTATTGATCTGCTTTTGTTTACTATTAAATACGATTCATCTAGTTTAAAAGTTTAAAAAGATTTTTACTGTATTTTGAAGAAATTGCTTTTTACTTACTGGACATAAGCTTGCTGCAGAATATCATAGTTTGTGAGAAGATTGACTTGAATGGTTTCCATGAGGGAAAGGTATATTGCACCAATTAGAAGAAGGAATATAAGTTTTGTCAGACTGCCAAGCTGCTGGAACACGGCGCAACTAAGCATGACAAGCAAAATGCTAAAGGTAAAGTACTGCAATGAAAAGAAAACAGATAAATGTAATAGATGACATCACTTGAATGTGAATCCACCAAATGGTGGGTGTGTCATATAGCTGTTCGAGTGAATTAATGGTAAAAAGGGTTTTCTTTTTGTATATGGATAAAAAGGACTTAGAAAAAAGCTATTCTTTTTGGATATGAATAAGGACTTAGAACAAGGCTATTAATTAGACAACACGATAAAACATATTTTTGAAGCTCAAATAATTAGTTTTTTAATAATAAAATTGGACCATGGAATTGTTTATTTTTGACGCTATATAAAAGGCTCCTATTATTATTATTCTTATCATTATTTATTATTATTATGATGATGATTAATAATATTATCATTATCATAATTATTTATTTTTATCATTAATACTATCTTTATTATTACTAATACAACTACTAGTACTACTACTACTTCTTATTTAAATTGTACCTAGCCTCAACAAATGAACTCATCAACACTTCTCTTCCTCTCCTTTGTTTCCTCAAGCGCATAGAAACTATTTGTTGTGTGTTATGCGCTATACAAAAACTGACCATTATTATCATTGTTACTATTACTACTACTATAATTGCATATAATTATGATGATCATCATTATTATTACCATTGGGAAGTGACATGTAGGCTGAACTGGCCAGCAGTCGGGATGATTTTCTTGCCCTAAGGTGATATTAGAATCGATGACATCGGTGACGTTAACATCATCGGCACTGGGTAAGTCAAGCTTGTATGCGACACATTCATCAACGGACGTCGTGTCATATGCAAACTGTAACAGAAGAATAGGTTACCTTTAGCACAGTACAAACATTCTGGGGGTGTTTCACAGAGATTTAAGTATGATTTTGAGTCCCAGGTAAAAGCCTAGTTGCCTGGGGTATAAAAGGCTTGACCGCATTAGTCAGATCGTGCCATGAGGAGGCGCACTACTGCATAACAGCTAGTAAGATTGCGCGTTGCATATCATGTACGCATCAGCATTTAAGTGCGAGTCTACATCATACTTCACAAATCTCTTTGAAACACCCCCTGGATACATGCTTATAAGAATTGTAGTGTATGGCTTTATCACACATACGAAATGCGTCTTTCTCATGGAAATCCTTCAAGTGGCTTCTCAATACCAATTTTCACACTCTATCATCGACAAAACAATGGAGGATAAGAAAAACCTAATATGAAACCCAGTTGAACCGACTACAGAATCCAGTGGCGTGGCTTATAACAGGCTCTTGCACACATGACCCAATTTCTCCTGTATTGAGCTCAAATGGTTGCTGGTAAAAAATGTATACTCTTTAAGATACTCATCCTCTTTATAAAGCCAAGAATTACCTCTCCCCACAGTATATATCAGAACTCATAGGCCCATATAAACCAAGACGTAACCTTCGATCATCCTCACAACATCTTCTCACTGATCCCTCCAAAAATACAAATACATATGGTCAAAGAGCCCTTTCCCTATCTGCCCCTGTACTCTGGAATTCCTTATCATCAAATATTAGAACTGCACCACTCTTCTCCATATTCAAATCTATTCTTAAAACTTAATCATTTTCAAACTAATGTTAATAATGTTCAATATACATGTATATATCACTCAATCCCTATTTCTTTTGCATTTTATTATATGAAATATTCTAATTTTCTCCTCATTGTCAAGTGAAACAAAGATTGATTCCTCCCGGAACATGTGGAATTAGCATTGATTTATTACTCTATGGTTCTGTCAAGTTGGTCCTTATTTTCAAAACTGTGAAAATTGAAATATTGCCTTATCCAAACAATAAAAAAACAAAAGAAATAGTGAGTGAGGGACATCATCAACTCTGTCATTTGCATGTGACTAAATTGTGCATATAACTGTTTTATGAAAAATAAGTGAAACTTTAAAATGTCATAACTTTTTTTTTATTTTACATCCAATTTTGATGAAATTTTCAGCATTATGCTCATTTGATTTTTCTTTATTAATTCAAATCAACAATTTCGTAGGGTGGACTTGACCTTTAAGTAGGCAAGCCTCATCATTTTATGTAATGCAGTCACGATATCTTTCTCCTTCACGGGGCATGCATGTACTCACACTATAGATAGGGGGAAATATATGCATCAAAATTTTCCAAGAAAGCAAAATTTTTACATTGATGTTATTCATTTCTACTAGTTAATAAAATAAAATCTTACCATAATTGTAAAGGAAGCAGCAAACATAAGAAATAGTGTCCAAACAGCTAAGACTGAACTTAATATTCTGCTTTCTAAAATAACCTTGGATACTGTCTGGCAACCACTGGGATTCGCCTAAAAACAGGAGAAGAAAACATATTAAATTTAAAACTATTATTTGAATAGTAGATGCACAAGGATATCAAAGACATTATATCATCATGTAATATTTGCTATACAAGAACTGTTTATCATACTATTAATAAGCCCAATTATATCGTGCTAAATTGAGAATTGAAATTATCGTCTCACACTGGAAGCAAACTTAAGGTGTGCAAACGTTTCCTATTGCCTGTACAAATGTTTTCAGAAGTTCCATCAAATGATATCCGAGGATTTTTTTTACCATTACAGACATATCTCTTCAGTGGAAAGTGGGAGGACTTTGAAATATATTTGAAACCTAGGTGTTATATTTGATTCCTGCATATCAATGTCGTGCGCATCTCTCATATCTGTAGCACAGTCACTTTGTATTTAAGGAACATTTCTAGAATCAAAAGGTTCGACCAGTCCGCATGTCACAATGCTGTTCGTTCATTAGTTCTGTCTCGTATCGATTACTGCAATGGACTTTTTTCTACATTACCCTCTAATTAATTAATTTGTATTCAATGACTACAAAATTGGACACCACAAATAATTTTACAGGCGTCTTGAGATCATCCTTCCAAGCCACTCTTGAATCTACTACACTGGCTTCCTTTGAAACAGACAATAATATTCAAATTACTATTGTTTGTCAAAAAGCACTGAATAAACAGGCTTTCCAGAGAATAACTGTTTGATGCTGTATACACCAACTAGAGCACTAAAATTGGCCGGTGACCCTCTCACATATTCATTAACTCGTATATTAATAGCCTGTGATAGAACTTTTACTGTGTCAGCTTACAAATACTGGAATGATTTGCCTCTAATAATAAGATATTCTCCATCAATAGAAATTTTCAAAAAGGCATTACAAACCCATCTCTTTCATAGTTTTGTAGTTTTAACATAATATAGTTTATTTTAAGTATTTTCATTGTAAGTGCTTTGGGCTTTATGGGAAAAGTGCCATATTAGTTATAAGTACTATTATTATTATTCCTGTAAAATGATGCACAGATACACAGGGCAGTCTATATAAGCCACGTCGCATCACCATCTCAAAATCAGACTGATGGGAGAGTGATGCGCTGCAAGTGTGGGCGAGACGAGCTTCAATTGGAATAAATTCTTCAGGATATTTGCAATTTCGCTGGCAATTTGGTCTCAATTTGGGTCAATTTGAATCATGTATTGATGGATCAGACCGGTGACGTCGAGTGCAATGACTTTTTTTATAAGGAGAGCATTTTGAAAGAAATCCATCCATCAGACACCTGGCAATGTTTTGTTTCAAATGATGCTTTGCAAATTTCTATCCAGATATGCTTCAAGTAGGAATAGTGATATGTGATTTGTATAAAAATGTGCATCAGACAGTAGCATAGCAGACTGGTCAGTGAAAATATCAATTTAATTCAATTCAATTCATTTAATTCACTCAACAAAAATATCATATATACAGGTAAATAAGAAATACACAATGACAAGAAAGAACAAAACAAAGTAACAAAAATGATAATTCAGTAAATAGTGTACAAAATGGGCTTCGAGTGTGGACTGGCATTAAAGATCTGTTGCATCTTAAAAGTTCCAACCGAATAAAGAAAAAGAAGGGATACAAAATAGAACATACAAAGACAAAAGCATACAAGGGAAAAACAAACATTAAGTTTCTTGGAAAATGAAAGAAAAAAGGTAAAGGACCAGTGTATGTGGAGGGTCACAGAAAATTGACAGGTGAAATTAGTGAGAGTGCAATTATCAAATTAGTGAGAAATATGAAATTATTAAGACATGAAAATTTGACTTACCGTACACTTCTCAGCAAGGACTATGTACAAGGTGAGAGATGAGAAGACAACTATACCAACAAACACACCTAACATAAGGTAGGTCCTGGAAGGGAAAGATAAAACAAGGAATGATATGACCTATTCAAGGTCACATACCTTATTCAAGGCATATGATAGTTACATTTGAAGGCAAAATCCTTATTAAAGCATAAAATACAAGGGAAAGACAACTACATATGCAACATTAAAACATATGACAATGATACATTAATACTTCGGGGAGGCAAAAAACATGTAAAAAAATGTGACCTATGATCCTATGATGGGGATATATGATGCGCTTACAAACCAACGTATCAAGCGCTATATAAATAAATCATCATTATTATTACTATCATAAATGATATTGATAAAAGGCAAAAATCACCTTAAGAATACATTACAGAAGGACAACAGCATATGCAACATAGTTTGTACACATGATGCTTACTTTGGGAAGGCAGTAGGAAGGCAAAAATCATCATTAAGGATAAGATATTTAGTAAAGAATGCCTATGTAATAGATCAAGGCAGTATGATACTTAGGAAGTCAATGACCTATGCAACGGTGCAAGGCAATATGATACTTATAGGAAGTCAATGACATATGCAACGGTGCAAGGCATATGATACTTATAGGAAGTCAATGACATATGCAAGGACGTAAGGCATATGATACTTATAGGAAGTCAATGACATATGCAACGGTGCAAGGCATATGATACTTATAGGAAGTCAATGACATATGCAAGGGTGCAAGGCATATGATACTTATAGGAAGTCAATGACATATGCAACGGTGCAAGGCATATGATACTTATAGGAAGTCAATGACATATGCAACGGTGCAAGGCATATGATACTTATAGGAAGTCAATGACCTATGCAATGGTGCAAGGCATATGATACTTATAGGAAGTCAATGACATATGCAAGGGTGTAAGGCATATGATACTTATAGGAAGTCAATGACATATGCAAGGGTGTAGGGCAAATGATACTTACTTAGGGAAGGCAACAACCTGTGCAAGGCATATGGCGATGAGGATGAGAAGTGCGCAAACCATGTAGGAACTGAACATCGGGTCTCGAACCTTAGAATACTGCATGAAGGGAATATAAAAGACCATTATTCAGTATATTGCTACACAAGTACGGAAATCAAAATCAAATTTACAAAATCAAAATACTTATTCATAATGACAGAAAGAAATGTTTGTCTGCAAATCAGTATAGTGCTACACAAGTTTGTGATCGCTATTGTAATTGGAAATGATTTTGATGTATGCATATATGTTTTAACTGGGCATAAATGAAACAGAGCCTTGCTGAATCGATCGTTTCTTTGTAATCCTGTATAAATATGGTGAATAAATAAATAAAACATGGAACATGTTTCTTTGATGATTGCAGATAGATGAAGGGCTCCTTTACAAAGAGTTTAAGTCTGATTCAAACTTATGCCTAAGTGCCAACTTGTATGATTGATTTATACACAGTATAGTAGCACAGCTCCTCTGTGCATTGTCTGACCAATGCGGCCATGCATTCTAAACCATATGCAACTATACTTTAAATGTGATTTTCAGTCTGACATAAACCTTGGTGAAATATCTCTGGAACATCACCAACCGCAATATTGTGTTTTACAAAATCAAAATACTTATTTATAATGACAAAAAAATGTTTGTTTAGGTAAAACAAGGTGGCATAAATAGACTATGAGAAAAGAATAAGGCCATATGTCATAAGAAGTGACTTTATCTAGTAGCAAAATTTACTTTCACAAAATTAAAACAAACAACAAAACTTAGAGAAGGATCTCTTCATAAATCAGTGGTACAATATACTCTGGAAAGTCACTTTATCATTGTAGTGTAGCATCAGATTTGGAAAGCCAAAATATTTCTGAAGCTCTTTATTCAAGTTATTTCACGTTAATTTGTAGTTAAATAACAGTAGGTCGTCACTAAACATACCTTTTCTTCCAGATCTTTTTTAAGGAAGGTAAGTGTGAGTCTGCGGACATGTTCTGATCTCAACCGGTCAATACTCCTTGCATCAATGGCACGACCTAAGAATTCATTCACTTCTTCCTCAGGGTCTGTCTTCTCCTGGTTCTTATCAAGACCCAACCTGGGTGAAAAAATGTAATTAATGGCCATTAAAAGAGTGAATTTCATTTTTACAAAAAGTGGATATCAGCACCCGGTACGTTTACATTCACCCCCCCCTCGGAATTTATATAGAGAACCATTGGTTTTCATCATCTTCTGGAAGGGCCTCTTCCTTTGATGAGTGGATACCAGGTGCGACCAAAAACATGTGTAAAAAGGATCTCTTTTTCAAGATTTCAACTTCGTTTGGTTATTATTTTTCCTTTGTCAAATGAATATTTGGTTCATGAAGAGGTGATCTGACCATAAAATATATAATTGGCGTTTGACCAAATGGATATTAGAAAAAAAGGAAAATGGCAAATGGGCTAAATGCCTATTAGACCAATTGAGTCCCGAAGAGTGACATCATCAATTATGCATTGCAGCGTTTTTGATACCATATTTAGGTAGAGCATGATAAAAAAAACCCACTACCAAAATTTGGTGGGAATTGGTCCATGGGGCCCTGAGATATGACCTCATGAATACATAATTAGCTCCATAGAAGACAATGTATTATTGGCCTGGTTCCTAATGTTTAGAGCCAGGCCACACTAATGCACTGACTTCAATGGGGCTAATTATGGATTCATGAGGTCATATCTCAGGCCCCCATGGACACCCCCATGCACCAGATTTTGGTAGTGGAGGTATCATGCTCTACCTAAATATGGCATCAAAGGTTCTGAACTGCACAAAAAGTTTTTTGTGACGTCAACACTTCGGTACTCTATGGTTAGTAGATGTACATGCACTTGCTGTAGACAAACTAGAATAAGGTCAAGTTGGTTTAAACCAACATGAAGTAGGCAAAGCGGGTGTAGACCGACTGGCAATTAACCTCTAGTAGTATTCCCGACACTGATGAGGTAGATGTGTAAGGATAGATATATTAAAGGCCTACAGGGCAGTGAGTTAAAGGCTGCTAATGCCTTGAGACATGAAACAAGATTAGCCTAGTTGTCTTCACTTCACCCTCATTGTTTCATGGGGGTACAGAGGGAGGGAGGCAATCAAGTTAATTACTTGAGAAAGTGGGACAGGGATGGAGGGACTGGTACGTGTTCCGATACCGTGGGTGATGCACGCATCTACACCTGCTTCAAATGCGGTGAGGGAGGCAATATGAAGTGAATGACATGTATGATAATGATGGCATGTTGAGGTACTGTATGGAAAATATGGGTACATAAAGGTGATATTGATTGAAGACATCCAATGAAAGAGGATAAGGCATGAATAAAAATAAAGAGAAGAAAAAGATAAAGAAGAAAAATGAATGAGATTGAGGAAAAGAAGGACAAAACAAAAAGGGACGATGTGAGGAAAGAGAGAGAATAAGAAAACAATAACTGCAAATTCTTACACCCTGAAGTTTCATCTGTTTATATAAACATTAATGATCAAAATAATTGGAACATCAAAAAGTCTGAAGATTGAAACTCAGAATTTCCCAAAGTGTCTACATGTTTTATAAACATTGGTTTACCTGGATATGCATGCTCTGAGCATTACCTGACAAACACAATAATATACAAAAGGTTACTGTTAATGAAAAAGTAAAATTTCAAGTTAAAAATACTCTTTGTGATGAATTTTGCTATGATTTTTATGATCTTTCATTGAATCTGGGGATCTTTAAATTCCTTATCGCGTACAAATGGAGACTCTTATCTCACCTATTTTCAATGTTTTTGTTCATTCCCGATTTGCCGGTCTTCTCCGAGTAACCCAACCTCCTCATCTCCTTGGATTCCTTGCCTGGCATGATGGTGGAGAATGGCTTCTCTGCTCCCCAGCTCTGTAGCTGCACTACAGATGAAGATCGCCCTCTATGTTCACCGTTGGTAGTAATGGGTGATTTGAGAGCACTCTGTCAATCAAAAAAACAAACGATGCAAACCTCAACAGAACCTACCATGTGATAGACTACTTGTATGATGGAATTAAAAATTGGACCAGACTATAAAAACTTTCCCTATATTTTCGTTGAGTGGGCTTTTCAAAAGCAAATGGGAGGAATTTAATAGAAAGCAATATACAAAGTGTGCTGAAATTATGTGAAACATTCTAGCTCTATTTGGTTATCATTTCTTTTCTTCTCCCCACTCTCTCTGTCTCTTTTCATTTTCTCTACTTTTTTTTCTCTCTTTTCTTTCTCCTTTTCTATCTCTCCCTTCCTTTTCTTACACTTATTTTTTTAATAATATATTCATAAACATATGCTTAAACTATTCCCTTACACATATATGTTTATCTCTTTACCCATTTATGAACTTGTGCATTTATTTATTTATTCATTGAACAATACACTTGACTGATTATTTGTTTTTAGAATATATTTATAAACATATGCTTAATCTATTCACTTACATATATATGTTTAGCTCTTTACCCATTTATTAACTAGTGCATCTATTTATTCATTCATTGAACAACATATTTGACTGATTATTTGTTTTTAGAGTCTATAAACATATGCTTAATCTATTCCCTTACATACCTGCTTATCTCTTTACCCATTTATTAACTTGCACATTTATTTATTAATTTATTTATTTGTTCATTTGCTCATTTACTTATTTATTTATTTATTCATTCATTTATTTATTAATTAATTAATTTATTTATTTCACTATGAATTCGCTTGTAGTGCGTCCATATTTATATAGTGATACCTCTTTGGGTTGGCAAAATTTATTTCATCATGTATTCAAAATGTGATGAATAGATACGAAAGCTACAACTTACCGGTCTGTTATTTTTAGGTACAATGAGATAAGAATCAATGTTGTGATCCCGGAGATAAGTGTTCCTATCCTGGCCATTTCCAGCTTCAACTTCATAATCACCATTCAAAAACTTCAACGTTGCTTTGGTGATGTGAACACGCCTGTGGGAGATAGAAAGTTAAAGAATATTCATCACTAAAAAGCTTTCCATAATTGCTTTCCAACTTCATTTTTCATAGTAACTATTCAAAAACTTCAACATTGCTTTGGTGATGTGAGCACAACAGCAGAAAATGGAAAGATAAATTATAATAAAATACGATTTGTATAGGGCACGTATCCACCTTGCTAAGTGTTCAAGGCACTCCTATATTACCCCGGCTAAGCTAGTCTGCCGATTCCGGTGCTCCAAACTTTTTGAGGAATTATTTCCTGCCGGTACCCATTTACATAAAAGGATATTCATCACTAAAAGTTTTTTATCAACTGCTTTCCAACTTCAACTTCAAAGTCACCATGGAAGAATATAACATTGCTTTGGTGATGTGAACATCCCAAATCCTGTCAGGTACACATTTAACTTACATTGGAAAGAAGGAGTAAGAAGTAAACCGCATCTTATTGGATTAAAGCTAGCAAAGTTACATTTTAAAGTTTGGTATTGACTCGCAAAACAGTGATACTAACATCAGAAGAGGTGTATGACAAGTGAATGAATGACGCAAGACATTATGTGTATTCTTTATGTATTTTATTCTTTGAAATCATGATTATTCATTGCTTTTCTGATAACTCTTATACCATGTAAATGTCATTGATATCACCACGTAAGATGCGTAAATCACATAAGCTCCAATTAATTTCTTGAGATATATATAGAGTTGAAGGAGTTTTTCCAAAGTATAAAAAAAGAGGAACATGATACTAATAATAATGATCTAGTGGGTTGCGTGCAGACTCTTTCCAAATCTTGCTTTTCTTGAATAGAAAAACAAAATATCTGTCATTTTCAAGAAAGGAAAACTGAGTATTTGCCACATACTTCCTTGTTTCCTGTTTAAGGAAATAATTTCAAACTTTTAAATGGTGACATTTTGTTCTGTTATACATCAATCTATTTCACATTTTCATTCAAATTTCTTGTATGAGTTGCATGAAATCTAGGAAGGGGGTGCTTTTTCAAAAGAAACTGAGTTCTTATAAATCTACATTAACTATTCCAAGGTAACAGTAAAATGTAATGAACCACTGCAAAGAAATTCTTTTAAAAAATCAGTTTCAGGAATCACTAAGTCCCTCTTCATACCTAAATCTTTGTAAGCCTGTTTATAAAGAAATCCATGTAAATGCATGGGAATGCCTGGATCAGCTATGCAAGGAGTCTTATTTCATACCATCTGCAAAGGCGGTGGGGTAATGCTACCTTCCCGGCTGACTTCAGTTTCAGCGGCAAAGCGTTCTTTCATGAAAGCTCAGGCGGACACCTTTCAAAGCCTTAGCCACGGATGGTCGGCCTTGCTTTTTGACCGATTAAAGATTTTGTTGCATCCATGTGTAGTTTTGTTTGATGTTTCGAAAACTTTTTTTGAGGATAAATGAACAGGCTAATTATTCAGTCCATTTTCATAAAGATATGTATAGATACAACATTGGATATCTAAAAAGGACAAAAATATCCATGCAGGAACACACAGCAAAGAGAAGTGTGCATGTGAGCATAGAGAATTGGACATTGAATCACACACATAAGAGTTTGTGAATGGGACTACACACACACACAAACACTTTTGTATCAGAAATCAAATTGAAAATAGCCTTATCTCCTAATTTCATATTTGCCCATCGATTTGATCAAGAAGAATTCGATCTGCATGCAGGCAAGAATTCCACTAGGATTTAATTTCTGATCAGACATGCGAATGACCGAAAATCCCGCAAAATTTCCCGCCTGATCGGAAAAATCCTGCTCGTCTTTAACTTGCAAATGGGCGATTGGGGAGAATACGGAGCGAAAGGCACGCGTCATGCAATAGCTCCTGCAAGCCAGCCTGTGGATAAATGTTAAGCAAGATAATTGTTTGGCTGTAATGGAGCTCACCAATGTGCGAGTTATTCATACCACAGCAGAGCCCTCTTTTAGAGTCGTGGATTCTTCAAACATTAATTGGGAGCATGAAAGGAATATAGCAGGAAGATAGAAAGGTTTATTGGCCTCAAAGGAGCAGAGCCTGATAACCTATGTGAATTTAGAAAGGGTTATTTATTCTCTAGCTTTCTCTCTCCCTCTCTGCTTTTTTTTCTCCTTGCACCTGCCCTTGAGAATCTTATCTCTCACATTTTACTTTTTCTCTCTTTTTGGCTTTTCTCCTCTTCCTCTACCCGACCTTGTATAACAGCATGAAATATAGATGTATAGATGATCCATTGTTCAATAAAGCGTGGCTAAAAGTCTATTGGGAACCATGTACAAAAGTTACATCTCTTAAGCACTCCTGGGGGTGTTTAACAAAGATGAAAGAGCAACTTAAAGAGTCAGGCTTAAATGCAGATGTGCATATGATATTAATATTGATTAATACACAATATCACGCATCCTCTTGAAACTGTGTATTTACATGCTACTCTTATTCACTCACCCTCTATTTATTTTCCTGAAACATGATCTTTCTCCCTTTATCTCTGACATTTACCCTTCCTTCCCTTTTTCCTCTTTCCTTCCTTCCTTCCTTCCTTCCTTCCTTCCTTCCTCCCTCTCTCTCCCTTCATCTTTCTTTTTTCTTTCTTTCTTCCTTCCTTCCTTCCTTCATTCCTTTCTCCCTCCTCCCTCCCTTCCTTCCTTCCTTCCTTCCTTTTCTTTATTTATTTCTTTCTTTCTTTCCTTTCTTCTTTCCTTCCTTTTCTTTCTTGCTTTCTTTATTTTCACACATTCTCTATCTCTCATGCACTCAAAATGCTGCACCTTTCCTCCATTCCTTGGCCTGGCAAACATTTCCTCATTCCCTCGTTTTAACATCATCCTGAAATATTTAATCCTATTACCATCTTGCTCCTTCGTAAAGAAAGTATTTTAATAATAGTTGGAATTAAGTCGCACTCTTTCTAGAGGATACAATGCACAAATATTACTCTTCCAGCTTAAACTTGAGCTGCCACTCTTTAAATTCTGCCGTTCAGTGCATTCAAGGAATTAATTCTACTAGGTATCTAGGATAATCTGAAAAATAATCTCTCAATAAAAGCAATAATGATTTATAATATTCATAACTTATACACACCATTTTCCAAGCATAAGATACTAAAATAAAATATAAGAAAAAGAAATGAATTGAAGATTATAAAGACAGAATAACCATCGGGCAGGGAAGAAAAATGTGATTAGATACATGTAATATCACTCATGCGAAGGGGGAGGGGGTACGAAATACCAACAAATGAAATAAAAACTACTGTACATTTATAATACTACCAAGTATTGACAGAAATGCAAAGTGTTCTGGGCTTATCTTAGTTGGTCATTTTATTCATGTACTTAGTATTTTTTTCCTCTACTGTGGGATCAATGAAATAATATCAAATCAAATTAGATGATCTAGGCCTCGATATTTTTTGGCACATTGAAAACAAGTAGGGCATGCATGTATGACTGCATCAATCAAATCAACCAATGATCTCCCCTGCGCAACAAACTAAGCGTAAAACATGAAATCAAAATCACTCCCAACCACCGGGACCTGAAAACTACACCTTCCTGCCTCGCTTCTCTTACATGTTCCATACCATTGCCGCAGGGTTCGATACAATTTTCATGTTGACAACTGCACTGCATGACACTTTTATACCGCTTTTGTTCCTTAAGAGGGTGAAGACCTAAACTTTCATGACAATAGTACCAAATATATCAAAACATGAGATCACCATCACATATATAATCATTCAATTCTTGGTTCAGATAAATGAGGTGCATTGGTGAAACGATAAAAAATCCAAGTATTAATCTTGATGTCACCTCAATTTTTCTTCCTACCCGTTGCTCCCACAATCTGTTTCTCTCTTACTCTTGGAGTCCCAGGTCTTTTTTTCTCTTTCTCTGACAATTTCTCCTACAGCTCTCTCTGTGTCTCTCCTTTTGTCTGCCTTTCTCTCCCCCTCTCTACCTGTCTCTCTCTGCCATCATTTCCATAATTACAGGTCCAACCAGTTTGAGGATGGGGAGGTGACTATAGGGCTTCAATCACCCCCCTTTTTCGGGTGGAGGTATGAAATATATACTAAATCATGAAAATCAACATCTTATTTTGATTGTTCACATGATCCCGTTATTCCCCCCCCCCCACTGTCAAAAGCATTTTGTGGCCACCCTAGACCCCCCCCTCCTCAGATTTTCTGCGCCTTATTGCACTCTGCATTTCTTTAGTGTTTTAATTTCATATCTTCAAATCTATTTCAATCTGCTAAGCTACAAAAGCAGGTTGACGAAGCAATACTCTGGTCCTCTCAGATGTAAATTGCAATGACATGATCCATGTATTATTCATGTTAACGATCTGTCTGTGGGACTGTGGGAGCCATTCCAATTGAACATTACCAAACATTATGAAGCTCACTTGCCTTGCCTCAGAGCATGTGATCAAAAATTAAAATATAGGGAGAGAGAGAAAGAGTGATAGAGACACAGAGGCCCGTATTCTGAAGTCAGGTTTAAATCAGGTATAATTTAGATCATGGTCCAACGTTATGCTTAAACCAAAGAAAGCAAAGTGTCAAAAGTTTGTTTACATGTACATGGTATGTTTCTTATATTTAATGTGCTTTCCCAAGTTATCTTAATGATGGCAACTATCTTATTTACCGTTCCGAGACAATTAGAAATGACTTGAAAGTCAAATAAGCCAATACTCTGAACCTTTACTGTTAGAGATTTTTGTCACAATTGGCTATCCATAGCTAAACCACAACTTTATACCGGAGTATAAATTAAATCCGACTTCAGAATGATGATTATGCACAGCATTTGTATAGCGCCATATATCTGCCAAAGACAAAGGCGCATTGGAGGAGCCAGCCAAGCTAGGTCGCCAAGAAGGGCGCGCACACAGAACTGTGACCCGCAATTTTCTCCTCCCGATAACTGGTTGGGGAAGGCAGGTGGACCACTACACTGGGGTTTCCCCCTACTCTTATTCGAACAGTGGAGTGGGTTCTTAACGTGCAAAGGTGGTGATTACAGGCCAGAGGGACAAATTACAAAAAGTGTGAGAAAGAGAAAGAGAGAGGGAGAGAGAGAGAAAGACAGAGAGAGAAGGATTCAGATAAAGTGGTCTAAATAAGGTAGAGGAGGGGGATAAAGGAGGTTGAAATGCAAATAACGGATTTACTACATTCATATCTACTGGAGATTTACCATTATTGTTAGATGATGCATTATTGAGAATATCACCATCAACATCATCATCACTTTTAAATCATTCATTGTTGTCACCATTTCCATCATCATGATCATTACCACCATTACAAATACAATAAAAATAATAATCATCATCATCATCAACACATCATCATCACCACCACCACCATCATAATCATCATCATACTCACAACCAAACCAACACAATCATTATCTTTTATCACTACCATGACCAACATCATAATCATCATCACCTCATCACGATCAACATCATCATTACAATCATTATCATGATCACTGTTACCATGACAACGGCAATAAAAATCATCGTCATCGACATAATCATCATCACTTCCACCACAACCAAAGTCACTATCATCGATTCATCATCATCGTCACTTATTACCATCATGACCATCGTCATCACCATCATTATCACCCCTTTCATCATCATAATCACATTCTATACCATCATGTAATTTGTGATTAGCTCAAATTTTGTCAAAGAATTCTAATATCTCACATATCTTAAAATAAATAAAACTGTGATATCACCAAATTAAGGTCATACAGGTACCACAAAAAGAAAAAACACAACTGTTCATTGTAGAAGAGTTTGTAATCACTTTAGTATTATATCGGACAAGTGATATTTATACCTTCCATTTACTATTTGGTAGCACTATAGAATACATCACCTTTGAGAACCAGGTCTGTTTGATTAATGTCATTAGCTCTATAATGAGACCTAATACATCTTAATTGAGCATTTAAGAACAAGATGAAGGGGATGATTAAAATCTAATTAACCTTAATTACTCAAATGCTATTACCTTGCAGGGTTTAAAGTGCTCTGTTGTACCCTCTCACTATACACGCTGCACAAAATCTTTTTACAGAATGCATTGTAATGCATTTTTGGTGGCTAAGAAGGAAACAACTTTACCTAGTTCTTACTTTTTTATAAGATACTAACAATACCTACAACATATTTTTATGAATCATCTCAATGTGTCAGAATTAAAAAAGAAAACATTGAAAAGATGCTGTTCGTGCCAAAAATGGTCCACTTTATTGACCCATGGAGTGAGTGTAAGGGGGGACAATGCTTGTGTTTAATAATTATGTTGGTATAATAATAATAATGAAAATAATGTTTTATTTACCCAGGGTAGCCACTTCAATCATAAGACTGCTCTTCCAGCGGGCCCTGCATAACATGTTATTATTACCCTTCTCCAGTCTGAATGCTGAGCGCCTAGCAAGGCAGAAGGTCCCATTTTTATAAGTCTTTGGTATGACTCGGCCGGAGATCGAACCCACGACCTCCCGTTCATGAGGCAGACGCTCTACCACTGAGCCAACCGCTCTACCACTGAGCCAACATGACCGGTATAATCCCTTTAAGTTGAATTTGAAGACATACTCCTTTTTTTAGTAAAAAATGGTACTGCCCTCAAACCTAAGGAATAAAAAACTAAAAATTAAAATGGTGGATATATTCCTGCCAAATTATTTACATAAGGGCTGTCCTCATACAGCAAAGGCTGTGGTGTTATCTGTGTACATATGTAACCACACCTATCATTTTACTTCAGTGAGCTATAGTTTGTGGTGTTATTTAAAAAAAAACTATGGGAGTTAATAAACACCATTGGTTGTTAATTTTACATATTTTGGTGCTATGTTCAAATCACAGGGTGTAATTTTAACACTCAGTATATGGGTATTAACAAACACCTCTGGTTGTTCTTTTACATATGGTATCATGTTCAAACAACAGAGTGTAACTGTAACAACTCAGACTGCGGGTATTAGTAAACACCTTTGCTTGTTACTTTTACTTATTTTGGTGCTATTTTCATGACATAATTTAAATGCCACAGTCTGTGGGTGTTAATAAACACCTTTGGTTGTTATTTCTACATATTTGGTGTTATGTTCAAATTACAGGGTGTAATTTTAACACCTCAATCTGTGGTCCTCTATGGACACCAACTGGAGTCAGTTTGAACACCCTGTGCTCACAGTGTGTTAGGAGGCTGTTGTACTGACATTTCAAGAGGATAATTGTATAACAGGGCAATTGGGAAAACTACTGTAAGCCCTTTTGTTCCTGTAAACACACCTAAGTCTAGCTATGAAAACTTTAAGTGAAGGACATAAATAGCACATGAATGGCTTTTAAGCACTGCTGCCAGGTCGATAAAGCCAATGTACTTTGAGTCGAGGTAAATATTAGTCTCAGCATGTTAGCAATCAAGAAACATACCTACTGACGGGAGAGAACAAGAGAGAGAGAGAGAGAGAGAGAGAGAAGGGAATGGACAGGGGGAGAACATAACAATCACATGGTAGAGTGCTTTATAAAACTCAGGGCCAAAAGGACATTAACTCTTCCTTGAATAATACAAATGAACACACACCAGCTATGAACATATGACATTTAGCGCTAACAAGCCGCCCTACCGGGTTACCTTCAGTAAATATACTACATGCTAGGATGTAATGGAGGAATGTTATGTAACTTAAAAAGGCCAGTTACATTTCAATGTACCTTTCATTTCTCACAAAGGATCCTTGAAAGTCAGCCCCTACAGAGTGAGCAGCAAGCCTCGCCATGACAACAGTGTAATACAACATTGATATACCATGCCAAGGGAAGATCTCACTGAGATAATAAGGCATAGCATATAGATATAGATGCATCTCAAAAAATGATGCATTGTGGTTAATGAATCTGTTAGTGTAAGGGTAGAAGCATACACAACAGAATGGCAATATTATTCATTGAATTTAATCTAATTTTAAAAAGTCATTAACCTCATCAGAAAGAAAGAAAGAAAAATTATAAAATAAGAATACATAGTATATATCTTACTTTTAACTCTCAAGGCTTTTCTTTCAACACTTTTTCTTACGATCGCTGGCCCCTGCATTTATAAATCTTTGTACTTATTTATATCATCTGTGTGAATTAGGTCTATCATCTATTGTTTTTATGTAAATGTCACATTTGTAATTTGATCAATTACTTTGTATGCTTTTTTGTATATATGATTACTGTGAATTTTTGTTTTAATTAATCAATAAATGCAGAAACACCTGCTAAAATCAGATACATCGATTTTCAAAATGTGAACAAATTAGCCACTGAAACAGAATGTAGCAATCAATAGGCCTATGGGGAATGTATACTGGAGCTCCTCCCATGTCAGTTCCCCCTTTAAGGAAAGACAAGGAGCCAGGTCCTTGCCCCCTCTATCAATACTGCCAGGGGATATTCTAGAGGAGTCACAGACCTGCAATCGTCTGGTTCGATCATTAGAAATAAAGGAAATCAACCCCGTTTATAAGCACCCTCCCTAAGAACCCGACTTCCGATAAATTGCGTTTGAGGACCAAGAGAGGCTTGGCAACCATCATGGTTGGGTGTTGGTAATGAGGGAATGTTCGAGAGCAAGTGCGGGAATTGGTAGATAAGCAAGAGAGGATATGAGAGGAATGATATATCTAGACTTGATAAGAAAAGGGAACATGGCAAAATGTGTGAAATAGGTTTATCAATTGGTCTAATGCCAATTCGTCCAATTACCAACTCCTCTACTATCATTTGGTCTATCTTCAGTTCATCCACTATCCAAATGGTCTCCTTGCCATTTTGTCCTCTCACCTTTTCGTCTAATAACCAGTTGGTCCAAAAGCAAACTAGTCTATATACCATTTGGTCTAATAGGAATAAGTTTTAACTGGGCGAAATGAAAAATAAAATAAAATGGATATTAGACCAACTGGCGATGAGACGAAATGGTCATAGACGAACTGGTGATAAGACGAATTGATGATTGGACCAAATGGTTATTGGATCAAATGCATGTTAGATGAAATAATGATGGATGGAATGACATTAAACTAAATCAAGTTAGACCATGTGATGAGTGGACGAGTTGGTAATAGACTAATGGACAATTTACCACAAAATAAGATTCCTTGTCAAAAGTCTCTGCTGTGTCTTCTAGCAGGAATTATGTGGTCAGGGTTTCATTCCCGGGCTGAGTAATGCCAAAGACTTTTAAAAACGGAACCTTCTGCTTTTTTGCTTGGTGTTCATCTTTCAAGAAGGTTGATAATATCACGTTAGGATGTAGAAGAGGTTCTTTGTGGTGAAGGATTGAGTAGAAGAAATAACCAGTTGTCTCACGAATTATCAAACATAGTTGGAAAGCTATATCATTTTATATGTGATGTTATGTTAGTAAAATAAAGGAGGGCCTTGAGCACCTAACAGGGTGGAGATGTGTGCTTCATAAATCCTATATCAATTATTTTCATTAATTATTAATATCATGTTATGAAATGCTTGCTGGTAGAGCAGTTTTTTAACTGAAGTGGCTACCCTGGCAAGTCAGAAGCAATTTGAGGGCAGGTGGATATCTAGAATAATATGTCTGGTTAGGGTAGGCATGAACACACACACACAAAATGAAAAAAAAATCTAGTATTATGAGGCTTAAAGGACAAGACCACCCCAACAAAAACTTGATTTAAATAAAAAGAGAAAAATTCAACAAGCAAAACACTGAAAATTTCATCAAAATCGGATGTAAAATAAGAAAGTTATGCCATTTTAAAATTTTGCTTCATTCCACAAAACAGTTATATGCTCATCTCGGTCAGTATGCAAATGAGAAGACTGATGACATCACTCACTCACTATTTCTTTTGTATTTTATTATATGAAATATGAAATATTTTGATTTTCTTGTCATTGTCATGTGAAATCAAGTTTCATTCCTCCCTGAACATGTGGAATTCCATTATTTTAACATTTTATGCTTCAGGCAAGGAGGTCCTAATCATCAAATTTGTAAAAATTGAAATATTGTATAATTCAAACAATAAAAAAATAAAAGAAATAGTGAGTGAGTGACATCATTGACTCTCTCATTTGGATGTAACTGGCTCGTTCATATAACTATTTTGTTAAAAATAAGCAGAACTTTGAAATGTCGTAACTTTCTTATTTTACATCCGATTTTGATGAAATTTTCGGTATTGTGCTTGTCTGATTTTTCTCTATTGATTCAAATCAACATTTTTCTGAGGTGGACTTGACCTTTAAGCGAGTTCTTGTAATCTACGGGTATTGCTGTGATTGATTGGGCATGAAGGCACCTTTTGTGAAACGTGTATTGGGGAGAGGCAAGGGAGAGGAGGTGACTCAAAGGCAAGGGGATATTTAGGGTACCTGACAGAATGTCATGGTGAGAGTGACAGGAAAGTACTGGATTGTGAACGAGAGATGGAGGAGGGGAGGGAGGTCAACAGACCCCCCATGGGCAAGAAGGAAAAACAGAATCAAACTGGTCTACAGGTCCTCCAATCATGTAATAAAAGAATGGGAGAAAGAGAGAGAGAAGAGAGAGAGAGGAGGAAGGGGAAAGAATAATGGAGGGATGAAGAGGAGGAAGAGGAGGAGGAGGAGGAGGAGAAGGAGGAGGAGGTAAAGAACGAGAGAAGAAGAGGGGAGGGGTACAAAACAAGGGAGGGAGAGGGGATTTGGGTAAAGAACAGAGGAGGGAGGAGGAGTAGAAAGAAGAGAGGTGGAGAGAGAGGGGAGAGGCAACAGACTTAATAAAAATAAAGAGAGGGGGAAGAGAGAGAGGAAGAAAGAAAGAAACATTAGACAGAGAGAAAAGGAATAAGGAAGAGGGAGGACAAGAGGAAGGGAGAAATAACGAGAACAAGATGACAGTGTTTGGGAGATGTGGAGTAAAAAAAAAGGAACGAAAGAGAGATGAGGAGAGTGCCAGAAACGAAAAAAAGAGAAAGTAAGGGAGGAAGAGGAAAGTGGAGAAAGGGAACTGGAGAGGTCTTTAAAATGCAGAAAAGTGAGACAAGTAAACTGAGGAAGAAGAGACAGAGATAAATGACAAAAACACAATATACTGCGGAATGACACACACGTGATCTAGCCTCCGGACTTTTGAATCTGAAGAGGTACAGTGTCGCTGCAGAAATGCACCGTGCACCCTCCAAAGGAAAGTGTTGCTCTGCGTTTCCGGTGCCCCGTGACCCGCCGTGCTTAGGACGACTGCCCCCTTTCTCATTTGGAGGTGACAATGAAGTGTTTACGTGAGATCACAGGTTGAGATAAGAGAATTCTTGGCGCAGGCTATCGACCGGGAGGAGACTGCGAGTGATAACTCTATGACAGAATATGCCTTTCTAGACAAACCCAATCGATGTCTACCTTGATGTTGGGTAAAATTCCTTTTAGCCTGGTACTCCAAAAATATCTTAAGACAAACATTTGCCTACATGATTGATGACTTGATAAGCTAGTAATTCCAGATTCAACAGTTGTTGCATTAACTGTATGCTTAGAGCACGTCAACACAAGACTACATTCAGTTCAATAGAAACAATTTCATCACAGATACAACACAAATAAATCATCGGCAACCTTGAAATGGGAAATGAAGATGTTTAAATTGCTAGCACAAAACACAATAAAGCATTCAGGGAGATTACCAAAAATGCTATAAAAATGCTTGCATGTTATTTTAGCAATATGTATTAAAGCATTTATATCCAGCATGTTAGAGCAGCACTCACATGATGGAAAAAAAGAAGCATTTACTTGCAAGCAAGAAACAGGCCTACATCAAGTGAACAAAACAAGCCACTCATACCTCTGTGGCAAAGGGCATTATCCTCTTTTTCACACACAACAAGCAACATTTGATCTTCAATGTTGCCGGATTCATATTAATCGTTATTATGCTTCGCTCAGTCCCAAACTGGGAAAGACTCCAAGCTATTTTCATTCAATCTCAGAACAGCGTCTCCCTCCATAATTTCAGTTTTCCCAAATCAGTGAAATAATGAAAGAGATACAGAAGAAGAGGGCTTTTAGCAAACAAAACATGCCATATATGGGACTCACCATGTAGGGTGAATTTGTGGCTAAAATAGATCTATCTTCAATTTTCTTGAACCACTTGACGAACACTCTGAATATTCAATTCAAGGTAAAGTGGATATTCTTTGTACATCCCAAACAGGATTTAACCCTTGGGAATAACTTTAATGGCTAGTACACTCAACTCAAATTTTGCAAATTAAACATTTCAGTTAACAGTAATAGATACAAATCAAGATAGAAATATAAAAAAAAACAAGAGAGATTTGGGTAAGGTAGTTCATGAATGTAGAAAAAATATGGAGTACAGAATGTGTGATGTTATTAAAATGGAGACAACGGGTATGAAATATTTTTATCAGGGGTGCGCAAGTTGCTAAACACATATGTAAATATTCAATGACAAAGTTGTGCAAGGTGCATTCCACTAAGTACTTGTAAGGGTTATTGTTGACCAATTATGACAAGTCATATATCAGTTCGAAGCTTAGAATATGCTTATTAAAGCGAAGGAATATTTCAAAAGCAAATTTGGGTGACTTATTGTTGACATTGGAGTTGCTGGTCACAGATGGATAATAGAAATCATAATCATGTTCGATGGACTTACCCAGGCATACCGCCTGCCTCCATGATATTTGCCAGTGTGACATCGTTTGACCAGACATCGAACTGCCACTTTCTCATCCCCAGGACTCCGCAGTGCACTTTGCCTGTGTGGATACCAACCCTCATGTTGACATCGACATTGGTGACCTCACGAACCAACCTACGACAGAAATAAAAGAGAAAGAGGCTCATTAGATGTGGTTAACATTGTGAGTGGTCATGCAATGAAGACGTCTTTGAACCAACAACGAACTGCCACTTCCTCATCTCTAAGACACTGCAGTTCACCTGGCCTGTCTGGATACCAACTCTCATGTTGACATCAACAATCGTCACCTCACCAACCAATCAATCATAGATAAAAAAGGAAAGACATAAAGAGACTCATTAGGCATGGCATACATTTCGAAAGGCGATGCAATTAAGACTGATAACTACTTGCCACATTCTAATCTCAAGGACTCTGCAGTGCACCCTGCTTAAAAGGATGCCAAAACATGTTCGCATAAACATTGGCCACCCCACAAACCAACCAACGGAAGAGGTAATAATAGGAGACTCATCAAACATGGTTGATAGTGTGAGTGACTATGCAATTAAGACGTATTTGAACTGACATCGAACTGCCACTTCCTCCTCCCCCAAGACGCCGCAATGCACTTTACCTGTGTGGATCCCAACTCTCATGTTGACACTAATATTGGTCACCAAATGAACCAACCTACGAAAGAAATAAAAAAGGAGCATCATTATATGTTGTTAACACTTGGAGTGGCTATACAATGAAGACATCTTTGAACTGACATTGAACTTCCACATTCTAATCCCGAAGACTCTGCAGTGAACCTTATTGTGTGGATACCAATTCTCATGCTGCTATCAACATTGGTGACCTCACAAATTAACCTGTAACAGAGATGAAAATGAAAGACACAAAGAGGCTCACATAACATGGTTTACAGATAGAGTGGCAATACATGAAGATGTTTCCGAGCTGATACAAAGTACCAAGTAAATCTAAGAAAAAATAATACATTTCAAATACAACACTATCAAAAAACAAACAAAAGAAAAGTAACAACACATTTAATTTGTACTTTAATAACCATTTTCATTATCAGTAATTCAGTATCTTCTCTAAAGAAATATATAAAAGATACACTAAGTCACCTGCATGTACATTAATAACATTGGTGAAGTGTTCTTATGTTTGTGTCTAATAAAAATAATAGACTCCATTACACTTGGGTTAGTCATTTCTTGATCAATAACAAATATAAAGGATGAAGAATCTCTCGCTAGACTCGTGACTTTCTCTTCCCAATATGACATGATTTCTTGTCATATGTCTCATTGCTTAAATGTCATGTACACTTGATCTACATTTCAAAAGCACTCCTTTATTACACCATCAAGTATGACTGAAGTTTAAAAATAAAGTCACGTGCCCTCCAGGGCCGCCCCCGTGCATGCAGAACGGTGGCAAGGTGGAATCGATGCCGATCGTTTGATTTTTTTCGGGGTATGATAAATGAAACATCCAGTTGATACTGACATCCTTTTTATGGGCTCATGTGCAATTGGAATTCTCAAGAGTACTGGCATTAAACATGAGTCATCTATTCTATAATAGAGAATCCATTGTGCTATGTGCAACAATTAACCCGTAAAGATCGAAGGTGACTTGCAAGGCTTGTATCTCTTTCAAGGATTCGTTTGATACATTTTGATGGAGAGGAAGATGTAAGTTTAGCAATGATCAATTACACAATTGATAAACAGTAAGATATAACTTGAGTGATGATGGTGATTTCACGTATCTGCTTTCAGACCTTGGAAATAAGTTAATTAATAATTGAAGATTTGTTAAGCTGTCAAATTACAGGATGCCAAGCATCAAACAAAACACCACAATATGAATTACAGAATGTTAAATGATGTCCTGTAGAAATGGAAGAGCCGTGGTGTAGTGGTTCTGACTCTCGCCTTGTAAACAGAGGGTCATGTGTTCGAATCTCACCACAGTCTAGCGTCCTTTGGCAAGGCGTTAATCCACACTTTGCCACTCTCAATCCAGGTGCTAAATGGGTACCCGGTAGGATGCGAAAGATATTGTATGTTTGATTTTGCCAGCCCCATAATGTGGCTGCGACGAATGCTCCCAAGGGAGTGGAAATTGTGCAATTTTTGTGCTTGATTGAAATGAATCCAATGACTGGGGTATTAATATCCTGTAACGGGATTTGGGCCATTCTGTGAAAAGCGCTTTGTAAAAATTGGCTATTATTATTATTAAATCATCTTAGAGTTTACAAAAATGTAAAAAAACATTTTAGAAATTCTTTTAAAATGTAAAAAACTTTGACATTTTTATTACAAACATCCAATTTTTGTGATATATTTTGACTTAATATTCTGAAAACAGTATCTTTCATCCCACTTTTTTTTCTTTTCTCTTTTTTTCTTGGTTGTGATTTTTTTTTATTTTTTTTTTTTGGGGGGGGGGGCTGGGGGCAAACAACCATGCCCCCAAGTATCCCATCTGTACACTTCTGGTTCAGATCAGATCAGAGGGTCGTGGGTTCAAATCTTTGGCAAGACCATGACATTTTTTCCTTTTGAAAAAAATATGTAGCCATATTGTGCTGTGCTCAACCCAGGTGAGACAATTGCATACCCAACAGAATTGATTCCTTGAATACACTGTATAGTAGAAGGCAGCTGGAGATATGCCAGATATTTATAACCCTATGTACACTAATGAAATAAGATTATATCAAGAGAAATGGTTCTACACGAATGCTTATTATCGTAATTATCAAAATTGTAATTCTTATCATTATTATTATTATCACAAATCTTCAGGTACTAGCTCTTAGTTTGAATATGATTGCATTAACGAGATCAAAAGATCTTTCATTCTAAACTTGAAGGAGATTACTAAACACCAGAGACCCTATCTTCAGTGGTAAAGAAACACTAGGTTTTCACTAAATCCAGAATGATGAAAATTACAATTTGGAGTCGCTTTCTCTGGCTTTGGCGTCAAAGGATTCATTTCATTATGAAATGCTGAGGAATGTTATACACGATCTTCATGAATTTGCTGAACAAAAGGAGATTAAGGTACATGATTCCACTAGCAGAGATGTTAAAAGCATCACTAATTCCAGAAAATACCGGTCAATATGCAATTCCATATCTTTCCGTTCACAATGCACCCGTAACTGAAGTCATCATGACAAAAGAGTGTGAAAGGCTCAAGAGATTCATATTGTATCAGAGTTAAAATGGTGACAAACATATCAACAATAGACGCTTACTTCAATCACAAAACCCATTGACAATACTATCTGGGGCAAGGGGAATTTAAGAGCTTGGTTTGGAAGATTTCCTTCATTTGGAGAAAGTGATTCAGTCGATTGAGGTAACTCAATTTTTCAAGATGGTGGTCAGTGGTGAACATCCCTTCCACACTGCCACAAAATGGAACCCATTCTTCAAAGAGTGTGGTGCACAACCACTACTTAATGAAAGGCTACAATCGCAATACAGAACGTACACAACTGTACTGTGGTCATTGAGTTACCTAACCCATGCAAACAGGTGCATGATATAGTATCCGTTCCATGGGAACGTAGAACTTGAGAGAAATCTTGGGAGAAAGCGGCCCTATTCTACCAGAATTTAATTCATTGAGGCCCGACAAAGACGTCCGTTCTCAGATAGGCGACTCTATTAATATCAATTCACCTTCTTTTGACGGTCAGCTGGTCATATATGAGATTAAAATGAATCACTTTCCACCCTTTTCTTCCATCTCTTTTATGTATCTTTGGAAGAAGATCCATTCAAAAACAATTGTACTTAAAGTGTTTGCAAAGAATGGAGAAAAGTCTTATGTTTCATTGACCCCTTTCATCAAGATGTTAGCAATATATATATGGTATTACGTCAAAAATGATATAAGCTTTCCATATTTCTTATCCAGTTTTGACCTTCTCACCCAGGCTTTTACAAACATTCTCAGCATTGCAGAAGACATCGCCTTGGTTTTACATAAAATTGTCATTCATAAAAAAGTGAATTCTTTGAGCATTTTGGAAGATTGCACTGATCAAAGATCTTTGAAAGACTTATTATGAAAATATTTCTTTACCTCATATTACTGCATAATTTTTCTTGAAAATCATAATAGGAGCTTGACAATCTCCAAGTGATGCATCAGGGTTGATAAGCCCCATTTCTTTCTCTTTAACCCTCTCACTCTCCTCTCTTGACTTTCTCCTTTATCATAGTTTCTTTCCTTTTTATGTCTTTCCTTTTTATTCCTTTCTTCCATGTCCCACAAACTCAATTTTAATGATCCTTGGATTAAATCACTCATCCAGTTATTTGCTTCATTAATCTAATATCTAATTATTATATATCTAATATACGATTCCTCCTTTTGTCTGTATCTCTCTCTCTCTCTTCCTCTTTCTGTATCTCTAACTCTATTTCTTTTCCCTGTCCCTTTCTCTCTGTGCCTCTCCTCCCCTCCCTTTCCCTCACTCCCTCGATCCATTCATCTCTCTACAACCCCTCCCTCTCTACACCCCCTCATGCTCCTGCCCTCTTATTACCCCACCCCCTATCCCTCCCACAATATTTGGAAACCCTTTTCCCACAATCTCTCATTCATCGCCTCAATATGTCATTAGCTACTTGACATCAAAACCCCTTTCTACATTGATCAAACACTCAGTCTCTAGGCCTATACATGAAGCTGTCTCCATATACAGATGACGTAAGAAACTAGAACATTCTTTTCTCCTATTCAAACAAGTCGCCCTAGAGGTTAAGTGCTAGTCTTGTATTCCTGTTCTAGTTTTTATGGATGCTGTAATGAATGTCACTAAATACCCTCCCATTGACAACCCATTAACCAGGTTTTATCGATGGCCTGATTCTTCCTTGATCTTAAGAATGTATCCAAGGAGTTTTGAAAAAAGAGTAATGGTCCTCAGTGGGAAAAGCTGGAAAGTGGTGGGAAACATTAATCACATGAATGTTTTAGTACGTGCACATTTTGTATACATTGTAAACATTTGAAACGTGTTGTGTCATCACTCGCTTGGCCTGATTGGCTGCCGATTATAGGGGCTAATGCCCTTAAATTGCAGGGAGAGTAGTGAACCGAGTTCCGTGACAGAACAGCAAAAAGAAGGGCACCAGGCCCCCATCACCTTGTAGCTCTGAATTTGATGCGAAATAGTATGCACTAACAAATGTTCTAGCTTTACATTGAGGTTGATTTAAAGATAAATATTCTTAAAATTTCATGTACCAATACAAGTGAGACTTTTCTTTCTAATCATATGCTCAAATTGAGATTGAAAAAAAATACTCCCAGACTGCATGCTTATAAAAGTGAAAATTTTTTGAGAATTAAAATTCATTCTTTTTTCAATGAGCACCCATAAACAAATGAATATAATCTAAAACAAATGATCCTTTCCAACAATTTCTCATTCTTTCTGCACACACCGTCTCAACTCATTTTATTACTCAGGAGTGTTGCAGTTGACCCATATCTATCTTTGTGCCTGTTTCATAAAACCTATTATAGTAACAACTTTGCAAGAAAACTTTAAAGCTACTAAAATCATTCAATTTGATTGGCTGATAGTAAACTTGTTATAAAATTGTGCATTTAATATATATTTTTTTTAATGAATTGGGACCTTGTTCCAGATCCATGAAATCAATCTTAAGTGAGTGAAAACTGAGAAATTAACTCCTTTCCAGAAATCACTCTTCAACTAATCATTATTGACCAACGTCACTCTTGAGGAGTCAAGAAGGATTGGAAAAGCTACAAATTCCCTCTTTTTCTTTGAATAAAACTATTAGATGGTCATTCAATCCTTTTATCACATTCACATCAATATGATCCCTTCCAGCCATTATTCAAACATTTGTCCTGATTAAAGCTTTGGAGCCCTTCTTCTCCCCCCTCTTCCATTCTCTCTACACCTATATCTTGCATGAAAACTAGTCAGCCCCCGCACCTATCTAAAACGTTTAACATTCTCTCCTTATATCCCGGCTTGGCATTCTTCAGGGGTGTTTGTTTACTACAAAGCCCGGCGTCTTTGCCCCACTTTTCACCATCCCTCAGATGGCTTTCAAGTGCATTATCATTCTCTCAAACCCTGACACAATACCTTACTTGAGTGTGTCTCCTTTTAACCCTGTCCAAGCTGGCTTTTAAATGAAAAGGTCTGTATCGTCAAAAGAGGTTTCAATCGGACGAAGGTAGAAAACCATAGATTATGCAGATTTCTTGTATTATTGCACCTCATTCAAGCAGGAATTGAGCACCCTTTGTAAAAAGCATGCATATATGATTGAACTCTTTTTAGAGTACCGTACTTGACGATATATACATAACCAAGTCCTGGTTTAGTGAGTGATGCTGTTCCAATGTGAAACGTGCTATGCAAAAATGCAATTATCATAATCATTATCTTACACTACAGTATTCTAAAGTGGCGCAACCATTCTTCTTTCTTCTTTTTTGGTATAATGGTAAGAAGATACTTGTTTTGATTATCTTGCTTGCCCCTAAACATTTCTCCTTCATCTTAACTATCATCAACACCTCTCCCCATCTGTTCTCCTTTATCCTTTCCTCATCCTAATTAAGCCATGAAGATACTGTGCTATCATCACACAAGGGCATTCTTCCTGGGGAGCTAGAAACCGGTTTAAACCCTGTAATGAGCAATTTAATGATCCCTTACATCAGCTTGTTTGTCTATCTGGTTTATGAGTAGGTAGAATAAATGCCTATCAGTTCTGAATTACTTGGAAACAATGTCCCCAATAACCTTCTTTGTATCATGTGCTGCAAACACAACCTTTGTTTTTTATGTGAATAAAAATGTAATAAATATGTAACTGATGATGATGATAATGATGATGATGATCACACCTAAACACCAAAAATATAACATAGAACATTTAGCTGAAATCATGGAATAGAATTAGGGGTTTTCATTTTTCTGTGTCTTTTTTTTAAACAAAAAGTACACACCTAGTAACCAATAATGCATATAGCATTTCCATTTATTTGAAAGCAAGATAAAAGAGCATTGTAGATTAAATGCCTTTCTCACGGACAAAGGTGCCGCGGCCGGGGATCGAACCCCGGACTTTCCGCGTATAGCCAGGCGCCTTAGACCACTCGGCCACGGCATCTCATCTCTAAAAGATATTGCACTCTTGCTCCATCTTTATTCATGTAGCTATTTATTCTTTTTTCAATTTTGATATTTTATGGTAGGGCACAAGTCCATATCGTCTGGAATAAACTTCATTCATGTTTCCTAAAATCAATATCAAATGAATTAAGTTCTTTCGATTTTTTTTTACTTTTTAGGATAATTCTCGATATCGGTCTCTTTTTCGTTCTCTACATTATTACATTACGAGTGCAATATCACGGGGGATGAGCATGTATCACTTGCAAGAGCAATAAGGTAGTTAGATGCGAATGGAGAATAAGATTTAATGACCTTTTGGCTCTCATCTAATGGTATATGCCACCTGTGGTCTTGATAGGGTTAACATCGATTCCCTTGAATATATCTGTCAGATATAACAGCATCATTGCTCCCCAAATCTGTCTAAATGAAATTACAGGATGGGAATCCGGTTCGGCAGAAGATAGCCCACTTCACATTCGCATGAAACTGTGAGACAAGTTAATGGTTAAAAAAAAATCAGGTTTACCTATTGCGTTTGGTGATCCTGGTATCAGTTTTCAATATAAAAAAACAAAATCAGAAGTAATATGATTTCCATGCATTATAAAACCGAGAGAATATTCATGTTAACAATCCTGGGTGCCATTTCATAAAGCTGTTTGTAAGTTCAGAGTGACTTTAAGAATGACTGGTGACCCTTTCTTACGCGCAAAATAATCACCAATGAACATTTAATGATGAATATCATTTAGCACAGTCCACAAGAAAGGATCACCAGTCATTCTTAAAGTTACTTTTAACTTACAAACAGCTTTAAGAAACGGCCCCCCCTGTTTATAATTATCATTCAATTTTTGCGTAAAGCAAATAAGACCACATAGAAATATCTGCTGATAGGCTATTACATAATTAAATGCATTTATGGACAGCTATAAAATGCTGTAATATTCACATAAGTTCAGCCTGCTAAAACTATATCTCCAGAACCTATGCGCACATGATAATAATAATATAGGATATTTATATTGGGCACATATCCACCTTGTTAGGTTCTCAAGGCTCTCCTATATTACCCGGCTAAGCTATAGGCGTTCATAGCGCACACAGCTTCTTGAGGAATTACTTCCTACCGGTACCAATTTACCTCACCTGGGTTGAGTGCAGCACATTGTGGATCAGTTTCTTGCTGAAGGAAATTACGCCATGGCTGGGATTCGAACCCACGACCCTCTGTTTCAAAGTCCGAAGACTAATCCACTGGGCCACAATGCTCCTCATTGTAATGTGTATTGTCAATAACCACTCCATGATAGAATGAGCACAATCTAACTAATGCGCTAATGCATTATTTACCTAACACAATTTTGAATCTTAGGTACCAAAATCTTGGTGGAACACCTACATGTATCTGGGTTATACAGTGTTTTAGTGCCATTTGAAGACAGCAGGGTAAAATACACCGTGTTTACACACGACTCGGCACGAGTGTTGAATCCTAAAACAGGGTCGAACGCTGCGAAGAGGGCAACTGTGATTGCGATTATACTGAAAAAAAAGAGGTGAGTTCGACATGGTACGCGGATCATGATCAGAAGAATAGACGTCACAAATATATGCCTTGTTTGACCTAGGTAATGTGGGTTCGAGACTTTTTTTGTTTCCACACAAAAAAATAGGCGAGTCTGACTCGGCTCGTGGGTTGAAACTTACGGTTTTGGTGGATAACAAAGCTGTGTTCGACACGGCTCATGCATGACACTGATCGCGTTTACACGGCATGAAATTGAGGTGTTCAGCATGGCTCATGCATTAAACCCCAAAGCCTAGTCACTGTGTAAACTCGGTAATAGGTTCATGAGAACTAGGCTGCCCAGTGATATTGTCTCTTGCCTATTTTAGTGTGTGCCTGTCCATCTAGACGGCAGAAAGAACGTGGGGCCAAAGAAAAGGTACACATATGAAAGATTTAGTATGCAAGCATTTTATCCCAATGTAAGGTAAGCACAAAGTTAAATGCATGGGAGTTAAGGCTATTTATTGCAATTCAAAGAAATTAAGAAAAAAAATCCTCATCCCTAATTTCACGTTAATTTTTATCAATCGATATATAGTTACACCAAAACTTTACTAAAACCTATGAAGCTATGTCAAACTTTAAATTTCTCTTTGATAAAGTCGTTTACAAACAAATCTGAATATACATGGGACTATTATGCATTACATACATAAAATGTAGCAAACAAGCATAATATCAAAGTGAGTAAAGGGAAAGTGCAATACATGGGACTGTAGGGTCATTAGCCCTGGAAGCAGACTGAAAATAAGAATATCAATAAACACTGAATTATTCTCTAATAATATCCTTGTTTAAAAACAACTTGGCATGTACTGTATATGGGTCTAAATCTTATCTTTAAGTCTCATACCAATCGCTAAATACAAATAAATACCCAGACTTTATCATAACACTGAAAGCCAATTATAAAGAAGAAAATAAATATGTACCAAGGTTGGTTGATCGAAATGTCGTTGAACCAATACCTTCAAAACATCCAAAACCCAAACAATGGTAAAAAAAAGACTACAATATTTTTAAAGTTACCTTATATTGGTAAAGCATCAAAGGAACTTGAAAAGAGAATCAACATTATGGTTAAACAATATTGCCAAGATCTTCATATTACTTTTTCTTTCTCATCTTTCAAGCTCAGTTCTATACATTCTGTAAAAGATTCCATTCCCCAGGAGCTTCGTGCTCATGTCATACCAATTTACATGTGCGAGATGTAAAGCTCGCTATATTCGTCAAACCAAGCGTCATTATAAGACACGAGTACAGGAGCACCTAGGGAAGGAAAAAAACTCCCATATCTGGAAACACCTGCAATCATCACCCCAATGCTTGTTAGAATGCAATACCCACTGTTAAAAAATTCTCGATATTGCTCAAACAGATTTTCAACTAAAAATAAAAGAAGGGCTTTTCATCAAATGGAAACAACCTCTACTAAACCAACAGGTGTACAATTACCAAATAATGTTATCCATTTAATTTAACCCACCCCTATCTGATAAATCCATAGACACTGTAAAATTTTTACTTCCCTCCTTTTAACAATTGAATTCACACCTTGTAATCTTATGTAACTACATTCTTTAAATTTTACTTGACATCCTTACTGTAGAAATACCAATGACTCTGTTTATAATTTTCAGGCTGACGATGAGGTGCGACACCTCGAAACATGCTCCGTTTATTAAAATGTTATGTTGTATACCTTATTTTTGTCTTCTATTTAGTATCGTGTCGTTCTTTTGGAAGTTAAAAAATAAGCATCAAATCATTCTCAAATATCCTTGTTGACAAACATAGAACGGGACTAAATCAAAATTGTATGCATTATTTGAATGGATAGATACATGCACCAACAAATACTAATATACGGTTATGACCCTGGGAGCTAATATACAGAAAAAACAAATAAACATTATTAAATGATTCTCTGATATCCTTGTTTACAAACAAATCTGGGTATACATGGGACTATTGTACATCAGAATACTATCAACATCCCACAAACTATTACCCTCAATATATTCCAATCAAATATTCTATTCATAGCTCGCTCTATAAAAGGGCAAGAGGTACTAAATAATGAAGTCTATGTCCTTGCACTTTAAAAGAAGTGCATCTTCTTTTCTAAGAGGCCTTTAGAATAAGTCACGTGACACCGACATGAATATCCAATTTAATGTGAAATGAAATTGTGCAATCAAAATGTGTATCTTGATGGAATATGTCATTGCAAAGTAATGAATTCAATGGGGCATTGCCAAACCCATCTCTTTCATAATTTGTAGTTTCATAGTTTTAGCATTATATAATTTATTTTTAGTATTTTCATTGTAAGCACTTTGGGCCTTAGGGAAAAGCGCCGTAGATTATATAAGCATTATTATTATTGAAAAAATGTGCAACTGATTGCAAGGCAATGTAAAGTCCAAGATCAATCATAAGTTTGGGAAATCAATTGCAAATTTGCACTCAATTGCTGGTCAGTTTCTCATAACAAGAAGTAAAAATTGTTTTGCTTCAGTAACAATTAAAGATCTAGTCTACCCAAGAGAAATGTTGACTTTAATCAATAGCAGAGATGCCAACTTTTGGAAATCAGAATTAGGGAGGATTTGCAACTGCCACCAAATTATGTGCGCGTAGCGCACATCTCGAGCGCGGAGCGCTCGACCCTTGCGGCCGGGGTCCAGGGCCCGCCTTAGGGCCCTGGAAGCTCTGGGTTTCTAGATGCTCTCTGGTGCAATCTGACCCTTATTTTGGGGCATTTCACATGTTTTCAAATAAAAATTGTTCCCACTTTTTTAACATAAAAAATATCAAATATGCATTCTTACATGTAAAAAAAATGAAAGGACAAAAGAAGTACCTGTTCAACAATAATAATTAATAAGGAGGAATTATCACTATCGGCTATAGGTAGGTTATGTTCCACTATAAATCCAGTAAAGGTCCCTTGCTTGGTGAAATAAAGTCAACAGGGTACTAGTGGAGCTCGAAGATCTTGTCTTCGTATGTCCGTAGGCCTATGCCGTTTGCTCCGGCTCCCGAACGGTGCTTCCGAATATCATCACGACCTCCGTACTCAACTGAAATGTCCACGCTGCGAGTTGCGCAAAATGCATGGTAAATTCCTCTTTCCGACTTCCGAATACACAGGTACTGGAGACTGTATTCAGTCTTATACTTCTGAGACCATTTCTTGGTCTTCTTTTGTTGATTTTCCGCCATTTCGTGTCAATATCAACCCATCAATACGCCAAAATCACACACCGATATTCCACCGCACGACTCGACAAATCCAGTGGCCGCAAGCGCACACGCCTCGCGAAGCTAGCCGGGCCTACCGGCCTGGTGCACAGTGGATTCCCGTTGGGCATATCACATGCACCAGCTTTTCGCTGCTCCTTATTTGTCTACCTTTAACACACAGAATTTAGTAGCAGCGAACGTAATGGAGTAACTACATGCTAAAGTTAGCAGACGATACATGTCCTTCCAATCCAATTTGATCAATTCAAAAAAATCGTAATTTCGGGAGGATAAGGATGGTAATCGTAAGGGCGGGAGTTGGGATGAATTTTCGGGAGCCTCCCGATGAAATCGGGAGGGTTGGCATCTCTGCAATAGAGAGAAATCTAAAAGACATGACACTGAAAATTTCAACAACATTGGATGTAAAATAAGAAACTTATATCATTTTAAAGTTTCACTTATTTTTCTCAAAACAGCTATATGCACAAATCAGTGATATGCAAATGAGAGAGTCAATGATTTCTTTTGTTTTTTATTGTTTGAATTATGCAATATTTCTATCTTTACAGAATTAACAATAATGTAAATTTTGATTGAACCACACGACAAGGGGGAGAAAATCAGAATATTTTATGTAATAAAATACAAAAAATAGTGATTGGATGAAATCATCAGTCTCCTCATTTGCATACCTACCAGGATGTGCATATTACTGTTGTTGGAAATCAAGCAAAGTTTTAAAATGTCACAACTTTTTTATTTTACATCCGATTTTGATGAAATTTTCAGTGTTATGTTTGTTGGCTTTTTTCTCTTTATTCAAAACAACTTGTCGTTGGGGTAGACTTGTCATTTGATGTAACAGTTGTAAAATTGCATCATAAATTTGCAATTGATGGCAAATATTTTATTGCAACATACCCCTGCAGACCGAGACATTTTTTATTAGACAGGAAAAGTAGAAAGAAATATTGAATAAAGAGTATATGAAAAAAAAAACTTGTGCATTTGGGAAACATACTAAAGGCACTAAAACACTTTAAAATATCAAATTCTCAAATTTATGAGCCTGTTTAAACCCATGGGATCATGATATTCAAAATCACAGAGAAAAAATACCTAGATTCATGTATACTTCCATGCACAACTCAGGAGAGAGAAAGGGGGGGGGGTATTGAAAAATTATTTCTTTACAGTTTTATGCTGACATACTTCACAACCAGTTAATATTCTACACGATTGAAGATTGTGAATGTGTCTACTCATATGAACTTAATCCCATCATGTAAACTGGTGAATGCTTGATTCGAAACTAATTTCTTTTCATTGAGAAACTCAACTGAGAAAATATATTCTTTCATCACAGGCAAATAAACTAATTCAATTTTAAACATGCAGAAAATATTGCAGTCTTTTTTGCTTTTCGAGTGCAAATTTGCTTGGAATGACATGTTCATAAAATAATGAATAAGGTATGCTGAACAGCAGGGTTCTTTTAATACATTCATGTGCTGTTAACTAGTCATGATTTGATAAATCAACTAGAAATAATTTTTTTCTAAGACTTTGCCGATTTTCTTCTGCATTCAGTCAAGTACTTGTTAGGGTTATTGTTCATCAAACCTGCTAAGCTAAATGTTTTATGTTAGAGCTTAGGATATGCCTTTTCAAGCTCAATAAAAATCCCAAAATTCATTTTGAGCAACTTATTGTTGGTTTATTGGAGTGGCTGGTTACAACGGAGTTTGCATCTGATCTCATCGAGTATTTCATCCCCACATATTTTTTGACAATTTGTCAAATCTGAATCATTTCCTTGATTTTGATTGGCTGAGAAACACTAGGAGTTGACTGTTTCCATGGTAACTGTCATTGTAATAATGATAATAATAATAATAGTAATAATGATGATAATACTTATAATTATTATTATTATTAATTGTAATAATAATAATACTCCGTTTTTATACTGCACAAATTACGATTGAGTCTCTTAATGTTCAAAAAAGGTGGAATGAGTAAGAAAGAAAAGAGAAATTGAATTTGCTTTGCTGAATAGGCACTTTTACTATGGTAACTATCATTTTTTCTAACACTCATTGTTAACATCCAACAAATCCTCTCACAAAATGCCCCAGTTGATAACATTCAATGTGACTTCACATGGCATATTGCAAGTAAGTCTCGATGACAATGAGTTTTATGAAACTGGGTCTTTTTTCAAGACAGCAATCGTTTGTTGAACTTGAAACACTCCTGGTAATCGCTTTACTGCATCTCATTTTCAGACAGATTATCGGAGACGGCTCTGAATTACTGTCATCGTCACTCAAAACTCATGGCTATATTCTTGTAATTGAGAGATTATTAGATTCCAAGTGATAAAACACACCGCATCAGGCAGTCGGGTTGACTTTAAACAGATTTCTGCACCTGGCTGTTGTATTTTCATTGTTTTACAAGAACATCCTGACAAAATACATTCTTTAAATTTGATAGATCAACCATTTCTATCTCATGGGAAATAATATTCTTTTAACAGGTATGACAAATAAAACTGTATATATTGTAAGTCATATATAAATTCACTTGAAACCGAAATGAAATTGAATTCTTTTTTTTAATCTCAATCTATGACCAGCAAACCATTGAATATGTGGCTAAAAACTGGTAAATACTTAATATCAACAGACTCAAAGTCAAACAAAAAAATTATCATTTCACTTATTGTAATGCATATCAAGTGAAGACGATTTCATCTAATGCATATCGAGTGAAGATAATATGTGTATATCTTAAAATCATAAGAATGTATACATTTGTTTTCATGCGAGAAAAATTATTTTCCCTATTTACTCATCCTGTTTCCATCACTTCCATCACACTTATTCTCCCTCTCTGTCCCTAACTTGACTCACTCTCCCAAAGTGCTACTATTCTATTTATCCATTTCTGTCACGAAATAAGGCAAAAATGCAAAAATAAAGAATTTGCACCAATTCAGCAAGTATCTTTAGATAAATGAGAAATCTTATCAAAGCATGCATTTAGGACGTTCCATGTACCTAAAATACGACAGGATATCCTTGTTTCTTCTTCAATACAGGTTGCACCTGCGGTTTATTTATAGAAGGAAGCCCCTAAATGTACAGGAGATGAACTGCTCCTCACCAAAGATCAACAGCTGATATGAGAACAGAGAGACCTTTTGAACCGTGAAACAACCCTTAAAATACTAAATTACTTAAAACAAATGGTATTCCATTGGATGAATGGAGGAATACAACCTCTAAATGTGAATTTCATTTTCATACTCTATGATTTCATTTTTATTCAACTGTTTCCTCTTTACATCAATAACTCAAATGGCAAGTAGATATAGGAGCAGCAGATGTCAAATTAGTAGAAGATGTAAAAAATACAGATGTTGTAGATGTAGAAGTAGCAGATGTAGAATTAGTGGATGAAGTAGAAATAGAAATAGATAAGTAAATTTAGAAGCAGTAGATGCAGAAGCATTAAAAGGAAGAATAGAAAAGACTAGGAAAAGATACTAGATGTAGAGGTAGTGAATGTAACAGGAGTAGATGTAATAGATATAAAAGTAAAGTAGTAGATGTAGAAGTAGTAGATGTAGAAGTAGTAGATGTAGAAGTAGTAGATGTAGAAGTAGTAGATGTAGAAGTAGTAGATGTAGTAGTAGATGTAGAAGTAGTAGATGTAGAAGTAGTAGATGTAGAAGTAGTAGATGTAGAAGTAGTAGATGTAGAAGTAGTAGATGTAGAAGTAGTAGATGTAGAAGTAGTAGATGTAGAAGTAGTAGATGTAGAAGTAGTAGATGTAGAAGTAGTAGATGTAGAAGTAGTAGATGTAGAAGTAGTAGATGTAGAAGTAGTAGATGTAGAAGTAGTAGATGTAGAAGTAGTAGATGCAGAAGTAGTATATAGTAGATACAATTATTAGATGTAGACGAAGTATTAAAGTAGAGGAAAAAGTAGATAATATAGTAGCAGTAGTAATAGTACTAGCACTATTGGTGGTCGTACTAGTAGTAGTTGTAGATCCAGGAGATGCAAAATTAGTAAATGTAGAAGCAGTAGATAGACAAATAAAAACAACAAGTACAAATACAAATGCCTTTTCTAAAGTATTCCTGCAAAAGGCTTATGCTGTGTCTTTCCTGTAAAGTCATTGCTTTTTTTAGGACGAAATGTAAAGATTTCAGATGGAAAGACACTTCCTTTGTTTGTACAGGACATATGCGGCTCTGCATTTTAGAAAGGTACCTAATGGGAAAAGAAAAGAATGCAGGAGGGGTCTACTTACGATATTGCTTCTATCATGTCCAATCCCATCTCCACACAACAGTGTCCATGGTCTGGCCTTGGGTCAGGTAGCCCTGAAACGCAGTAATAACAGTCACCCAAGATCTTGATTCTTAAACAGTGATTGTCCTGGAGGAATGATACAGTTAGGAAAAGATTATGATTAAGGCTTGCCTGAGAAGTTGAAAAATATAACAAAATTCTGACTATTACCAAATAAATTTGATTGTGTGTTCAATCTGGAAAAAAAAAAGAAATCACAAAAATGAAGGAACCAGCAGCATGTTAACCTGTCATCTACTGTTAGCAGCCAGCAGGGCAGAGAACCTAGCTATGACCAGTATTGGGCCAGTACTGGTGGGTGTTTCACAAAGCTGTTTGTAAGTTAAGAGCGACTTTAAGAACGATTGGTGATCCCGTCTTGTTGTAAATGGTACATTCATCGGCGATGGTTTAGCGCATAAGAAAGGATCACCAGTCATTCTTATAATCCCTCTTAACTTATGAGCAGCTTTATGATATTGCCCCCTGGTCCTTGCTTCACTTATGGTACCTGTTGACTTCTGAATTCTGTAATTGAATTCCATTGTGGCTAAGTACAGCGACCATCCAATTCCAACAAGCAATGGCATGTAATATACATGTTATACATGTATAATAGGTCAAAATAAATACTCATTGCTGACTAGAACCAGTGTTCCGTGCAAAAAGTATATGGGAATCAAAGAATTAATAGCAGTCAGTTGGTTACTAGTAATTGGTTTGAATGGAGATCAAAACTATGGCAAAATTACTTTTTTATATGATATAGGACAACTACACTCTGTCTGTTACACCTGTAGTAAAACAAGTCAATGCAACAATGTGTGTTTGGAATATTTCTGTAATCAATCATTTTCTACAATATCACAGTAAATCTAGTTGATCTAGCTTTAGTTTTTAAAGCTCAGCATGGCTTATCTCCATCATACTTTTCCATTTTACTAAATGATTACAACCCACCCTGTAACCTTCGATCAAGCAAACAAGCATTTCTTCAAATTCCCAAAACCCACACAAGCTTTTATGGTAGCAGATCATTTGCTGTAGCTGGACCAATCCTTTGGAACAAATTACCCCTACATATCTTACAGGCATCCAGTTGTTCAACTTTCAAGTCTTTACTCAAATTCCATCTCTTCCGAAACTCATAACTATGTGTAGTATGGGTAATTATGTCATAGGTAATAATTGTAAGTTTAAATATTAAAGTAATTCTGTAATTCACAAGTCTATTTTCTTTGTTTGTATTATATGTATTTTGCTTTCATTTTATTGTACAGTGCATAAAGAAACTTTCAGTTTATTTACGCTATATAAGAGAAGTATTATTATCTAAAGACTCTATAGAATTCAAATAATTGATTTCAAGTTCAAATACAATGATACGCAGAATTAATACAGTACAGGTGTGAATTATTTATCTGCGTTCGACAAATATTGGGTGAAAAGGATTAACTGGGTTTCAAAGTCCTTTTCATTTTTAGCCGTATTCAGACCAATTGGATCACCATGGTATAAGCTAAATCACAAGAACTTGTACCCGATAATTATTTTCCACATTCACACCGACCTAAAGTAGCCCCCTTCGGGGGGGGGGGGGGCTTAGTATCTAGGGGAGCTGTTTTGAAAACTGTGTATGAAAACATAAAAACAACCATATGATTGTGATTTTTTGCATGGTCAGCCCCCCCCCACACTTTTTCTGAAAATCGTGTACAAAAACGTAAAAAAGACCATATAATTGTGATTTTTTGCATGGACAGCCCCCCCTCCCCACTTTTTCTGAAAAACCGTGGACAAAAGGTAGATCCAGGCTATTCTCCAAATCAGAAAATATGTGGCATTCTTGGAAAATCTAGGCAGTCTGAACACATCTATAGAAATATGACTCTTTTCACACACAGCAATGTTGGGAACAGGTGGGGCCATGTTTACATATCAATGTATGAGGAGTACACACACATAACAGGTGTATTTGATAGGTGCGTACACTGTAAATCAAACATTGTATCAAACTTGGAAATGCTTCAGCATTTCTTGTCCTTTTCTACCGCATAAAAGATATTGATTTCACTATGGTAAGCATGAAGTTATGAGGGGAATTATGAATTTATAAGGAATGAGTAGTGAGAGGGGATGACTTCTTGATTGGAAAAAAATATATTGTTATCATGGTTGCTATTGTTATACTTCTTATAATTATACACAGCAAAAACTGTGGTGTTAACCGGTGTACATAGAGGACCACACCAGTTTTTTTACACCAGTGTTAAATTGGTGGTGTTAGTTTTACACCTATAGGTGTTATTGCAACACCTATGGTTGTTACATCTACACTCTTTGGTGTTATGTTCAATCTCTAGGTTGTTATTTTAACACCTCAGGGTGTGGTCCTCTATTAACACCAATTGGTGTCAGTTTTAACACCACAGTTTTTACAGTGTAGCAATCATCATCATCATCACCTCCATCACCATCAACATCACCCCAAATCAACATCATTATTATCATTATCATCTCCACCACCATCAACATTATCATAATCACCATTAGCACCATCATCATCATCGTCGTCGTCAAAATCATCACCATCATCACCATCATCATCATCACCATCATCATCGTCGTCGTCATCACCATCATCATCACCATCATCATCTTCATGATCATGATCATCATCATGAGTCTAGTTTTATATCAACTACTCTGAAAGAGGTATGTCATTTTGTTTCACTGAAAGCGCATCATTTCCTAAAATCAAAGAGGTAAAATGAGCAAATTAAAAAGAAAAATCATGTATATCCAACATCAAAAATTACATCTTACAGCAGAAGATTAATTGCCATCTTTGGGCCATCTATACAATACTTCCTACATAACGTGACAAATGCGTGCTTGATAACAAAACAACTTGCTAGAGCATGTCTTGAGGATTTGCCTTGACAATGAAAGATTGGTTTCGTGATTTATGTGACATTTATTCATCTCCATACCATCAATAGCCCTCACTCAATAATATTGCCATATAGCGATAGCCCACAAGCATACATTAGAATCTAACTTCAAAAATGACCAACAGAAATATGAATTTACAAGAGGAAGAGAGAGGGAGCTTTTTAATAAAGATTTTCAAAAGCCTGTGGGTCAATTGTTACTGCTATACAGATATCTTGTATGCAAAAGCTTAAGAAAAATTGATCACCCTTCCAATGAGGCCAAATACTTCCTTGATCCAATGTCATGCATCATCACAAACCATTTTGAAAAATATTATAAACGAGCTTTCATCTTGATCTGTTTGTTTTCATTTCTAATTTGCTACAATTTTATGTACTATCAGAATGGATCCTTCCCAATTCTTTGGTTTTCTAGACAAGAGAAGATATTTATTTTGAATATTACAATTGTCTTCTAAACATTTTGTCATGCCCAAATTCAGCATTCACCATTCATAGTTTATAACTTAAGGTTCCTTGGGCACGAAGAGTTCACACTTGTCTAGGAACGGATCCTTGTAAAAGAGAGATCACACAAAAATTCTGTTATCTCTTAATAAAACATAAAAAATAAAACAAATAAGTTTTGAAGAGCATGTTGCATATATATTTTACAATTCAGTGTATAGTGTTGCATTTTGGGTGCAAACTTAAACCAGTAAATATTAGTGAGCATGGATACACAACTTCGCCCAAGTGACGTAACATACATAGGCCTTCGCTTCAGTTTCAATGCCATTTGATCAAGATTTAGAGGCTCCCAATTAATTCATTTTTGAACTACACAAAGAGGGTCAACAGGCAAGATAAATATGCCCTCTTTAATTCAATAGTGGACCATTTGCAAAATGTCTGGGTCATTGTGGAAGAACGCTACGTGAAGAAGAACGGGCATTAATGCACGCAAGGGATTCTGGGAATAGGAGTGTGCTCCTGGCCAGTAAACTTTCAGACGATGATATGAGAAGAGAGGAGATGGAGGGAAGGGTTGATGGATTGAATGAAGGAGAGGGGAGAGAGAAACAGAAGGAAATTGAGAAACACAAAGGAAAATAAGAAGATGACAGAAAAGAAGGAAAGAGAGAGACATGTGTTTAGGAAGAGAAAGAATGCAAAGAGATATAAAGAACAAGAAAATGAAAGGAAGAATAAAGCAAGAAGAGACGGTGAAAGACAGAGGAGGTACAGAATGATAGAGAGAAATGAGACACAAACAAAAAAAAGAACAGAAAATAAAAAAAATAGAATCAGGAAAATTGGTAGAGGTGATAAGAAAGGGAGAAAAAAGAAGCATAAAAAACGAAGATAAAGGAATAAAAAGAGAAAAAGAATAAAGATTAGCAAGAAAGACAAAGATGAACAGTAAAATAGCCAATATTAATCATGAGGGGCTAGAGGAAAGAGTAGGACCTACATTATTTTGACAGAAAGAAATGAGACAAAAAAGAAATGAATATAGAAAGGTAGATATTCCCAAAATATGTACATATACATGCAGGACAAATGAAATGGGGGGAGAGAGAGGGGGTCAGATAAGATAGAGAGGAGGAGAGAAAGACAAGCTACTAAAACAACCAGAACAAGATTGAATGAGAAAACAAAAATACAATTTTCATCATTTCAAAACACTGCAAGGGGGCTCTATGGCGCCACAAACTGTAATTTCAGTGTTTTGGGATTGAATCCTCTCCAAGCAACCTTTTATTTCCTACGAGAGAAAACCCTATCACCTGACCTTTCCAACAAAAATATTGTAGTCAAACCCAAAATTGCCTTTGGAACAACTCCAAAAGCAAACTAAATTGTGACCATTTAAAGGAAAAGTCCACCCCAACAAAAAGTTAATTTGAATAAAAAGAGAAAAATCCAAGAAGAGTAACACTGAAAATTTCAGCAAAATCGGATGTAAAATAAGAAAGTTATGACATTTGTGAGTTTCGTTTAATTTCACAAACAATTATATACACATCCTCGTTGGTATGCAAATGAGGAGACTGATGATTTCATCCACTCAATATTTCTTTTGTATTTTATTAGATGAAGTATTCTAATTTTCTCTTTATTGGCATGTGAAACAATGATTTATCTCTCCCTTAACATGTGGAATTTGCATTGTTTAATACTATTTGGTTCTTCCAAAATTGTCCTTATTGTCAAATCTGTTACAAAAAACAAAATAAATAGTGAGGGACATCATTGATTGTCTCATTTGCATATCACCAAGTTGTGCATATCACTCACTGTTTTGTCAAAAATATCAAAAAATTAAAATTTCTTATTTTACATTCAATTTTGATGAAATTTTCAGCACAATGCTAGTTTGAGTTTTCTCTATTTATAAAATCAACAGTTTTCTGGGCTGGACTTGACCGTTAATGGGAGATGGCTTCTTTGTTGCTAACTTAAGCAATTAGGGGCCCATTGCACAAAGTGTTGACTTTTAAAATCTAATGCAACAAGTGGAATGCCTCTGGCCGTCTCACCTGCATCAGGCGGTTCAATATAGCAGCAGTGCTGACTTTGAATACTACTCTAACTCGCACAAGATGTTCAGTGATACATGGTTACTCTTATGTCCACTTTTTATGAACTAGACCAATAAACTTACAGGTTATTCAACAAAAAAAAACCAACATGGACAAAGTTCATTGACCTTACATGACCTTTGACCTTGATCATGTGACCTGAAACTCGAACAGGATGTTCAGTGATACTTGATTACTCTTATGTACAAGTTTCATGAATCAGATCCATAAACTTTCAAAGTTATGATGGTAATTCAACAGATACACCCAATTCGGCCAAAGTTCATTGACCTTTGACCTTGGACATGTGATCTGAAACGCGCACAGGATGTTCAGTGATACTTGATTACTCTAATGTCCAGGTTTAATGAACTAGACCAATAAACTTTCAAAGTTATGATGGTAAATCAAAAGATACCCCGATTCGGCCAAAGTTCATTGACCCTAAATGACCTTTGACCTTAATCATGAGACCTGAAACTTGCACAAAATGTTCAGTGATGCTTGATTACTATTATGTCCAAGTTTCATGAATCAGATCCATAAACTTTTAAAGTTATGATGGGAATTCAACAGATATCCCCAATTCGGCCAAAGTTCATTGACCCTAAATGACCTTTGACCTTGGTCATGTGACGTGAAATTCATGCAGGATGTTCAGTGATACTTGATTAACCTTATGTCCAAGTTTCATGAACTAGGTCCATATATTTTCTAAGTTATGATGACATTTCAAAAACTTAACCTCAGGTTAAGATTTCGATGTTGATTCCTCCAACATGGTCTAAGTTCATTGACCCTAAATGACCTTTGACCTTGGTCATGTGACATGAAGCTCTAAAAGGATGTTCAGTAATACTTGATTAACCTTATGGCCAAGTTTTATTAACTAGGTCCATATACTTTCTAAGTTATGATGTCATTTCAAAAACTTAACCTCAGGTTAAGATTTGATGTTGACGCCGCCGCCGCCGCCGTCGGAAAAGCGGCGCCTATAGTCTCACTTTCCTTCGCAGGTGAGACAAAAATCAATTTCAAATACCGAATGTGTGTCTGTTACTTTGACTGGTTAAAGGTAAAGTTCACCATGATGAGAAGTTTGACATAAAAATAACTGACAAATTGATAAAAAATATTGGTGAAGTTTGAGGAAAATCCATCAAAGAAAACAATATTATTAGAATTCTGAGTTTATGATTTGTGACGTCATATACGAGCAGCTGCCCCAAACGTCATGTAATATCAAATACACAAATTTCAATGTTTTCATGGTTCATGATGACTACAAATTTTCTTCCTTCAGGAACAGGTGTGAAATGTGTCTGTTGATATCTGCAAGTATGATAATAACCAATTTTCAATTTTTTGAGAAAATTGCATTTCATTGATTTTCTTGAATTCATAATACATGGGCAGCTGTTCGTGTACAATGTCAGAAATCAAACAAATTAAATTGTAATAACTTTTCAAAATATCTTTGATTGACTTCCCTCAAACCTTTGACAATATTTTGCTTTATCATTTTTACAGCTGTTTTTACAATACACTCAGGGTGAACTCCCCCTTTAACAAATAAATTTGTTTGAATATTTGAGTGTCTTTGAATACCACTTTTGGAAGTCGTTCATAAAATAGTAAAGTTTGTATGTAACAGATACTTATCATGTAATCAATATAGTGTAAAAGACAATGTTATTATCATTACCACGCACAATGACGGGGGTGCTTTTCGTCGCACAAAAATTTGACAAGCCCCCCTAATAAAAGGTCATTACTTACTAATGAGCAGTAATTGATATGCAAGTGGCAGGGTGTGCCATTCTTTTTTTCAAAACTTCCAGGGCACGCCTGCACCTTCTGCCCCCATGGATCCAGGCACGATTAGTCATGCTTTCACCAACTGACCATCCCATGGCACACAGTGACTTCAACGCATAAATATTCCTACAAGATACCCATTACTTCAGCTGGGTCGAGTGCAGCACAATGTAGATGAGTATTCTCCAGAAAGGAAATTCACATCATGGCTGGGATTTGAACCTCCACAATATTAAGGCTAAGGGTGAGCTAAATCACTTCCAACCTAAGAGTCACTCTCATCAACCCCTGTCTCCATTTTTTCATTCCCTTCCCTATTTCACTCCCTTCCCCTGATCCATCTCGCGCAATCAATCTTTCTTTCCAGAGGTAATATAACCCAACATTTCTCAGACAATGTCAACTATTTGAAATGAAGACAGACGAGAGAGAATCAATCCCTTCCAGTCAAACCGTCTCCCCTTACCTTACCTGACATGTCAGACAAAACAGAATAAAGTGAAAGGATTGATGAATAACTTCTGTACACTGAAAAACAGCAACAGTGTTAAACTACATGAACTAGCAAATCAAATGAGTATATCCCAGTAATTGATAGTAAATTACACCAGTCATCAAAGTAATAGAATAGGTAAACACCAAGCATAAATATGGCAGTATAAATACATAGTGCCATTTTAACACCTGTTTGTGTATTATCTTTCTTATATCGACACTATTTGGTGTTAACTCCATGGTTAATTGTTAACACCCAAAGGAGCTGTCTCCCAAATGACTTACTGGTGTTGCCATCACCACCAAAGCTTTTAAAGTGTATTTCTTTTATGACTGCCATACTCGGAAAAAAAGGAAAAAAAAATCATTCTTTTTATCATATTGTGTTCTTCTTCCAAGAGAAATTTAATACATACAAGTAAATCACAAATTTTGCTTGATCAAGATATTCTTGACTAATTGTTAAAACCATCAATGCTCATGACCAAAAGGTTTCTTATGGTCTAATTTGCATTCTGTCCATGAGCTGTGGGGGATCCCCACTCTTAATTTGAGTAAAGAGAACAGAAGAATCAACAAAGTCAAAATAGTTCCCAATGTGCCCTAGACTTGGGAATACTGGGATCATCAAAACACTTTTGGGGAGTGTTTCATCAACATTTTTTATCCTTGATATTGATGGGCTGAGAATTATAGTTACTATGGTAAGTGTCAGATAAAACGTCTGACAAGTTCTTTCATCAAATGCTCCCCCGGCTCCATGGTTTAATCATCGAGTCAGAATCTTGTTCTCAAGTTTAATATTAACTCTTTGCCTGCCATGGACGGAATCACTCCTGTGCCACTTTAATTTCAAGGTGCAACCTGAAGAGGGGTTTTGCATGGACTAAATGCTTAATTCAGCTCACAATAGCTTTTATTATAAAGAGAAGCTTTGTGTGCACACAGTAAAATGCGATGCACACATCACTATTGTGTATGTGTGTATGAAAAATAGACTTAATGCTCTCTGTGTGTCTTGTGAAGAGAATGTGACTTGAGTCAAACTTGGCAGTCTGCTGTATGAGACTCTGGTCAAACAAAGTAGGCAGAGTGTTAAGGATAAGGTCTCGTGAGGACGATCATGTAAAATTTTAGTGTAAGCTCGAATCATCAATGATTAACCGCTATATATATAACAAAACTATCATCTCACAGTAAAAAAGCTAGCGAGTGATTAGTGCTGACTCGAACATGAAGTTTTACAAACAATCTCACTTATCATTATGCAGAAGAGCGCATCCTCTGAACAAGATTTCAACAATTATGTATTTTAAACAGCACAAACTATGTACTTCAGTGCAACTTTTATTTGTGAAAAACCATCCAAAAGAAGAAGGTTGACACAATCAGGAGAGCATTCTTGAATAACAACCTTCAACCTTGATGTGGGAGAATGTGTATCCACTTATGACAGGAAATGCGGCTTTTATTTCAGAAAATCCAAACTCTCAAACAACATCACATACTAGAATTCCCCAAATCAAAACAGATTTCATCTGAAATTTTATCCTTAATTGTATCGTAAGGGTCCCACCGAATTGAAAAGAGGAAAAATTACATGAGGAAATGAAAGAAGCTGCTTGCACTGACTTTAGTAGTGTGAAGTCAGCCAGTGGTGGAATTCTCAAGCAATCAGAGGGTCATTTAAAAAAGCACCATGACACCAAAGATGGCAGGCTTCACAAAAGCTTGAGGAATGAAATTTGCCTTGCCTGCATGGAGGGACCAGGGCGGAGTATAATTAATGACCATTACGATAGACTTTATACATGGTGCAGGAGTGAGTAATATTATATAATTTTCTTTCTGATTCAGATAGTATCTTACTGGTTTCCAAAGAATAAATGTTGCTGACTAACACACACGAAAAGAGCCATCAAATACATGGATTTTTCATGTTCCCAACAACTAAAACTCATAAGCATTTAACAACATTGACTTCTGAACAAATGAAATCAAAATTAATAGCGTTGTGGCCCAGTGGATTAGTCCCCAGACTTTGAAACAGAGGGTCATGGGTTAAAATCCCAGCCATGGCGTAGTTTCCTTCAGCAAGAAATAAATCCAAATTGTGCTGCACTCAACCCAGGTGAGGTGAATGGGGATACCTGGCAGGAATTTATTCCTTAAAATTCCGAGCGTGTAAAAAAGCTGCTTAAGCTACAGCCAGAGTAATAGGCATAGGGACGTTATTCATGTATTATGCGCTATAAGAACTGACAATTATCATTATTATTATTGAAATAAGAGGGTCATGGGTTCAAATCCTTCTTATTTTCTTCAGCAATTATTGATTCAGCCACATGGTTCTCTCCTTTAACACAGTAAGGTTATTCATTTTTAAAGAACAGGATTAATTCCTTGGAATGTTGAAATAGCACCCATAAATGAAGCTCGGTAAAAGCCAGGTTGATTCATAACTTGAGCTGTTGGTGATAAACTGAAAACACACTGCTCAAAAATATCAAGCATGTTGTTTAAGCCCATCACTCTACCAACTATTGCTTAAACTTTTAAAACAGCTGTTTAAACTTTTAAACAAGTTGTTTAAAAAGTTTAAACAATTACAAAAAAGTTTAAACAACTTGTTACAGTGACAGGCTTAAACAATGTGCTAATTTTTACTGTGTCTAAGGCAAACATAGACCCTAAGAACTACACTATATTATAATGTTATTATCAATTTATCATCATCATTTCATTTAGTTATACATCGGTATCCAGGACCTTCGGACAAACTGGGTAAGACCCCAAGAATATGCCCTGGTACAAATTTCAAATAAAATCGCAAGCGTAAACACATTTTCCCTTGTGTAAATCACTCCCTCTTTCTCCAGTGAATGACTTTAACACAGTTGATTACCATAAATCAATTCCACTAAATAGTTACATCTCTATCTGCTAGACCACAGCTCTTATACACCTTCCAGTCAATTGAAAACTGAAGTGTTTGGCTAGGTCAGTTCATCAAAGTAATCGACTTCTACGGGACTGTCACACTTCAACATTCTGGTAAGTGTATGGCAAGCCGTTTTAACATTTAATCCTATTTCCTGATAATAATTATTAAATTCTTCATTTTCTGTAGTGGAATTCTTAATATCAAGAATTAATTTATTGCTGTAAAGAATATCATGTTGTGTCGTAACACATGTCAATTATCATTTTCAAGTTTTACATTCTTGATATAAGAATAATCCTCTATAACGTAAAAACACCAGTATTTTTTTTAGTTGACATTTTGCTTTTTGTAATCCAACACATCAACAATGTTTAGTTAAATAACTTAATCATACACCATTATCTATCCATCTTAATTTGTAGTCTTTCATATACATTTTGTTTATATCCATTCAACTGTTTTACTTATTCAGGGTGGGGCTTTATGAGTAATGCTCTTTAACAATCAATTTATCTTGCTTTAAGTACCACAAAATGTGAAACTTCATATGGGAGCGCTCCACAATTTGTAGTGCTCAATATTCACAAATGCAGACTTCTCAGGACCAAAATGACTGCTAGCTTAAAACATGGGAAAAGGGATTTTCCCATTTATTTCTCCAGGTGTCCTTAATCTCTAAAATATATGGAAATATGAAGAATTTATACCACACTTCTGGCAATGAATATCCTCTAGCACATAGAAGTAAAATAAACTGGGGAAATCTAAGACACAAAAATCCATACACCACTCCAACCTTCAGACACTGTTACCCTATTTTTTTCCTTTGTCATCTTCCTCTTGTTTCTTCCATTACAAACAAGAGTGTTGTTGGTGCGAGCACATAATACACCACCTGTAATGCGGAAATGGGTTGAGCAAGAAAAGTGGAAGGTGGTGACTTGACCTTTGGACCTCAATATCAATAGTATTTCCGGATCCATGCTAGCATCATACACTTAAAATTATATGAGCCTAGATTAAGTTAAACTGAAGTTATCACGTTTACAAGGACTTCAGAAGGGTAAGATGAAAACACGATGTGACCTTGACCTTTCATGTTTTGACCTCATAATCAATAGACTTCCTCAGATTTCTGCTAGTATCATAGACACCAAATTATATGAGCCTAGGATATGTTAGACTGAAGTTATCATGTTAACAAGTGAACAATTAGTCTTTGGATTACAGCACCGTTTCCTTTTTTTATATCTAATAAGTTAACAGACGGTAGGGCGGACACTGAGCATGCTACCATAATACATCCCGTCTAGGACGGGCCTATAAAAAACAATAGTTTTACCTCATAAACTCCTTGTATTATGCCTGATAGTAATAATACAGCAGTTTCTAAGTGCTGTATACTATTACCCTGGCTTTAGCACAGCCACCCTGATCAGACACTCAAGTAATTCCTTCCTACCGAGTACCCGTTTACTGCACCTGGGTGGAGAGTGGTAAATGTAGATAAATGCCTTGCATAAGGATGCAAGTGTTTCCGTGGGATTTGAACCGTGGACAATGTGAGTCAAAGTTCAGAGACTCATTCCTCGAGTCACAACACCTCTGCATTATGAAACATAATGCTACTGGGTAATATATGTTCATAGGTGATATTGCCAATTACAAAATGGAAGGAATTTACTTTGAAAATTAAATGAAAAGGATTACAAAGAAGTAAAACAAAATATGTATGTGTTAGGTATAAACCACAGTATGATGAGAATGAAAATGCGATCAATTTATTATTTTTTTGGAATATGGGAATGTTGGTCAGCGATCAGCATTAAAAAGCAGGATAAAAACAAGTGACGGAACTACATACAGTACTAAGAGGATTTCAAATTTCTCTTACCCATAAATTGAATGAATATCTTTACTTCTGAGAAATTACAAACTAAAACATCATATGACCCCACTGAACTTGATGTGTTTTAAAAGTCAAGATTTGCTTCTAACTTTCTACCTAGGAGCGATTTGGAGTCCTTGATAAATTGATACAACAAAGTGCGATATCTCACAGAGAACTAATTGGCCCTTTTAGTATTATTCAACCTAAGATTCCTTTAAATAAATGATTGTTTCATTGCCCAATGGACTCCATTTTCCTAATACAGCAAAGTATTATTATTACAGCTACCAACAAAAATATCTTTAAAAGGCTTCCTTGAAGCCATAAAAAACAAGAGTGTTTCTTTACTAAAAGTGCCCTTTTCTAATAATGGGGAATATAAACTGAAGCATCATAATACTTCTTGCAATTTTCTAGCATTGCATACATTTTCAATCTTATTGAGATAGAAAGGGCTTTAGGCTAGTCAAGTTTTCATGAGACCTAACTTTTTGTTCATATATTGTAAATCATATCGTTTCTGTTCGTGAAAAAAGCGCATACATTCCGAAGCTTCGTTATTCCGAAGGTTCGGATATTCCGAAGGTTCGTTATTCTAAAGGTTTGTAATTCCGAAAGTTCGTTAGTCCGAAAACGAAATGAGGTTCGTAATTCCGAAGGTTCATTAGTCCGAAAACGAAATGATTAAGGAACCTTATTTGTTTTTCGGATCATCGAACCTTCAGAATAACAAACCTTCAGAATAACGCCACAAATGTTCGGATTAACGAACCCTTTTACATTTTCGGATTAAGGAACATCGAGGTATAGGCAATTTACGTGTTTCAGAATTATGAACCTTCAGAATTAAGAACCTTCGGAATTACAAAGTGTAACTGTAAAAAGGATGACAAGTGTATTTCAATATTGTATTTTGCAAACATTTCTATTTCATTTCCTGATTATTTTGTGAAGAAGTCATAAATGTAATACACCCTTCACTCTCCCTAGGATACACCCTTCACTCTCCCTAGGATACCCCCCCCCAAAAAAAAAAAGAAGATCAATTGTATTCCATTTCAGTTGCTTTTAAATTTCTCCATTACCAAACATACTAGTCAACAGGGGTGACAGATTTCAGGGGAAATATCATCTTGGTATATCATATTCAATAAGTACCAAGGCGTGTAATGGGATCTCCATAAATGAGGCGAAACATTTATTTCTAGCATCTAAGTATTGAATGTGATATTGTTGAAGGAAGTACATTTGTGATGCAGATGAGTTCGCCGTGGGCGCTACGAGAGGCGGTCAGTATTGACACTCTCATTTCAATTACAATTGGAGGAATAGAAACTGAAAGGGTGACATGGAAAAGTTATGCTTCTTGATGTCGACATGAACACCAATTTGAAAAAAAATAACAATAATATAACATTATACACTGATACATTAGAATGCAGTTTTAGCATCTTAAAACAAAGGAAATTTGAGAAATTATTAAGGGGGAAATATAATATCAGTGAACAGTGTGAACTTTATCTTGGTGTAAGAAAGATGAACACTGAAATAATAACAATGCACGAAAATGCATAAAACATCTAGTCTTGCACAAGAAAAGCATGCAAAGTAAATTCTTTTCATTGAAACTTTATTCTTTCTATGAAATGATGAGCTACTCCTACAGTTTTTGCATCTACGCCAGGAGTTACTTTTATTTTGGTAACTGAAATGGTAACAAGGCGTATCAGTAAATTAAAAAGATGCCAATGTTAGTTGATATAACAGCAGAAACATAATCGCAAGTTCTTGGTAAAATTTGGCAACTTTAGTCTGCAGCTAATTTTGAAGAAAACAAGATACAAACAGATTAAATGGATGATAAGTATAAAGGTGACGAAGTATAAACAATTCAGTCTTAGTAATGAAAAGTCATTGGGTCAAACATGTGACATGAAAACTCACACACACTGACACACCTTTACCTACACACTCATTCACAAACTTGTTAACTTACTCATTCTCTTATACACACACACACCCATACACTCACATAAAATCTGTTAACTCTCTCATTATCTTATACACACCACCCACACACTCACTCACTAACCTGTTAAATCATTCACTCATTCTAGGATACATACCACGCATTCACTCACAAACCTGTTAACTCACCCATTCTCTTATACACACACCTCACACACTCACAAACCTGTTAAATCACTCATTCTCTAATACACATACACACCCACACACTCTCTCACAAACCTGTTAAATCACTCAATCACTCATTCTCTAATATACATACACACCCACATGCTTACTCATAAACCTGTTAACTCACTCACACATTTAATACTATCTCTCCTCCTCTCCCCCCTTCCTCTTTAAGTTGACCTTGATATCTGTCCCCTCCCCACTCCCATATACCATTACCAAACACCTCTCTCATCTCCTTGCACCCTCGCTATCCTGCTCCCACCTGTTCCTCCCCCCCCCCCCCACTTTCCCCTATACCCTGTACAGCCTTCTCTCTAGCCCAACCTCAGAGTCTGCAAATCAAAGTAAACAACTTATTTTTTTACCACTCTACAGTGTAGCAGGTGCAGAAAAAGCAACTACTACTGACCTGAATGCATTAATTGATCAACATATCATTTTCAAACACTCTTTCTGTGTTCACATCAACTTTTTAAAGACTCTTTGAAAGTCATGGGTAAAAACTCAATTTTTTGAAATTTTAAATAATAAAAAGTTATTGAAAGATGACAACAGGCAACAGAATGTGACATCTGTTTATATTACATAGGTCATGTAGATTCGAATCAGTGATAGGTCAACGCGCCATCATGTGACCATAGCTGCGAGGATCGCATTTGTTATATTCTAGGTTTTGACGTCACCTCAGGGAATATACTGCGTTGTATTTTCAATTGCGGCGTTATATTCACTAAGGTGACGTCACTCGCTGCATACAAGTGTAAAAATGTACGCGCTAATGTTAACGCGTCGATTGCATAAAGAACGCGCTTGATGTATTATAAAAAAAATCTATTATGACGTAGATGGATCAGAGCTGAAGCATGAATTTCGGGTTTGAGCCAGATGATGAATGCAATTTCCGATGGCGAATCCACATATACTATACAATATAACAGATATTGCCTGGTCTATCGTTTTAATAAATAACATTTCAACTCCCCTCCGAAGCTATATTTTTCCCTCGGGACAATATTTTCCCTCAGCGCTGCGCGCTTCGGGCAAAATATAATCCCTTGGGAAAAATATAACTCCGTCAGGGAGGGAAATGTTACATTCAAACTCTAGGTAGGCAATATCTGTATAATATCTGCAGTATGGTCCTATTAGCAAAAATAAAAAAAACATTTTTTAAACTGATATAGCCTTCTTCCATATTCAAGCTAAACATTACATTCAAAAGAGTGGGATACACTGTATGTAAACAAATCTTGCTATTTGTTGGTAAACCTTCTATACAACGTTATTAGCACAGAAATAGAAAAGTTGTAAGCGTATGCATGTCATATAAAGTTATCAAGGTTGTCATCCACTTCAATCCATCTGCTTGGCTTCTAAAGAACTTCCGTTTAACATCCACTTATATACTACACATGTCTGTTCTTTTTTCTGGTGCGGATGAAAACGGATGGAGTCACCCCAGAAATTTTGCTCATCTACTGTGTCCTGTCCTTAATGCATAAATTTTCTGTCCCTCAGCCAGTGGGAAAAGGCTCTTCTTTCAATAAATCAGGACTGTGTTCACATCAGAGGTAGATAGCATCTCTTCATAGAAAATTCAAATCATTCTTTTAATCTTAAGAAACCTACTTCAATTTTTGAGCTAAAAAATTGTCTCCAAATAAGTGAGCCATGCACCCTGTTTGCAAAAAAAGATAAAATATTATTATTTTCTCGACTAATATTACTCAGAGGTATGTTCATATCAGCTAAAGATAATTATTGTTTGAAATTGATATAATAAGCAATTTCTATGAATCCTACCACTTACATGCTAAACGTTCAAGCTAAAAAAATGACTTCCAAACATATCTACCTTGACCCACTTTTTACCTAAGAAAGAATCTATATTTTAAATTACTGATGGGTATATGAACATCAACAATAAAGTGAGAATGATGATTATTTGAATGAAGTCTACATTTACTTTCAACATTTCTCATGCTAAAAAAATTACAACTTAAAAAAGTTAACCAAGAGCCCTTTCTGACTATTATCTCATTTCAAATCCTCAAGGGTATGTTCACATCAGATGTAGATAGTGAATTACAAATGGGGATTAAAAAATGTTTTCATGAAGCATACATTTATTTTTAATGTTTCCCAAGCTAAAAACCGACCTTCTTTTAGCACCCCAACACTTTTCTTTTCATTAACTCATGGGTGTCTTCACATCAGCAGATTTTTTTATTTTCAATTGAAAGTAGTATTTTTTTTACAATGCCTACTATTTAGTATTGGAATTTCAAACCAAAATGATTTTCAACAGCTCTGATAAAGACTTATTTCTTTATGAACACCAACATTACTACATGGATGTAAAGCAACAAAATAAAAAGAAAAAAATGCATTAGAGATAAATATAAGTAAATAAATACAACTACACCAAGTATGGTAATCTTTAACATTTTCAACACAGATGATACGTTTCATATTATTGCTAACTAACATACATGTCGGCCGTGAACACAGAGAATGCAGTACAGTGTAAACCATTTGCAGGTTGAAGTTTTTAGTAAAAACTCATTTCGATGCTAATCATATCCTCTTCAAAGGAAAAGCACAATGAATGTCCTTTGACGGATTCAATTACTATGTTATCATAACTAAATCTGTCTTCACATCCTGTGTGCCATCCTTGTTTAGCACAATGCAATCTGATTTAGACGACCCTCTTATAACATCTAAGGCTCTAAAGCTGAAAACAAATGTCCTTGTTCATATTTGACTATAAAATGGAAAAAGGGTTGTGAGGCTGTTTGTTTAGCCTTTGTTCATTACTACACTGCAAAAAAGTGTTAGACATAAGGTGTTGACTATAACACCACAAAACATTCAAATAAGATCACATTGCAAGTGTTGAAACTACAGCATGAGGGAGTTGACTAGTAATACCCGAGCATTTCTTGGTGTTAATTTGACACTGCACAAGTGTTGACTTAAGTGCTACTTGGTGTTGATATAATTAAATGTAAATTTAATTACAATCAAATTGGCTTGGAATGGGACCAATGCTTTGGTGTTACTTTGGTGTTTATGAAAGTATGTTTTCATTATCAAGAAGTTGTGCATTAAACTAAAGATTAAAAGGAAACACTTAAGAGAGAATACTACACCTGAGTGGAGAGCCGTGCATGTATTTAAATGGCTTGCTCCATTGGGGTGCGAACCCCAGACCTTGTAGTTTAAAGTCCAGAGACTTATCCATTGAGCCACACCACATCTGTATTATTGTTATTGTACTGTTGTAAAAAATATGCTCTAATATTACTTTGGAAATATCTGTTTTGTCTAATTATATTTTTGTAGAGATGAATAAATGAATGAATAAAGCTTTTCTAGCTGTGAACAATATAATACGTCAGTGACAACCAGAGTACTTCTAGTGCAGAGATTTATCACCATCCTCATCATCACTTAGTACCTAATCTCTGTTGCTGTTTTGGGATAAGATTTCATGCGATTCCGTTTGAGAGTGCAACATGACTTGCCAACCGAGGCCCGTTTCATAAAAACTTGTTGTAATGATGAATTATGCACAATTTCTACGACAGATTTACTATCAGCCAATCAAATCAAATGATTTCAGTAGCTTTTAACTGTCATTGCAAGTTTTTATTCCATCAGGTTTTATGAAATGGGGGCCACTGTCCAGCACACACAATGGGGATCAAACATTTTATGTTTTATATTTTGGCTTAAGAAAACCAATGACTGTCTAATACCCTTTTCATAAACCTATCCTCCAATTAGCCGCCTAAGAGTAATGCCGATAATTCAATAAAAATTGCGTTCATAAACTCCGAAAATAAGCCGCATTATTTTTACGAGCGCCCGTCCTGAAAAAGGGGGATAATCGCCATGACAACTGGACACGCCCCCTCCAATGCGGTTGTGTTTTAAAAGGGTGACCTTGTGACCGCACCATGGCAATTATCCGCATAATTTGGAAATGCGTTCATAAACTCAAAATCTTGTCCCGATGCTGCTATTATGCGGATAATAGCAGCATCAGAGTAATGCGGATAACTCTTGTCCTCCTCCAATTTTACGACCAAATTATGCTGCTATTAGCCGCCTAATTCATTTTAATGGGGTTTATGAAAGGGGTATTATACTGTATATGAAGGGTTTTTTAGTCTTTATTTTGTGACCAGCCACGTACCCCTGTTTAGAATGTGTTTTCCTTTCAAGCTTGATAAAATCTCAAAATTCATTTTGAGGCAACTGGTGACTAGCCTACCTACGAGGGGGGGGGGGGTTGACGAGTGAAAACCCATGCAAGGAGGGACATATCCCTGCCCCCCTGACTTCCTTGAAGACCTTTTTTTTTGCCCGTCAAGTTTTTTTCAGGTACGAAATCCTATATTTGTGGTTCTTCATTTTTTTGTGCGGACGAATTTGCCCCCCCCCCTGTGAAAAATCTTAGGTATGCCTCTGTAGCTGGTCAATTGTTTTTTATTTGATAAATTAATCTATTTATCACTAGGAGGGGGTCATAAAGATCTAGAACACCTTAAATCTCACTTAAGACTTAAGTACTCATTCATCCTATCAAAAAGTCAGTAGAGGAGCATGGGGTGGCCCCAAAGAGGGAATAGAGGAAAAATTTAAAAAAGACAATAGAATATGTGTAAAATATGCCCCCCTCCCCTTTTGATACCAGGTAGGGGTGAGACTGGTTGGGAGTCTCTTCAGGATACACCCGAGGTGGATATTATTATAAAGATATATCATGTATAATCAATGAAAGAAGATAAAACACAATACCATACAGAAAATATTATGAGAATAGTACTCAAAGAGGTATATGTCAAACAAGTGGAATGCCTCTGGCCGTCTCACCTGCATCACGCGGTTCAATATAGCAGCAGTGCTGACTTTGAATACTACTCTAACTCGCACAAGATGTTCAGTGATACATGGTTACTCTTATGTCCAATTTTTATGAACTAGACCAATAAACTTACAGAGATTCACCAAAAAACCCCAACATGGCCAAAGTTCATTGACCTTACATGACCTTTGACCTTGATCATGTGACCTGAAACTCAAACAGGATATTCAGTGATACTTGATTACTCTTATGTACAAGTTTCATGAATCAGATCCATAAACTTTCAAAGTTATGATGGTAATTCAACAGATACACCCAATTCGGCCAAAGTTCATTGACCTTTGACCTTGGTCATGTGACCTGAAACGTGCACAGGATGTTCAGTGATACTTGATTACTCTAATGTCCAAGTTTAATGAACTAGACCAATAAACTATCAAAGTTATGATGGTAATTCAACAGATACCCCTGATTCGGCCAAAGTTCATTGACCCTAAATGACCTTTGACCTTAATCATGAGACCTGAAACTTGCACAAAATTTTCAGTGATGCTTGATTACTATTATGTCCAAGTTTCATGAATCAGATCCATAAACTTTCAAAGTTATGATGGGAATTCAACAGATATCCCCAATTCGGTCAAAGTTCATTGACCCTAAATGACCTTTGACCTTGGTCATGTGACGTGAAACTCATGCAGGATGTTCAGTGATACTTGATTAACCTTATGTCCAAGTTTCATGAACTAGGTCCATATATTTTCTAAGTTATGATGACATTACAAAAACTTAACCACAGGTTAAGATTTCGATGTTGATTCCTCCAACATGGTCTAAGTTCATTGACCCTAAATGACCTTTGACCTTGGTCATGTGACATGAAACTCTAATAGGATGTTCAGTAATACTTGATTAACCTTATGGCCAAGTTTCATGAACTAGGTCCATATACTTTCTAAGTTATGATGTCATTTCAAAAACTTAACCTCAGGTTAAGATTTGATGTTGACGCCGCCGCCGCCGCCGTCGCCGCCGCCGCCGCCGCCGTCGGAAAAGCGGCGCCTATAGTCTCACTTTGCTTCGCAGGTGAGAAAAAAATGTTGCTAAAGAATTTCAAAATGCAAACAATCTTACATTTTATAACAAGATGCAGTTGAGTTCCTTGTCATGTTGCATTTCAAAGTTATATTTACACAGCTTTGTAAACAGTGGCATGATGTTAACCAAGATGTTTACATTTCATTTTCAAAGTGCATTAATATCTAACATATATATTCAAGATGGGGAAAATTCACCACACTTGCTAAAACACATTGTAAATAATGTACAGGACTGAGTGCAGGAACGGCATTCGACACAGTTCAGAATAATATGCGCAAGGGACCATCGGATTTGGAACACAGACTGCCAGACGACAATATCTTATTTCTTTCTCCCTCTATTCCGCCACTTTAATTTTTCTTCTCTCTTCTCCATCTTTCTCCACCACAAATCAATCAACGGAACATTGGGACCGAGTCTCTGGAGTTTGATTCCTGTCAAAAGGAATTTGGTTTGTCCAGACAACTGATTTGCTTTGAAGACAAATAGGAACATTTCAAGAAAAGTAGGCCTTGGATAGTCGCTGTGACAGCTTATTTGCAACTTAACCTGTTTAAAAAAACAAATAATTGTGAAAAGAAGTTTGCCTCCTATGTAAATCCCACTCTGAAAATGAACTGGTAAATTATGAATTGCAGAGATTTAAAATCTGGATTGACTGCTGCTGTGCATGTAGTTGAATTTCGAGACCAGCAAAACACTGGATTAGACTTCATATTTAAAGAACTGAATTCAAATCATCTTGGAATACAAAATTAAATTAAACTTTAGAGCTAAAGGATTTAAATTGAAATCACCTGGGATTAAAATTGTAAAAGAAATCAAATAGCAAATTCAAGTGATCTGGATTTTGTTTTCATTACATCCATGAAATTCAGAGAGTAGATTTGAAGGTCAATATAGGCTTTTACTCAAAACTGACAGGACCTCTGCAAATGTTTTTGCTATAATTTTCTGGATGAATAAGAAAGTACTTATCTAACTGTCCTCTTTGATAAAGATCTTTCCTGTCACTTCTAATCCTTGAATTTACAATTTGAATTTAAGTTTGAAATAAATCCAAAATCAACTATGGATAGGGGCAAATAGAATTCTGGGTTTCATTTGAACACCAAAAAAGTAAAGAATTATAATTACATTTGAAACTAGCACATCGATGATGTGGAGCTCATCCGTCATCTCAAAATAAAATTTAACACAATTTTGAATTTCAGCCCAGTTGACAACGTAGTGAATTTTATTGGTGACATTAATTGAGGAAAAAAATTAAAATGGATGAAAAAGTTACATAGAAGAAACAAATTTTTGTGATTTATGAATAAATTTTGTATAAATAAGCATATATAATTTTCTTGTATAAGAAATCTCAATTCTGTGTAGAACCTTAGTGAACCTCATGTAGCTCTCATATGGAACAAAAAAAATTGAAATCCTTTAACAAATAAATATTTTTGTGAGTTACTGAGTTTCAAAAATCTGTGTTGAAATTTTGTATCCTCACCTTACAGCTATCATATAAAACAAACAAAGTTTAAATTGATAAACAAATGAAGGACACTATTACTACTACTACTTCTGTTGTTGCCACTATTACTACTACTACTACTACTACTACTACTACTACTACTACTACTACTACTACTACTACTACTACTACTACTACTACTACTACTACTATCTATTTATACTAGTACTACTACTATTAATACTCACTTCTACTAATACTACTACTACTTCTACTACTACTACTACTACTACTACTACTACTACTACTACTACTACTACTACTACTAGAAATACTATTACTACTACTACTGCTGCTACTACTGCTACTACTACTACTACTGCTACTATTGCTGCTGCTACTACTACTACTACTACTACTACTACTACTACTTCTACTAGTACTACTACTATTACTAACTTACTTACCTACTTACTTTATTGTACTACTCCTACTATTACTACTACTACTACTACTACTACTACTACTACTACTACTACTACTACTACTACTACTACTTCTACTACTAGAACTACTACTACTTCTACTACTAGAACTACTACTACTACTATTTATTACCATTTGCGTAAGTATTTATCTAAGTAATTACAATCACTTCTACTACGGTACTCTACCAACTCTAGCCACTTGTACTACTAGTAATTGATGGGATTGGTAAAGTTTATATCAAATCTTTTGTAACAAAATACAGGATGAGTTAGAATACACACTTACGTAATATGTTAAGCAAAATAAAAAGTTTTAAGCTAAAAATATTTGATACATTTCACTTCCCAGACACAATGGCTTAAGAGATCCCAGTCAACAAGCACTAACCAAAGCCTTTTCTTCTGCAGACATATGACATAAATTACTATGGTTAGCCACAAGTACCTCATACCTACCTGGATAATGTTTTGTCTTTGGAAGCCTTAATTTGATTTGGTTCCTAATTGAAGCGATGAGAAAGCATCTCGAAGATTAATTGAGCAGCAATTTCTTCTCATCTTGACCTTATACCAGTATAGGGGGTGGACTTATTCGGGTCGCATGGAATGAGTATACGCATCTTAGTTCAGGTCTTCTTAATTTGTATTCTCTTGTTTTGAATGTATATATGGCGCAGCCTCTCTGGCTGTGGTCAAATCGATCTTCTGTGTGTCACACCCACATAATATCTCTCATCCCACCCCTCCTCTCTCTCGTCCCCTCTCTCCTCCACTCTTCATCCTCTTTCTCAAATTCATTCCTCTTATTTTTCTAAATTCTTATTAATATCTTTCTCTCTGTCTGTCTGTATCTCTCTCTCTCTCTAATCCCCCACACCCACCCACTCATACAGGGACTCAAATCTTTGTTCCTTGCTCAACAGAACATTGGACATTCTCTATGTCGTTCACCTCCTCTCGTCTATTTATTTCTTTCAAATTCTTGAGAGGCACACACACACACACAAACACACACCTTCACTCTCTCTCTTTTTCTTTTAAGAACTTTCAAATCTTTCAGAGGAACACACACACACAAACAGACATCTTCACCCTCTTTCTCTCTCTTTCTTTTAAGATCTTTCAAATCTTTGGGAGGGGGACACACACACACACACACGCATACAAACACATCTTCACCGTCTCTCTCTCTTTTATTTTATGAACTTTTAAATCTTTTGGGAGGCACACACACATGCACCTTTACTCCCACTCTTTGCAACTCCAAATTCAAAACATACCACACCCTTTCTATGTATAACCCACAACCATACTCCCTTAGATCCCACCTCTTTTTCAAACCTCCCTATCTTTCAAGAACAACTGCCATTGTTGAATTTTTACTTTATAATATCGGTTGAATATCTTCATTTCCGTCTCTATCTTTCTCAGTTGATGTTTTTCCTCCTTAGTATTTTTATTTTTCCCAGCTGTGGTTGCCAGAGCCTATTAATGTGTGCACAAACAAGTTCATCAATAGCGATGAAGTCATTATATTGTTGTGAGCGTGGCCTGTCAATTCAGCTAAATAAAATACACTAAACCAATAATACATCAACCCATAGGTAGACTGGGTATTTCCAACATACAATGGCTTGAAGTGACATCAATGTGGTATTTTTCTCCAGGTTTGGACACCATTTGCAATTAACAGCACGGAAATACCTCACTTTGTCACCACTTATTGCGTCAATGCTGTCTAAATCTACCGGAAGTAGATGGGGGAGGGGGTGGTATTGTCACCCTTTGCTTAAGAAAAGCGGTCTGATTTATACAAGCTAAAGGCCCAGAATTTGGACTTTTGCATGAATGAATTTGAAAATAAATTGTATTTTAGATAGGTTTGTCTTGAGACCAACATGTTGATAATGTTTAATTCAGGGTCTATGTCTGCAGACTAATGGGTGGGGTGGGGTTCAGGGGTATCACTCCCCCCCCATCATCCTCATCCCCTCTGCCAGCAATTGCTACTGTTTCATCATGAATTTATTCAAGTTCAAAGACAATGATATAATATATATATACATGAAGACACCAGGGGAGCATTTCATCAATATTTTCATCCGACAAGTTGTCAGATCTGACATCTTTCCATGATTTTGATTGGCTAAGAGGCACTGTTCCTATGGTAACTGTCGGATGAAATGGGACTTGTCGGATAAAACGTCTGACAAGTCCTTTCAGGAAACGCCCCCAGGTCCACCCTTTCAATTCAAAACAAAATGACAGGTCAATACATGGATTTACATAACAAAACAAGTAACATGTACCAATATAGAATATTATTTAGAGTAACATAAATGCAAGAAGATAATCAGTTAAAGCTGTCATTAATATCACTTTGAAAAGAATTAAACAACTTTATCAATTTCCTAAATTAGAATTGGATATATAAATGGAATTAACTAATTATTGCATATAATTTGAAATGTATATAATATTATGAGAGGTAATTAAGATCATCATCCGTACCTACACAGAAGACAGGTAAAAAAAACATGAAGTAATGAAATTAAAAGCAACGTACCTGCGCTAATCTGTCGAATCGAGCAAAGAGTTCATTGAGGAGTTTTACAAGTTCTTGAGCAGTACAAGTTGAAGAGAGTTTTGTGAAGCCTTCAATATCTGCAAACAGTATACTGAAAATGAAAATAAAAAAGCAGAATGCACTAAGTTTAAATCCTAAAAGGGGGATAGGATTTGTCAGCATTAAGAAAGCTTATTGTAAATCATTATGGGGGAGAGAGTAAGCTTTAAAGTGAAAATAACACAGAGCATAATTATATGTAATTTATTCATTGTTTTATTTATTTCATATCTCTTTCCCTCTTCCTGCTTTACATGATCTGTCTCTTGCCAAATCTGTTCAAATTCTATTATTGTTTCTTTCTTTCAATCTTTCCCCAATTAATAATTTATAACTTATAAAGTTGTACTATACATGATCTAATTGTCCATTTGTACATGGATATATACCTACTTCTCTCTCTTTATATATATATCTCATGCGTCCCAGAAAGACGAAACCGAGATATAGTGATGATTTATCATAACTTAATCACAAATATAATAGACAAATGACCTACCAATGTAAAGCTTAGAATCTCCTCTTTCATCTGATATTACTTAGATTATTCCTCATTCACGCATGAGTGAGCAAAAACAATTTGAAGAAAGGATACCAAAAATTCATTTGGTGGGGGTATCTGAATATCAAAAAGAAAATCACATGCCTAAAAAGTTCAATACCTGCTCTTTAATTTGATACCTTAATCACAAAAAATGGTCAAGTAGTAAATAAGTTATGTCCCCTCGAAACAATGCTTGCATTTCCATAATTTCATTACATAAACATGTTTTCCACAGAAGCTATCGCATGGTTAACAAAAGACTTAATGCATGGCTGATCATCAACAAAACGGAGTTCGAGTGAGTTTGAACGCTAGCCTGTAAAACCTCTTCATTTTATGAAATTATTGAAATTCAAGCCTTATTTCAAATAACCAGAACTTTTGTTATTTCTTGACCATTTTCTTTAATTGAGGTATCAAATTAAAGAGCAGATATTGAACTTTTTAAAAAATGTGGTTTTCTTTTTCTAACCCAGATACAGCACGCCAAATGACTTTCGGAATCCCCTCTTTCAATTTTTTATAGCTAACTCATGCATTAATGAGAAATAATCTAAGTAATTTCAGATGAAATAAGAAATTCTGAACTTTACAATGGTAGGTCATTTGTCTAATGTATTTGTATATATACATATATCAATAATTGCATGGAAAATGTTCCTTAGAAAACCTCTTCCTCCTTTTTCTCTCCTAAAACTGAGGGCTGCAGTGATGCACTTCTAATTAAAAATTTGAAAGAAAATTGATTTTCACTAAAAAACTAAAAATTCATCAAAGGTTGATCAAGCTATAATTCAAATGAGCATACTAAACATGGAAATGCCAATTTGTTTTTAACTGTGGCATCATAGACAGGTAGGAATTATCTGCTCATTAAAGCATGAAACTATGTCAACAAAGAACAAATTTGTCATAGAATTGTTCACTTTTTTAATGATGCACCATTTCAAATTGAAAACAAGACCCTAACGAAACCATACAGCCCACGTGAAATTGCCATGTACATGTATGCAGGGTTAATGTTGATGAGTAAGTGAATATATGCACAGCTGTATCAACGGAAAAAAACAAACCAAACCTATTTGATTGGGATAAGATGTATCAGCCTACAACATGATATCCTTGAACAAATACATATCTGTATAAGAAGATACGGAATGCTAAACTCATGTGTACTGCTGCCACATTCTTCCTTTTCTTTCTTTTTTTGCGAGTTTTGCTTTATCAGTCCACTCAAGTCATAATCAAACATAAGAACCAAAAGAAACTTCTTTTGACTGTAGATACAGGTAAATCTGGTCTGAAAGGATATGTCCACTTACACACTTCTTTGACTTATGGAAAGTCAAATCCTAAAACTGGAATCTACTTGAGACCAGTACTTAAAGAAATAAATATAGATTTATACGTGCAATTGTTTTTCAGTACATTGCCGTTAATAATTGCATGAGATATCACAGATATGTTTGTTAAAATGTGTTCTAGCAAATTATTTGCTGGATGGCTATGTCATTTATTTTTTTCTTACCATGTTGTTGTAATTGTTGTGGCAATTACATGTATTGACTTGATATGAATTTAGTTCCCTTAAAAAAAAACCAATATGTATTATAGATGTAAAATTAGCAAATTAAAACTGGAGGATGGCCCTACTCAGCAGCATCAATAATGGTGCTACTGGTCTCCTGAGGGGTTACAATAATGTTTCTATACTATATAATAGTAATAATAAGCCTCTTGGCTTTCATGGGTTATCCTGTCAAGGTACTATTTCCATCTATTACTGTAAAACGCGACTCTACTTAGCTTGTTGTACGCGATCAAATGCGAGGCTGAATGTTACACATTCGTACCGTTGCACACAACACGTACCATCCAAAATGTACCATTGCACGGCTTTAGGGGGTGACGTCACAATGCGATTTCATTGAATAAGGAAAAGATACTACAATGCGCGTATAGCCCGCTGGCTAAATGCGCAATGTTGTCCAAGATCATGTGCGCTTGTCGCTTGTGGGCCCGGTTTGTGGGATTTTGCTTTTCGCTTTCAATATTTTGCTCCCTATTCATAGATTACTGGAGGGAAAAACTCTTCTTTTTTTCATATTTTTCGCTAGATTCCGAGGCGTTGTACAACACAAATAGCGAATATTCTTATTCGTGCAATGGTGCAAGATTTCGCATTCGGTGAAAGAAACGCTCTATTCAACTCGGCTAACGCCTCGTTAAATAGAGCATCTTTCTTTCACCTCATGCGAAATCTCGCACCATCGCACTCATGCCTATTCGCTATTTGTATACTGATAAATATTCCTCATCTTGTAATATTCTTGAATAAATCAATCAATCTATAAATAAATCAATTGAATATATAGTCAAGTTTTCCAGTAATTCCACAGCACTCGTTTCTGTAATAAACTACTGAGCACTTGTTTTTGTTTGTGCACTCCTAGCATACGGTCATATATCTAAAAATATTTCACTTTGAAAACCAATACCATACCTAACCATAAAAAAGTACAATGTTCATTACCAGATCAATCATGTCTATGGCGTAACGAGTATCGAAGAGCTTCCACAATTAGTTTATCTCTTCCTAATAACTTTGTGCCCTTTTCCTCATGAAAATATAAAAACAATGTTTTGCCCTTTTCCTGAACATGCAATAACAAGTTGATCAAAACACCATTGTTCAGTGGAAAAAAATAGATGGTAACATGTAATGATTACTCCATTGGCTTTTGTGATGCATGTTTTGATTAATTAACCTAATAATCAACTCTTGAGTTGGCCATAAATGTCATGTCATTACTGACAAATATCACTGTAAGCTTGCAAAATTCCCTATTGTAAATGCCTCTTATTCTACGTCCCTAGCGAGAGAACCTTCCAAATTAATCTATCGCAAATGAAAGCACTTGTCGGGTCACTGTATTAAGCTCTTCAATATTTCCACTCATCATCGGAGCAGAAGAAAAAAAAATTGTTGATCTTGGCTTGGAGCTTGCCCTGGACTCAACACGTTGTATTCTACAGAGAACCGCGTGTAATGGCATCGCTCTGAGCGGCAATAAACACCATCCTGTATCAATAAAATAGATAATCTCCCGCGCCATGCCCAAGGGAGCTGGCCAAGATTGGCAGTTCTGGGGGATGGGGATAATAATAAAACGGGGAGTGTATATTTTTGGCTTTATATAAAGTGAAAGAGTGTGAAGTACTTTCTAGGATCAAGGCATCGCTCTATGGAGATCGGTATTAACTGATGCGATGACATTTATGAAATTAATCATATTCCGCAGAATTTACCTTCGCTTGAGAGATGGATTTCCTCTGTGATATTTGCTTATTTTGAAATATTTTGTTGACATTTTGACACAGACAGTTGCAATGTCAGTAGCACCTCATAAAATCAGAATATGATTGAGAATATGACCTGGATACTGTAACACCCATCATAGAAACCGATTGTGAATTCTGATCAATCTGTGTGGTTTGCCAAGCTTAGTGTTTCTGCAAACAGACACTGCTGAAGATTCAGTTGTGACAGAAGAAAATTCAATCATAAATTCCTATATTAATAATGACATAAGACGCAGTTTAGGACTTATTCCATCCTCAATTTTTGAAATATATTATTTTCCCCTATTCATACCAACCCAAACAAGACCCTTTTGTTCTGAAGCACTATAGTGACTAACAAACAATACCCCTAGGCTATCCATGAATTAGCACATTCACAATATAGTATGCATATCACTTCTCCATCTATTTGTCTATATTTTCTTTAGCTGCATAAATGCTCTATTTTTAGAAAACAAATCAAATTTGACTTGTCAAGTTTCTAAAGCTTGAGAGCTCATATTTTAATTTGAAGCAATTCGCCCAGCATACTGTCACTGGTCAGCATATGCAACGAATTGTATGAAGGAGCCATTTCAGAATGCTTTATGGATGTGTGGCTCTTAAAAAAATTGGCTACAAACTATGAAGGCTCTCTATCTCTCTTTCTCTCTTATCTCCCCTTCTCTCTCTGTCTCCTAATTCCCCCTCCCCCTCTCTCTCCTCCTGAAAAGCATGACACTTGAGAATACCATCAGGGACATTCGCATGAGATGTACGATCGTGAAATGAAAATCAATAGGGACGCTGTTATGAAAAGATCTGACGCCAGTACAAAAGTTATCCATTCGTTGGTGAGAGAAAATGGGATAGGACGAGAAGGAGGGAGAGGAAACCTTGAGAGACAGAGAAAAGGGAGAGAGGAAGAATGGTTGGAGGAAGATCGAGGGAAAGGGAATGAGAGAGAGAGAGTGAGATAGGGGAGAGTGAGGGAGAGAGATGGAGAGACAGAGAAAAGGGAGGAGGAATAAAAGAGAGAGAAGATAAGAAGAATGGGAAAGACATCCAAGAAAGACAAAGTCAGAATAAAGAGAACAGATTTTCAATGAAAATATTCTTGTTAGCTGCTACTGTCTCAAAATTCAGTCCATATCTGTGACTAACAGATGTTTTTGAGAATTTAATGAGGACAATGACCATATTAGAAATAAATTACATAACTTAATGAGTTGTTCACATAATAGACCCTTCGAACATGAAAACATAAGAGACAGACAAAGCAGGATGGATGTAATTACAGTATTTTGCGAGGTAGGCGTGTTTAATTGAAGGCTGTTTGGTTTATACATCCTCCTCAGAAAGCCAACATAAGATGACTAAAATGTAACAAGCACCAGCCTACCACTCAAAAAGGCTTTCGAATAGAATATCTGTACAGATGTTCACAATACTCTTCTGACACCATGATAAAGTATAATATAACATTTGAACGAAGCTTACTTTGTTTTGAAGGTACAAAGGAGATAACTGAAAATTTTATGTTAAAATTGTTATTAAAATTGTGAAAAGAAAAAATTGAAATATTTTAATTAAGACGAAGATAAAATACAACCTAGATACCATCGGACAGTTTTATTTACTTCTTGAGTCCCACAAGGTAGTATTTTTCTCCCTCTTATATTCTCACTTCCAAACAACAGTAAACTAGTTTCACATCTACTATAGATCTATGGGGTTCGGCGGGGTGGTGTGGGAAAGGGGTGAATACTTGGCAGGAAGGGAGAAATAACAGAAATGAATAGGTATAATGATTCTGTGTTATCCTTCTTCTTTATTGCAAAAGCACTAATTGTTCCATCATAATATTAAAGTAATAAGTTGCTATCTACTGCAGATTAGCTTTAATTACTGTGTAACATTCGCCATTACTCTTGCTTTGGAAAAGAAAGGGATTTTTTCTTTATCTACAAAGCATCAAATCCCAAGCATTCAATGATTGGTGAAGGAACACTGGTACCCCCTTGTGAAACCACTTACACACACAATCAGATTGAGAATTTTCCTTAAAAATCCACATTAGGAAAGTGGTCCCTTTTTGGGGACCCTGTTGCATGAAATTTCGCATTGCCAGATCAAATGCACCATCAACAGTGACTTTTATGGAAACCATGAATTGGCTTGGTTTCTGAACATGTTTCAGTGTTATCAAAGAGATACCACATAATGTTGTTTGTGACACAGGGCCTGGGGTAATATTCTTATGTGTTTCTGCTCACTCCATTCAGGCTTCTTCTCTCTACCCCCTTTTTCTCTAATACCTGGGTCTTATTTGATGTACGGCAAAAATTCCATTTTAACATTTTTGTACCAGCTACTTATAGGTGGTTTGAATTAAGATGATTAAAACAACTGTTTTCAACTCGCCGTACGGCCGCCGTAAAGGGAATGTGAACGGGGTATAAAACACAATGGACAATTTTAGGTGCTTCAGAAACATGCGAAAGCTTCAAATTTTTCAGCAGCGAGACTTTGTACCAACAAAAGCCAATCGAACCACTTGGACTGCTGCTGAAGAAAGAAAATGCGTTTGTTCAAATTTACGTAGCCTAATTCGTTTCAAATGTAATTCACTCATGTGCAGATCGATGAGGATATTGATATGGGACATAGAAGGCTAAGGTTCCATAACACAGTCTGTCAAAAGTACATGTTGATTGTGTTACGCCTCTAGCGATACAGTTATAGAGCATTTCAAGATTGCACGCAATGATCCTGAAGAATGTAGAGGTGTTGTGGCTCAGTGGTAAGTCTCCAGACTTTGGACCACAAGGTTCAAATCCCACTGCAGCACCCATGAACCTTGGCAAGGCATTTACCTAAAATTGCCACTCTCCACCCAGGTGTAGTAAATGGGTACCCGGTATGAAGGAATTCCTTGAATGCTCCAGCCTCGATCAGAATAGCCATGCTAAAGCGGGAAAATAGTATGCAGCGCTGAGAAAAATTTGTATTAAGTGCTATAAAAATGTTGCATATTATCATTATCTAAAGGCATGTTTAAATATGGCCTAGTAGAAAACTGCATTGATCCTTTTATGTTTTAAAGTCTGTCTTAAGCTTTGCGATAGGGTCAATAATGTAAATTACTGCATACTGAATAATTTAACATACCTATCTTACACTAAGTTTTAGTGCCATTGAATTGCATTTCCTAAGAAAATTTGAATATTGCATCTTTTATATCGAGCATCCTCTCCCGCTTTCATTGTTCTTTAAACAGAAAATTTTTATTTAAAAAAAATAATGGACCATTATTTGCCCTTACCTCCCCAGATAAATGAATAATGACTGACAATATAAATAAATAGCTAAATAAAAAAAAATAAGAATAAACAAACAAAATAAGGGAAAGAACAAATATACAAATAACATATAACAATTTCAAGTAAAAATCACTGAAATCCTGCCCACCAACAGTCAGCCTGTGTAAAAAAAAATGACAAAAAAATTGGTTGAATTGGATTGGATAAGTTCATCTTGTGACACTAGCAAAAGCAATTGGGAACCGTGCCAAACTCTTTTTTCTCGCACCTGTAGAGAGAGCCCATCTTTAACCTTGAAACAACAATTAATTTGTGAAATTGTAAATTAGTCTACAGCCATAGACCCTAATGACAATTCAATCAATAATTGAGTCTTGAAACGAGTCTATCATAAGATTAAACTTGCAGTATCAATGGGTTTCAGTACACAAATCTGATTCAGCAAACAAAATGTTGGGCTTCCATCTGTAAATTAATTCATTGGAGATGATATTTAAAGGGAATATAACACTCCTGGTATAATAGACTCACTTTTAACATTGATAATGATGAATCAAAATAAATCAATTTAGAAGCAAGAAGACTTCTGAAAGCATTTCTTCTCTACGGTATACATGAATTATATCAATGCTGCTGTCCATTGACGAAAGGAAACAACTCTGGTTTGGGTTTTTTGGGGTTTTTTTTGGGGGGGGGTTAATTCATTTTGTTCTTGATTGATGTGTATGCTCTACGTGAGGCTCAAGGAATTGGGGCTGCATAGCCCCCGATTTTTAAGAATGAAGCAACTTCAAAAGCAAGATATATTTCCATCTAAATTGATGACACAGCTTCCTCATTTACTAAGATACTCATTCCACATTGGTGCATCCTTTTTTCAATGCATGGTAACAAACAACAGTGAACTAAAAAGATTCCTCTAAGAACCAAAATAAGTTTCAAACAACAATGAGAGTTGGCAAGGTGACATTAATCTATTTAAGTGTAGATTACACCTATACTTTTGAATGTGAGGACATTTAGAGAGCCATTTCTTGCATTGGACCATCTTCTGAAGTTTTGCTTATCTTGAGATGCATTAAACAGTTCACAATAAGTATCCATCTTTCCCATATCTTTCCTTTCTTGAGAAAAGAGTAGTAGATAAACAATCATGGATTTAAATTAGGAACTACCATTTCATGCTTAGCAAATAAATAGATTGAACTGAACTAAATTATTTTTTTTGTATGTAGCTGTTAAATGCTTTATCTTTCAACAACTCAATAGTAATGTTTCTGTTGTAGAAACGCAGAAGGGCTGGGCAGTAACATAATACGTACAGGGACAACTTAATTGGCTATGTTTCCTGAGCGTTTTATTGCTGTAGCCACCTTGCCCGCCCTGAGCGCCACCTGCACAAGGCGCTTCAAGTTTAACAATCAAACTACAAAGACATACTAGATGGAGAACAGGGGAATAACATGAAGGATACAAGTGGAGACAATTATGGGAAAGAATACGAAAGGGAATGAGGTTTGATTTCATTTAAATTGGAAGGAGAAAAGATCAACCTATAATTAATAAAAAAAGAAAGAAGAATGAAAACATTATGGGACAAAAGTTGAGACGAATCAGAATGTAAGAATATGAGAAAGGAGAGAAGGCAGGAGAGAGATAAGAGAGAATGAAGGAGGAAGGATTAAGAATTGGCCTACAATTAAAAAGAAAGACAAAGAGATAGTAACATGTAGGACAAAGGTAAAGATGGTGAGTGGAGTGACAGAACAAGAGAAGGGAGAAAATATTAAAGATATGAGAAAAAGAAGGGGAGAAAAGGAGAATAAAAAGGAAAGAGAAAGGATCACCCTAAAATCAGCAAACTCAAAGATAAAAGTAACATTTCAGGGGAAAAGCTGAGATGCTGAATGGAAAGAAAGAAAGAATGGGAGAAAAACACACAAGAAAGATAGAGGGAAGGAACAAAGAGAGGGGGAGGAAGGGGGAGAGGTGACGGAGGTAAAGAAGGGGTCAACCTGCAACTGATAAAATAAAAAGAAAGACAAGATTAAGAAACATTTAGGGAAACGTGATGCTGATCAGAAAAAAGGAAGAGAATATTTAAATAGAATGAGGAAAGAAGAAAGGTGAAGAAAAATGAGAGGGAGAATGAGAAAGCAAAGGATTAAGAAGGGTCACACTGCTATTGACATTAAACAAGTGACAGCTGGAAATATCAAAGAAATGAAATCAAGGAAGAATGGAAAATAGTAACTAAAGAAGAAGAAAGAAATATTTGTTTACATCACTAGAAAAACAGTCAATGTAAGCATTACATTCTGAATTTGTGGTTTGGTTGATTTTTTTTTTTTTTTTTTGGGGGGGGGGCGCTTTTAAAACCCCATAAACTTAACTTTTCAGAAAGCTTTCCATAGAGATAAAGTAAGTTGTGCTTACACAATGTGGCATATGATGTGCACTAGAAGTGATTAATGAGGAAAATGTGATCGAGAGCATAGCACTATACAGAGTAGAAAAGAAATTAATTATGAAATGTCTCGGCTGATTATCGTTTCTTTATGGTGAGACCGCTATCGATTGTTGGGAGGCGCAGGCCTCGGGCCATGTGGTGGTATTTGCTAAAACATCATGAGCTCTGTGCCACTTCATCAGCGTGCCCACGAGAATTTATGCATTTATTCGCTCGAGTGGAAAAGCGGTGGACAATAGGAGCACATTATCTCGAGACAGCGTCTGGCGGTATTTGGCTCGTAGAAGCATCAAGGAGGCAGTTTCCATGGATAAAACTCACCGCATTTCATAAGGGTCCCTGAAGACTTGCTGTTAAAATCAACTAAAAGCATATCAGCTTAGGGCTGGAATTCATTGCATATCACATCAGATTTCAATGATAGCTACCTAGTACAAGCATCTAAAGAGGACAAATTTACTATAAAAGTTATTGATTTTGCCTTGAAGTTCAATGTTACCAAAAGCAGAAACTCATTCAAATTTTCCTTGATCTTAAAATTCGTTGCCATAGTAAATTCTTCTTCGCTAGAAAATGTGCAATCAATACGGTCTATGATAACTTTTTTTCTAAGACCACTAAGTAAATGTATTGGTTTTTGTTGCAGACAGTAACTTTAAAAGGAGCAGTTCAGATATAAAGTTACTGCTTAAACATACATACCCAACAGTCCAGAACAATCTATCTGAGTTTAATGGCTTTATTAAAATTGGAATTTTAAAAGAAGTACATTCTGGAATGAACAAATCATAGAAAAAAACCAAGCAAGCTCTCACGGGTCCACGTTTATATGTAGTTGGTGTGGTGTTAAGCAAAGAGCACGGAACAGGTACTGAAGCAGTACTGAGATGATGTTCAAGTAGACACACAAGAAAATATTTTGGCTAAATTTGATATAGATTTGAATCACCTGAAGTGCTGTAAATGGTAAATGACTTGCTCAATAGAGCCCCCAAGTACTGAAAGTCAACACCTGAAGTTAAGTTACAATAGGCCTACAGTCTCATAAAGTGCTCATTTAGTATTCTATTTTTGAAGAGTGTAGGCCTATGAGTTGTTATAGAAGTCCCAAATTACCATCTTCCAAGATTCCATCCAGAAACAAAAATTTCCTTATACGGTATAAGGAAATTTTTGTTTTTCCTGAGCTGAGGTATAAGTTATACCTCAGCTCAGGAAAAACAACGAATGCAGTCATCCCGATGCTTTTCACACAGGGACTGTGCCTGAGGTTGTTTTTGAGGGGCAAAACTACCATTTTCTTTTCTCAATTGGAATACACAGTTGCATCTTTTCCAAAGGAGTCCTGCAAGTAGCTTTTCATTATAAGTCATCATAGTGACCGTGGAAAAGAATGGGGACTGCAGGAAAGCTGAAATGAAAAGATGCATCATGGCATCATTGTAAGGTTATTCCTGCTCATATACATGGCACAGAGTTTTAACAAGTTGCCTGACAGTGAGTAGCATGACCTATACTTGAAATTGGTATGCTTTTCTTCCTTCTCTGTATTCCTTTTCTTCTTCCTCTCCTTCTCCAGTTTTATTCTCTTTTTACTACTTGTAAAATCGTAAAGTCATAGTTGCACCCTGTCCCTAGTCTTCAAGTACAGACTCGTATTTGACAATTATACCATGTCTACAGTGAAGACTAGATGCTAAACTCTATGGCCCGTATTCTGAAGTCAGGTTTAACTTAGACCAATGTCTAACTCTGTGCTAAAATTATGGGAAACCAAAAGTGTCAAAAAATTTATTAAGTTGTATGTTTCTTATGTTTAATGTGCTTTTTCCTGATTCATCGATGGTGAAGACAATCATCTATTTATACTTCCAATGACAATTATGAATGATTTGAGAGCCAAATGAGCTGAAATATATCTCTACCGTTGCTGATTTATTTAACAATTGGCTATCCATACTTAAACCCGACTTCAGAATGCGGACTGTGTCAGATGGTAAAGCCAGCCAGGTATAGTCTCACTACTTCAGACTCTGATTTATGCACTACACGACTTGTGAAGCCAAGGGTCTGTGCATGCAGACTACCACCCCCCCCCCCCCGCACTGCCCATGCTTTCACATGACTCAAATACAAGTAAATCACAAGAATGACAGCCTACTTCAACAATGATAATGATATCCCTCAACATACTTGGCACATTCTCAGGTGTCCTACCAATTTCCTTGTCTTCTTCTAAATATTGCAAACATTTAGAGGTATGAAAGCACGCACCGGCCAAGCTGCAAGAAAATAGATCCCGGACACATGCATAAAAGCAACGGGAGTGACGATCATAGAAACTTGAAGATGTGCCGTTCCTGGAGAATGGAGATCGTTAGCATCAAGTAAAGACAAAAAGAGGCTGGGAAATCGATTGGTAATCGCCAACGGGGGAAAAAGAGGTACAGAGCAAGACATTGCACCCTGTTCAGACAATTACAAACTTTTTTGTATGGCATGAAAACTACAAAGCTGATTCAGGCATTGAGTGTGAACAGTAAGCCCAGGGCCACGTTGCATAAGACTTACTATTATGGTAAATTTGCCATACAATGGTAACTTGCATGGAATGCTTGATTGTGATTGGCTGTTGGTCAGCCTTACAATTTCATTTACCATTGGATGGCAAAGTTACCATAATAGTATATTTAATGCAAGGGGCCTTGGACATCAAAGTAGGTTTGTGGATTAAAAGCATAGAAGTGAAGGCTTATATGCATACTCACCCCTATTTCTTATCTTTCACCTTCATTTTTCTCTCCTATTTCTTTCTTCTTTTTCCTTTTTAATCCTTTATGAAAGTTACACTCCCCAGACTGTGTTTAATGTTTAATATAGACATGTAACAAAGACTAAAGAGAAGAAATCACCATCGTTACCCCCCCTCCACACACACACACCCACACACCCCCATCTTTTTCTCCTTTTCAACCTTCCTTGATCATCTACCCCCACTCCTGCCTCTCCTCCTTGTTCATCTTCTCTGCATATTTCTCTTCTCTTTATCCTCTTTCTCCTCCTATTCCCAATTCTTGTTTCAATACTCTTCCTCTTCTTAGACACCGTTCTCACTATGTTCCTAAAACTAGTTTCCTGAAATCTAGTTTTGTGGAAACTAGTTTAACGCATAGTGAGAACGGTCAAAGCGGTCTCGGAAGCGATCTTCCAAACTAGTTCGGAAAAGCACCTCGTGATGAAGTTTTCAAGATCGCTTCGCCTCGGTAAACTGGTTTTAGTGCAAGTGAGGACACAACCGTTCTTCATGAAGCGATCTTTGCACATTTTGAGTGCGCTACTCCACACGACAGGTGTAGAATGCAATCGCTGCGGTTTAGAAAACCACTTTCGTGTGATCAAGTGGGAACGCTAGCAATGTGATCATCCAAACACGTTTCCATAAGCGGTTTACAGTAAACTAGTTTTAGAAAGCGTTTTGAGAACGGTGTCTTATTCTCGAAAGCCCCTTTACACCAAGCTCTCTCACCAACTTTGCCTTGGTTTTTACTATTTCATTTTAATCCAATATGTTCACCTCACAACTACACACAACACTTTGCTCCATGTTACTTTGAATAAGTTTTAGCTCAAGTCTGAACATATTACTGGAGCATGACCAAGGTGTGACAAATGCTTGATAAGGGAGAGCATTATGGGCAAATAATATCAGCACTTTAAACAGCAGTGCATGGCCAATCAAGATTAGGTTCCCAGGACAGTATAGACCATAGGTGGTTTCAGACCGCCTCGAAGTTCGTCAGTTCCAGGTATTTTCTGATCGGGAAATTTACCCGATCAGAAAATACCAGGTAATATTGGCAATGTCAAAGCAAATTACGCGTAATATCCACGAAAGAAAATACCCACTAAATAGCAGGTACTTGGCAAAATTACAAGAACTTTCGCAGGGATTTTTCCAAGGTCGCAGGTATTTTGGCAATATGAAAGCAACTTACTGGAAATTTTAGCCCAGCGTGTAGTTGGGCGCGGGCGCGTGGGTGGCTGCTGAGCTAGTGGTTTTGAATCTCGCGCCTTGCTTGCATATCAGACCACACTGCGCATGCTCCTAACTTCAGGAATTTATCCAGAAGGATATGTTTCAGGTCGGTGTGAATGCAGAAATAATTAATGGGTATTTTTTTAGCCTAAAAAAGTTTTTGTACTTTAACAGGGATTCTTGTGATCGAGGCGGTTTGAAACCACCTCATGTCTTGAGTGTTTTGTCAATCCTCTACACATTCTATTCACCATTAAATTCTCTTGATTAAAAGTGTTTGAGATGAAGTGTCTCCAATTACTTTACTATAAACTTCAGCTCTGTCTGCGAGATCGAATAACAGAAGAAACTGACTAAAAGTGATTGATTTGACAATGATGCATGCATTGATTACTACATACTATGGGAATATGGGAATAACCAAAATGATGAGGATTTTATTCAAATTGCCGAGGGTCATATCCACTTCACACACAACTGCACAGATGGTATTTCACACAAATGTTAAGCCAATTGTTCTCACTTATTTTCAATAGCAATTTAATTTACAAGTAAGGCAACGATTTGCATGTATTTTGTGCTCTTGGCACATTTTTTTCATGTAAAATGTGATGGACCTTGCCATTTTTTAAATGACATCTGGCCCTGTCTTACAAAGAAATATAATTGATTTATTACAACCACACCTATGGAAGGCCAGCAACGTCATCATCTAATACCCTTTTCATAAACCCATTGTCCGATTAGCCGCCTAAGAGTAATGCTGATAATTCAATAAAAATTGCGTTCACAAACTCCGAAAATAATCCGCACTATTTTTACAAGCGCCCGTCCTGAAAAAGGCGGATAATCGTCATGACAACTGGACACGCCCCCTCCGATGCGGTGGTGTCGGAAAAGGGTGACCTTGTGACCGCACCATGGCAATTATCCGCATTATTTGGAAATGCGTTCATAAAGTCAAAATCTGGTCCCGATGCTGCTATTATGAGGATAATAGCAGCATCAAAATAATGCGGATAACTCTGGTCCTCCTCCGATTTTACTACCAAATTATGCTGCTATTAGCCGCATAATTGGGTTTATGAAAGGGGTATAAAATACAGGTTGTTCAAAATATTTTCTAAATATGATGGTATATTCATAGATTCACTGTTTTCTTGACAATGAAGTATGCTTCCCTATGTTTCATTTTGCAAATCTTCTAAAGAGAAAATTATAACCGAGATGGATTTCCATATAATTAAAGTTGAAATTGATCGGATCAATCATAACTCTTTGTATTCTTTGCAAACCTTTGCATATTTATGAACCTAGTGAAAGTCATACTTAATGAAAAAATGAGCTCACGGTGCTTTGGCCACTGCTTGACAGAAAAAAAACAAGGCTTAAAATACAATGATATGAAAGTCTAGCATATTGAGAGAACATGTCTCCAATAAACAAAAATTCATTTTTGGAAATGTTCACCAGTATACTGTGCACTGAGAGGATTCATCATAAGTCTACCAATCTTCGATGAATTTATCTGACTTACGAAAACAGAGGGGGAACTGTAGTTGCATATCCCAAAGGACCATGTTGGTAATTTAGGTGAGAATAACATTTGAAATCTGCACATGATTATATGCATAGCCTTAGAAAAGAACAAAAGAGAGAATAGAAGAGAGAGAAAAAAAGAAAATCAGGAGTAGTCTTTATGATGTGTCTCTGTTAATGCAATAAAACTGATGCTTTGCTAAGTGTCCTTCTCTCTCTCTCTTTCAGGAGAAGATAATTCAATGTACATTTTCTTTAAATAACATCAACGAGAAAACAAAGAGAATGATAAAAAAAAGAAGCAATTATTTCATCAATGGTCTACATTATCTTATACCCTATTTACACAGGATTTTCTTAGCCCCGGACTATCGCTAACCCCGTACTATCCTTAACCCCGTACTATTTTTTTTCCTTTTCACACATGCCAAATTGTTATTGCTAACCCCGGACAAGGAATGCTTGCTTTTCACACACGAAACTCGCTAACCCCGGACTAGTGGTTTTTGTCGATCATTCGTAGTACAAGTACTTCACTCGTACCCTTTTTACACATGCTAAAATTTCCTTAGCCCCGACCTATAGTACGGGGTTAAGCTTAGCCCACTTTCGTTTTACACTAGCGATCTTAACCCCGTACTATCGCTCTTAGCACCGCAAGGGATAACCCTGCTTTTTTGCAGGGCCAAATAATCCCGTACTAAAGTTGGGGTTAGCCCACTTTGCAAAAATGCTGTGTAAAAAGAAAGTGGGCTAAGCTTAACCCCGTACTATAGGTTGGGCTAAATGGCAATTTAGCCCCACCTATAGTACGGGGTTAAGGAAATTTTAGCCCGAGTATTCTACGAGCTAACTTGAACAAGAATTGACAAGAGAAAATATTGAATCCCAATCCAATCAAATTGTGTAAGAGAAGCATGATCATTAAAGAAACAAAGAGAACATTAATAAAACGAGAAGCAGTTACTCTTTCAACTTTCTACATTATCCCACAGAGTATTTCATAAGGTAACTTGAAGAAGTAACAGAAGAAAATATAAAATCATAATAAATAATAATAATAATAATGTACATTTATATAGCGCTTATTACAATAGTTTCTAAGCGCTTAACATTTATATCTTAAAGCAATACAAGTATAAGGATTATAAATGAATTATATCACATTACGTTGCATAATATTACATTAAATTACATTACGTTAAATTACATTGCAAGAAATTATAATAAACAAAGAAAACAGATGGGTGACATGGAATTAGTGAATCAAACTACAGTCCATTGAATAGATATGTTTTGAGTCTGATCTTGAAGGTGTCTACAGAAGGAGAATCACGGATTATCATAGGGAGATCGTTCCAAAGCTTGGGGGCACACACACAGAAAGCACGGTCACCGTAGCGTGTCTTAGTGCGTGGACCTGGTGCTAGCTGCAGGTGAATTGATGTTGATGAACGGAGCCAGATGGAAGTGGTCTGAGTCTTGGGCTGAATGAGTTCTTTGATGTATGATGGTGCGAGTCCATTGAAAGCCTTGTATGTTAGAAGAACCTTGAACTGAATCATGATCCAATGGATGTTTTAAAAAAAACATCAACAAGGAAACAAATAACATTGTAAGGAGAAGCGAATTATTTCGTCGGCAGTATCCGAAAAGTTGTTGTATCACACAAACGATGGTGCAAACCCATTTCAAGAAAATTGACTTCAAAGTTTACTATAATTTTCAAACTTAGTTCCCCAGCCTTACCACATCATTGCTAGAAAAATACAGAAAATTACTTGACATTGGTATCTTTATTCTTACACAAAACTAAGGATCCAAGAAAATATTGTGAAAGAGCTACTTGCTAGTTATTTCGGCGTGAGCGGCTTAGATTTTTCCTGTACAAAAGTGCCATAGGGAAAAAGCGATATGACGTTTTGACTGACCATGATTTCAATGCACACAATCAGTCAAAATGTCAAATCACTTTTCACGTGCAAAGTCAATGCAGTGCCCAGGGCCAATACAAAGGTTTGGCTGACCAAAAATCGCGGTCAGTCAAAACGTCGTATCGCTCTGTTACAGTACATGTTTTCAATGGGATTTGCGCATTTTATTAAAAAATTGTATGGCATCGCTGTGAAAAATCTTCTCATATCTCACAAAAATGAAACAGATTGCTGCCTAGAAATTTAGTTCTAAAAAGATGGAATTGTACTTTCATTTTATGCAAAAATTCTCAAAATCAAATTTTTTTACCAAAATTGACTGATACGAAGGTTCATATGACAGCCAAGAATTTTATCAATATCCTCCAATATCTTACAGGGATAGGTTAACTTGATCAAGCAACAGGAGAAAATATGAAATCATAATCCAATATAGTTTTTAAAAGGAACCTCAACAACGAAACAAAGTGATCATTAAAAGAAGGTAAATCACATAGTACACATGACACAAAGGATAATGGAGTATTGGATAGGAAAGAGGATAAGTGGTGAAGGAGATGTGAAAATAAATTCATATGACGAGGCAGAGATATATCAAATCAGACGCCATAATGAAAAGTGGGATTGCTTGAGAATATCTGGAGATGAACAAGAGTTAGAGGATAATGGAGGTGAGACCAAGGAGGTTATAATATGTGAGAGTCATGTTGAGAGGGAGAGAGACAAGTGAGAGAGAATGAAGAAGGGAGGCAAAAGGAACATGAGGTGGAGTGACTGCGATCTATCACTCTGAAAACAATTTTTTAAAGAATAATGAATACTGGTAGTATATACATGAGGGTTGAGTTAAAGCTCATCCCCCCAAAAAAACTACTACACACATCAAAATATAAAAGTCAAAATCTTCTAATCTTTGGATATAAATTCTGTTACACTTCGTAATTCCGAAGGTTCTTTATTCCAAAGGTTTGTAATTCCGAAACACGTAAATTGCCTATACCTCGATGTTCGTTAATCCAAAAACGTAAAAGGGTTTGTTAATCCAAACATTTGTGGCATTATTCAGAAGGTTCGATATTCCGAAAACAAAATAAGGTTTGATGCTCTGAAGGTTTGTTAGTCCGAAAATGAAATAAGGTTCGTTATTCAGTTTTCGGACTAATGAACCTTCAGAATTACGAACCTAATTTCGTTTTCGCATTAACGAACCTTCGGAATTACGAACCTTTGGAAATATGAACCTTCGGAATATCGAACCTTTGGAATATCTGAACCTTCAGAATAACGAAGCTTCGGAATTACGAATGTATGCGATAAATTCAACCTTTTTGGATTAAATAATTGCGCTTCAGACATCAGGGACAAAATGTGCTAAAAATTAAACTTAGACTGTTATAGATTTGGGTCAAAATTAGCTTCTCATACCTTAACAACTATTTCAAACCAGAGTTTAAATCCAACTTTTCAAACTTGAGGTGCTGAATACGGGCCATTCATGTTGGCATTTTGAAAATAGCCATGTTGGTGATTCTCATTTAAAAAAAGACTCAAATGCTGCCACTGTAGATTCTTCATCAATCCTTTCAATCTCATCCATCTTGACAGGTAACTGTCATCGAGAGGGGGTCAAGATCAAGCAATAGGTCCCCCATGATGTATCATCAATATCAACATGTATCTTATATTACATATTCCCCAGTATTAGCTCTCCCCATGGGGGCAGGTATTCATATTCTGGTCTCGTTCGGCGAGACATTCGCTTGCAGCACATCAATAATATGTAATCATAACCAAAGCGGAATTAAATGAAAATGAAAGGTAAGCTTGACGTTAGAAACCTGTCAGCTTTCTTTTCAATGTGACTCCATCACTATTTTTTGTAAGAGTAAGATTTTGGAAATGTTAACAAACTGCATCAACGAAAGCGAATTAGAGTAAGATAAATAAAATCACATAAAATCAATTTTCATATTCTGAATATGATTGCTCTACAAGGACAGTCATAATATGAAACTATCTGATGATAGTGATCAAGACAACCAAATATTTTTGTCACTCAACCATCTATTTTTATCTAATTGTTTTTATAATTCTGAGGTTTTAATATGATCTAGTTCTAAAATAGGTTGCTAAATATAAACATCCCGTTATTAATAGTAGCATGGCTATAAATAGATAGGTAGTTATATAACTGTCCCTAAGAATAGGTTCTGTAATGAGGTGACCCATGTTTTAGTTAGTTTGCTCATTATGAGATAATAAAGCATGAATGTGTCATAAAATCAACCAATAGCAAACAAGGTTCCTCTCACATTATAATGCGACTCCACTTCAGGCCTGCATTTATGATTGCAGGCTTGGATGACCTCCTACACTATGTAAATCCAAAATAAGCTGTAAATAGTGATCAGCTGAATATTGGATTTTATTTTCATTTTCAAATATTGGATTTTATTTTCATTTTTAAATCTTAACAGATTTAAATTCAGGTCCTTTAGCCTTACATTTAAATCCACAAGATTTAGATCTAACTCTAAGTCTGTTTGGCTGGTCTTGGAATTTAGAGTGTATATACATACTAAAACCAAATGCTCAGAACAAGACTTAAAATACTCATGTGTTAGTTCAGTATTCCTTACAGGAAAATAACACAGTTCCCACAGTTTGTGCCACAGTGTGTTCACAGTGTGGAACCCAATATGAAATCACCTTCACACTGTAAAATATGAGCATTTCAACATTGAATGTGAGTCACATATTCACATAAGTCGACCATGTGAACACGCTGTGAACAGCCACAATGTGTCCACAGTGTGAAAACATATTCACTCTGTTAAATTTGAACAATTTAATAGTGCGAATAATTTTTTTCATATAATAGTCCACCATGTGAACACTCTGTGATCACAATGTTAAACACTGTGTTATTTGCAGCAGGCCAGGTTGGCCTCAGTGTAAACTCTTGCTTGTTGTTTTCAAAGGAGTTTTCAACTCAATCAATCACATATATATATCTTTTACAGTGTCATGGTATTCCAAAAATAAACACCCACATATAGTTTGCCTTCAGAATTTTCAAATCAAATCAAATCAAACAATATCAAGGCGTAAATGAACTGGAAAACAGGAGTGTGCAACAAACAGTATATGTTTCACATGGTTAAAATACACCAAAAAGAATTAGAGTTTCTAGGGTTACGAGTTCAATTGCAGGTAAAGGTGTCATTAATATTTCAAATCTTATAGATATAGCATTACGCTTGCTTATTCTATTTGACAGAGAGAATTTTAGGTGTAGATAATTGTAATATATGTTTCACCTTGTGAGAAATTTATACCACACAAGGGCTGTAGTTTCTTCCTGGTTGTGAAATTTGAACTTCTGACATGAATTGGAAAAATGAAAGAAAACAGGTTTAAGTGGAAAAGTAACAAGAGTGTTGCTCTAAGAGTTTCCCAGGCCACAAATATAATTCAATACTTGTGTTTTTTCTTATTCAAGTGCAGATTATTCATTTGTTAGAAAAATAAAAAGAGTGTTATTTTATGAATAAAGATTTGATATCAGGGTATTTTTCTTTTCAATCGTTCCCACTTGCTCTCTCTCTCTCAGGTGTAGTAAAGATTAGGTTAGTATCTCATGTTTACTCCTATATTTTGTGTTCTTTTTATGTGATATTTATAGTATACTAGATAATACTGTATATCTTTATGTTTTAGTTATTACAAGATTTGCTTCTGGTTTAGCTTTTGCCTTCCTAATTTTTATGCTATTGTTATTGTTATTGCCACAAAACAGCATGTCTGTAAGTCCAGAAATGCTTTTATAAAAAGAGCCACCTTAAGGAGGAAAGAGTCTGAATATTTGATATCAGGGTTTCCACGTTGAACCGAAGCCATACACTCTACAAAGCACAGTAAGGGAGGGGAAAATGAGTCCATGCAAATATATCCACTTGAGAGCACTATTTGCGATCAATAAAATGTGTGCTCTCATTTCCGTCATTAACGCATTCCTCTTCTTTTACGGCAAGGCGACAAGGTATTAGAGTTCTGGAGAACAAATGAACGGGAAAACTTCAAGTAAATTTGTCCTCTAATACCCCTTTCCAATCTCGATCAGGGATATTGGCCGGCCAACAGGTCATTTTGGTCCCAAAATACCAGACACATTTTTTTTCTTATTCAAAGATAAACTGTAAGGGTGAAACTTCTGTTCATGTACATGGCAGAGTGGTATTACAAGCCAACAATTTTGTGGGTCAAAACCTAGCAGATGGGGAAAGATTTATGAAAAGTTATGAGCTAGCGAGCAATTTTTTCATTTTACCTTTTACACTAAAAATCAAAATTTTTGATAAATTTCAATATAGTATCTTTTTTAAATGACCTCATTTGATTTGCATTTCCTTTTTTTTCTCCTTGTCTTTTTTTTTAGGGTTGTAGACATTCCGGGGATGGGGGGGGGAGATCCAGTACCCTAATTTATGTATATAAATTCCAGTGGTAAAGCACCTTTCTCCCTCTAGTCTTTAAGTCTGTTAAATGATGAGTAATCTAGGATCTAAGATCATATGCTCTCCTAATGTACCCACTATAGGGCATCTTCTATGGCACACAACCCGGGGAGGGGACTTCAATTGACGAGTGGATACCACGTGCGACCATGGGGTCTCAAAAAGCACCCAAACAAGTATTTTCCACACTCTGAAAATGCACCCCTTAACAAGTATTGGTGTGTGAAACCCTACCCTTTACAAGTACCGGTATTGAAAACAAAACAGTACCCTTGCCAAGTATTCCCTGAATTGACCCTCTAAACAAGTACAGAGATATTTTAATTGTCATATCACGGACGTCGGTCGTCGGTTTTCCTTTTACCTACATTAGGATTATCATGGCCCCACCTCACGCAAATCGGACTCCACAAACATGATAAACACATTGTGTTGGTGCAAAAAGTACATCCTTTATAAAACTTTTAGTCTTATTTTTTATACCCCCACAAATTTGACCCTAAACAAGTATAGCTTTCCTAGCAAACTAGATACCTTTTTTTCTTTATTTTAGTGTTTTTGACACCCTTATTACGTTGCGCACGTAACATGCCCTATCTTGAAAAAGACATCCTTTTTACATGTCTTTTTTGTCGCACAAGGTATCCTCTCGTCAATGTAAGTGCCCCCCCCCCCCGGGCACATAACAATATCTCAGAACCAGAAAGGCCTCAACTATGCACCAAAGCATATCAGGTAACATCCTCTAGACATATCCTCTCACCTGACATCTTGATGCCTTTGAATGTAAATCTTGTGGAACTGAATATCTTCTCTCTTGTTCGCTATGTCGGCTTTCATCTCCATGGCGACATGGCGCGGTAAAACCGATAACAGTAAACGTTCCTGAAAAGAGTAAAACCAAATAATAATTTAACAACAATAAAAGAATTAATCACATTAAAACCGATAATAGTAAATATGAACATATATGTTTTAAAAATATTTTTATAGCATGGTAAAACCAATAACAGTGAACATTCCTCAGGACAATGAAACATAATAATAGTTTAATGATAGAATTCATTGTAGGAAGTTCCAACTCAGTAAATGTATTGGAAAATACATTTGGAAGATAAAGGTTAAAATATAGATGATAGTAATAATCTTGTTTACTATTATATATATTCTTCTCACTTTGAAATATATTTATTTCCACCTAATTATCTGTCAAAGAAGGGGTGGAATGTTTTGCTATTTTAATATCCTTTATTGAGTGGCATTGGACCATTGTTGGCCCTGTTGCTTAAAGCTCTTGGGGCCGATTCTTACATTTGATCATACACAATAACCCATGCAATCAATCGTAGTGATCAATCCCACAATCAATCGCTAAACTTCATGCTGCAGGGGCTTAGAACGTTCCAGCACCACTAAAAATAAATGTTAAGAATTAAGATACAGGTAGCAAAACTTCCTAACCCTTCTTTGACAATAACTGAACACAGTCTTTTTCCATCTATAAACATATAAGAAGGGGGAAGTAAATATCATTTTCCTTTAGTTTTTTTCTTTGTTTTGTCTTCCTTCCTTCCTCCCTTACTCCCCCCTCCCTTCTTTCTTTCTTTGCATTTTTTTTCTACACTGTAACCATTTGTGTTGTTTTATCTTTGTATGTTTACTAACCGTAATAAGCTATTACTTGTGCTTTTTATGATCCCAGCTACATGTACTAGCATTGCTACATACATAATATTATATTGTATGTATTTGATTTGGATTGTTTTTAAAGTGGAAATTTCTTTCTTTCTTTTTATTTTGTCTTCATCTCCCTCCCCCTCCCTTTCTCTCAAACCATATATGCTTTTAAACTAAAAACCTCCTGGATATCTTCCCAGCGCACCTCTTACTTGAGCGGAGGATGAGGATGTGTGATTAATTACCATAGTCCTGTTTGCACAAGTATTCATGTCATTCACAATGCTTCAAAAAAACTCAATACCCATGGCAACCAACAAGCCCAACGAAACAACCTGTTTGATCTGACGAGTTTGAGCCATGAAAGAATACAAGAAGACTCATTTCAATGCGTTCGACCAGCACATGCTTCGTGTTCATCATGTTCCACCAATCAATAAATTACTAGAAGAATAAATTTACCAGCTAACGTAACAATATCCAAAACACATGTACCCAATCTGCTGGCAGTGTGCAACGCAGCACGCACGTGTAAGTAGCGACACGTCGGGATAAATTTGAACAGGTATTTCAATCAATTTCTCATTATTTAGATTGGCTGTGCTCCTACAACTTGATTATGGCAGCTTTAGAACATTGAACTTTGCAAGAAAGTTCAGAAGAGGGATGTGAAATAGATTACAAGTGTCTTAAGGAGTGGCAAGACTTTGTATACAACCAAAATGACAAGTTACAGTCCTGGATTAGTCATAAAAAGGTGTCACCTTTCTAGTTTTATTTCACACACGGTTCCATGGTCCTATTGCCAATTCATGTAGAAGTATTCATAATGCTATAATCACCTTTCCATTTGCATTTCGGTTTATACTAAATGAATGAGGGTTCTTCAGAGACACCAAGTTCAGAGGCAAGCTATGCGTGAGATTTTCTGTTACATGGCATGAGATAAAAATAATAATTATAATAATAATAATAATATAATGATAATACAGGTATATCTATTCAGGGAAGCCACTCCAGTTTTGTTCTCCGTGCGGGCCCTGCTACTATTATTACCTCGGCTTTAGCTGGGCTGCCTAGGCGCTCAAGCATTCAAGGAATTTCTTCCTACAGGGTACCCATTGACCTCACCTGGGTTGAGTGCAGCACAATGTGGATAAATTTCTTGCTGAAGAAATTACACCATGGCTGGGATTCGAACCCACGACCCTCTGTTTCAAAGTCCAGAGACTAATCCACTGGGCCACTACACTCCAGGCATTGTGCACAATTATTATGAGGGTAGGCTTTGGTGTTACATGGCTGAGAAAGAGATATGAGGGGATGAGCAAGAGTCTCAAATGCAGGAGTCCGGTACATAATACTTGAAACTTCGCATGTTGGGTTCTTCTTTACCTACATCAGATACATTCAACTGTGTTAATAAAAGAAACTACTTTCATTTAAAGGTAAAATTTGGTTGATGCATTGAAATACAAACATACATAATACCACAAGACTCTTCCAATAATTGGTCAAAATAGCGGAGAACAAATCGATTTCCTTATGAAATTGAACATGGTGGGAAGGAAACTAATAAATTCAGCTCAATCCATGCTGAAAATAGCCTAAACAAACTCATTAGCATCAAAATTGGTTGTCAAACCAAAACCAAAGAACACTTTAATAAAGCAATACATCATCCGATAAAATTGTAAGATATTCATGTCTGATGGAAAGATCTATCCCTCACAAACTAGGCAATCTATTTGTAGTCCATATGAGCCTTGACTCTTCTGAATTCCACAAAGTGGCTGTGGCTTTGAAATTATGTACATCACATCATCTGTTGATGAAGTGGTTGAAGACAAACTTATACCCTTTTCATAAACCTATCCTCCAATTAGCCGCCTAAGAGTAATGCGGATAATTCAATAAAAATTGCGTTCATAAACTCCGAAAATAAGCCGCATTATTTTTACGAGCGCCCATCCTGAAAAAGGCGGATAATCGCCATGACAACTGGACACGCCCCCTCCGATGCGGTTGTGTTGGAAAAGGGTGACCTTGTGACCGCACCATGGCAATTATCCGCATTATTTGGAAATGCGTTCATAAACTCAAAATCTTATCCCGATGCCGCTATTATGCGGATAATAGCAGCATCAGAGTAATGCGGATAACTCTTGTCCTCCTCCAATTTTACGACCAAATTATGCTGCTATTAGCCGCCTAATTCATAGTAATTGGGTTTATGAAAGGGGTATTAGAGATTGGACCATTTGTGATGAAAACGAATAGAAGGAAACCAAAGTGATTGCAGACCAAGTGGAATTTAATGTCATAATTTTTTTTTACCTCTAAACGAGGGATTTATTCATAATTCATCACACATGTCATAATAAACTGAACATCACAATACATTTAACATTTTTTCCCCCGCACTCTCTTATCTGGTTTCTTCAATTCTTTGTTTGTAATTATTCTAGTTTCCATTTCTCTTACAAAAAGGTATTTCAAACTTGAATCTCTTCTGTCTATACCATATCTATTTCTATTGTGCAACAATTTATGTATACACCAAAAGGCGACTGTCATTGTTATATCTGTGTTTATATAGGTATTTATTTTTAGTAAACAAAAGTATTCACAAGAATTTTGACTTTAAAAGTATACCTAACAACACTCCTAACATAAGAAAAGAATTGTTTGTTCAAATCACATTAAATAAAAACGTGTATTAAGTCTTCTTTAATATGACAGTTCAGACAATATTTATCGCCAGCAAGACCCCATTTAAAAAGATTACTTCTAACAGGTAATAAATTGTTTAAAAATTTAAAATTGAATTTTGGTAAACAAAGCTCACCTATACATGTCAAGTTTCTTTTAAACACAGAATAGTAAATATCAGTCTGCAGAATATTTTTCCAAAAGATACAACATCTATTCGTATAATTCGGTTTTAAACAAATCAGATTATAAAACGTCATAAATACTTGTCACTGAAGGGGGGGGGGGGGGGGGAATTTAGGAGGGAAACCATCCCGACAAAACCTGTAACAATGAATCAGCGCCCAAATTTGAAAGCCAAGCAGGAGAACTTTCACCTGAAGGAAAGTCAGGCTACAAGATGTAGGAGTTCGAGAAATAAATGGGTTAAAAGAAAAAGCTCTAGAATGAAGACAAGATCAAGGAATGGACAGTGAACAGGATCTTAAATTTGCTATCAGAATGTCTCGATTGACATGGGGGTCTGTTCACATGGCCAGAAAGAGACTGTGGAGGTCTTTCATGAAGCATCTTGCCAGTGAATTTCACTGACAAACTTGCTATGAGCCAATCAGATGCAAGGATTTCAGTAGCTTATAACAATGTTTGATTCATGTAATGCTCCCTAGTATGGAGTCTGGAGTGTCTTTGAAACAAGTAAACAAGTAGAGACGGAATGCTATGCTACACAGTGATGATTTATTGCATATGAAGGTATTTTGATCACATTAATTTAATCCAAATTAAATCCTGGATGTTTCACTCTTCTGTCATTACCCCTCTAATTGGATTTTGGCTTGTCTGCATAGAATAATTATTCAAATAATCACCAACAAACTCAACTTGACTAAAAAGCACATGCAACACTGGCTTTTGAATCCTACTGGGTACCTCTCCTGAGTGGAGGGCAGCAAAATACAGATTGATGACATGCCAAATAGAGGATCGTTGTGCCACTCTATGGCGCAAATTCACAAAGGTGGTTTGAAAACCCATGGTTGAGTCCATGGTTTATGCAGATTTACTGTATAAATTATGCTTATTTTACCGTGTATCTGACGCGTGTATAAAAAATGTCCAATGCTGATGCGCGCTTTTGTCACAGTGCGCCTAATTGACACCTGTTACCATGCCGTTAGATACGCTATTTTATTCATGAGTCCACTGTTTGAAGAATTGACTCATGAATAATAAACAGTGGACTCGTGAATAAAAAAGTGTGGATAACCACGGCAACAGGCGTCAATTTGGCGCACTGTGACAAAAGTGTGCTTCAGCATTGGACATTTTTTAATATACGCGGTAAAATAAGCGTAATTTATACAGGAATTCTGCATAAACCATGGACTCAACCGTGGGTTTTAAAAACCACCTTTGTGAATTCGGGCCTATGGGATTGAACACAAAACCTATAACAGGATACATCCATAGTTGCTGCCTGAAGGAGGGGCAGTGTGAAGGGGCTGCACGGAGCGGACCGGTTAGATGAGTTTTGGCATTTCTTGAAGCATGCAATTATCTGGTTATAATGGTCCATCCAAAGAAGAGGAAGTACAAAGACCTTTAGGTTGTAAGAACATGGGTGAAGAACATGGCTGCCATCTTGGATGTTTATAATACTGCATTTATGAATTTAAAAAAAATCTTTTTCATTAATTTGAAAAGAATCATTTTTGGTTAATGATGATTTGAAAAGATCACAGCTTAGTTAAAGGTATCAATTGAAAGCAGTGTCTGCATGTGCCTGTGGTATGTTCTAAATACAAAGACCTGAAAAAAATTGCACCTGGAAATCCCGATATACTGCTTCTAAAATGGTGCTGAGGGGAGGCTCGGTGGATAAGTCTTCGGACTTTGAACCAAAAGGTCCGGGGTTCAAATCCCACCGCAGCACTAACGTCTTTTGGCAAGGCGTTTATCTACATTTGCCACTCTCGACCCAGGTGTAGTAAATTGGTACCCAGTAGGAAGGAATTCCTCAGATGCTTAATGCACACGATCAGGGTAGCAGCGCTAAAGCTGGAGTAAAAGTATGCAGCACTTAGAAACATTTGTATTAAGCGCTACATAAATGTTGCTTATTATTATTATTCTAAAATGTGAAAATATACATATGACTGGAAACACTGCATATTTGTGATCATTATTCCATATACTTCCTGTGAATACAAATACTGTCCCCAGTAGAAAAATTAGCAGAACATGTTACTCAAGTGAAGGGTTTGCAGCATTAAACAGACACACCGTCCTTCTCTACAGGTGGTCGCTAAAGCGGAATTGACTGTATTTGGCAAATACTTTAATATGTATATTTCAATATGAAAAACAAATAGCAGTAATTCATTTAGAAAGAAACAATTTGTCCAAATGGAAAAAAAGTCAAAGTTCATATCCGACTGAATGTTTGACTAAATGTTACTTGTGATTACCAAAGTAAATATTGTCATAACAACTAGAATCACCATAGCACTGAATGTCATCAATGATGGATGCAAAACTGCTTCAATAAAATTCTGATAATTGAAATTCTGACAAGGCACAGAGTGCCTGAGAGCAAGTTTTAATCTCTACAAACCAAACAAGGACACTACTTATAATCAATGATTTGCAGAGTAAACTATTATTCTTGTCTCTGTAATAATAGATCTGACTGAGATGATAATTACAAAGACAACACCCAATGCCAAAGCAATTAATTCACATATGACAGATTTAATAGGAATAACTCTTTTTCAGAGAACGATCAGCTTCGCCTACTTTTGCAATGGCATGAAACTAGTACAAGCAAGCAGGCGGTGGCATGTGAATTTTTGTTCAAATTTTCCTTTAAATTTATAAATTCATTTTCTTCTCTAACACCTCAATTACAAAAATAACCGGGCTCTAATTCTGTAAGACTTATGTTACTTAAACATGAGCTTGGATCACAGCCATGTTGCGATATTGCCTTCAGCAAGAAATTTATCTCCTTTGTGCTGCACCCAACCCAGGTGTAGTAAATAAATGGGTACCTCTTTGAAATGCTTGTACTGCAGGATAGCCAAGACTACAACCAACCATGCAGGATACACTATAATTTGCATGGTTTACAAATAACTCAGACCAACTGTTGTAGGGGACCAATACATTTTTAGCTTTAACATGTTGAATCCTGGAAACTGATTTTTAAATCTCAATAGATTTGAATACATATCCTTTGATATCAACCCAATTCCTTTTGAAACTGGTTGGTGCCTACAAAGCGTACAGTATATGAGAATCACAGAATTCTGCAATTGTCAGGTTAACCCACTGCCTACTGGAACAGGGTGGTTCCCACAAAACCTATGGGAATTAAAGAATTCAGTAGTCAACAGGTTAATGTAATCAACTCTTGCAAGTCTACAATAACCTGACGGTAAATTGCCAATTCGTCCACTGCCAACTCGTTCACTCACCACATGGTCTACCTTCATTTAGTCTTATGCCATTCTTTCCATCAACATTTCGTCTAACAACCAATAACCATTTGGTCCAATCATCACTTAATCTTATCACCATTTCGTCTATTACCATTTCGACTAATAACCAGTTGGTCTAATACCCATTTTCTTTCATTCATTTTGCACAATTAACACTTTAGTTTGATTAGACCCAATGGTATATAGACTAAATGGCTATTGGACCAACTGGCTATTAGACGTAACGGCATTAGACTAAATTAAAGTAGACTATGTGGTGAGTAGACAAACTGATGATAGACCAAATTGTAGTAAACGAGTTGGCAATTGGACGAATTGACTTAAGACAAATTGGAAATTATTTATTTATTTTGTTTTATTTACCAAGGGTAGTCTCTTCAGTACAAAACTGCTTTATAAGAAAGCCCTGTAAATAAACCAACCTGTCCACATACTTGCATTTACAAGTATCATCAGATCAATAACAATGACATAACCTTGATAATTTTATGAAGTGCATCTTCTAAGCTTTGACAGTATTTGGATATGAGAATGCAAAGAGCCTCTGTTAAAAAGGATAAGCCTGACCTGGAAATGATCATTCTAATAGCAGTTATCCTCATATACCTCCTATACACACCGCATCATCTTCAATGTACGCTGGCAACGATATATCGTCCGTGACATTTAGAGCCTATTTTCTCTTCCACGCCAGTTAGAGCCACCAGCTTGATGAGATTAGTTTTTAATATTTAAACACAATATTGGGGGGAAACTGTTGCTTTGGACGGCGATCTTCCCTACCAGCAGACACCATGAATGTCACCATAAACATCGCTCTAATGCTGGCGTGGAACTGAATGAGAGTATTCTATTAGGTTTATGATACATTTAAGATGTCATTAATGGCCATTAATCAGCAAACAGCATTTAGGCTAATTGAAATATTTAATATTTCATTGAACTTTTCATTCAATTAATTTGAGCAAGATAATTGTATCATTTAGAAGGAATGATTATCCTCCTACTGTGGAGGAAATGCAGTATGTCATGGCAGCTTATTTGATTTTTCATACATGAAAGTCTTGTATTAATTAACAAATGTTTAGTTTCATTTTAAAGAGACAATTATTGAAAGCCACTATGCCAGAGTCAAATTAAACAACGCCATCTCAAGACCTAAATCTGCATCATATGGACCTTGCCTTGATATGTAGTCTTATAATGTATACTCACTCTCTCACCTTCACAACATTCATACCACAACATTTGCCAGTATCAGTATGCTAAGATAAAATGACTTTCATATTTTTAAAGTGAAAATTCACAAAATATTTCAGATCGTTTGATGAAAGGCAGCTGCAAATGAATAAAATTTTCCTATTGACTCATTCCACAATTGTAGGGGAGGTACTGCACTGTGTTACGAGTTCAGTGTCCTTTAATTAGCAGTGGTTTATGCCTGCCTTTTATCTTTTGATTAGGGGTATCTAAAGTCTGCAAGATTTAGGGTGTGTTTATGCTTCCATTGCGAGGACAGAATCAGCGATTTCAAACGTCGATTCAAAACGCCGATCGTAAACGTGGTTCTGGGAGTGCTGTTTATGCTTAACTTTTCAGAGCAAATCATGATCTCCAGCTGGCTTCGCAACGTAAAGCGAGGTCAAATTGGGCGCGCCTTTTTTCGAAAGTTTTTTTTTACGATTGTTGTTATTACGTAGAGATAACATGGAGCAATATGACTGTATTTGCCCGCGGATTTTCATCTCACCGGAAGCATGTACCAAATGACGTCATTTAAACACGTTTACAATCGTGGTTCTGTTTATACTTCCTCAGAAAGCCTGATTCTGGTCAAACGACGTTTACAAACGCACCTTTTTGTGAGTTTACGATCAGCGTTTTGAAACAGCGTTTAAATGAAAGTACGCATGGACGTAACCGTGTTTTGGACTAATCACGTTTGGAAACGCTGATTCTGGCCTGAAAAGTGGAAGCATAAACACGGCCTTAGCAATATAAGGCATACAGTCTAATTTCTTTAATATAGATTGCATTAGTTGTCTGATATTCTGAACAAAGCTAATAGTCTAAAATTCCAATTTACATACTTTATTAAGCTTTCAAAAGGTAAATTGAATGAGGTAAATCAAAATGTTCATTTTCCACTTTCAACATATTTATTATCTCTTAATTAGTACAATACCATCTATTAATGGTCAAAGAAAGAACAGGAAAGTTTGTTTATAGATTATCAAATAAACTATGAAAAACACCACAGATTTTTTTTTTTGCTTGGAATTTTTTTTTAGTAAAACGTTGCAGTTAATGAATGTAAATAAGTATCCGAATATGAATGGACTGGTAATGTTTTTATTTTCGTCTACAACTTTGCAATGATGAAATATGATAAAATAACAATATTTCAATAACTCATGAAGTACAGGCCAGTGAATGTGTTTCTTGTTTTAATAAAAATTAAAGCTATTCTCTATTTTTATTAGCCTTCAGAGTTTTATACCCTTTGCATTATTTTCCCCAATTATAAGAACGCAAATAGGGAAATTAATTCCTATACTTTCTTGTGCGGATGACAGTATGTGGCTTGTTGTGTAAACTTTTTATCATCATCATATTAAATAGAGCGAACTGACAATGTAATGAATATATTAAAATATATTGAACAGCTATTTTACCCTGGTTTGTGGCTATGAAGTGGTTTATATTTCTACGTTGTTAATATTTGATTTCAGCATCCCACTCGCAGGACGTTGGCCTGGGAACTGACGAGGGCAGTATTTACTTAGGCGGTACCGTTTGAAGCGGGAGTATTAATTTGATAATCAATAGATTCAGCCCAGGAAAGTTTACATCAAATTATAGCGGGAGCTATTTTTGCAGCTTGGAGGTGAAATCTACTGGAGGGTCAAATGAGTGAGAGATTATAGATACTAGATGAGGAAATCAAGGAAAATAGAGAGCGCTCGGGGGTCAATTTTGGACCAATTTACCTTTCGTTCAGACAAACCTAAATTCAAAGTTTTATCAGAGATACATTTAGATTTATTCATTATCATTCAACAATTAAAACCCCCCAAAATTGAAAGTAGTAAAGGAGGAATAAGTACAAATAATTATGTTTTCAGTGAAGATCAGATCTTAAAAGAACATATTGGTAACGTTTTTTTAAAGAATTAGTTTCAAATTTCTGAATAAATCCCTATTTGTATTTGGTTCAGATGTGCATGTTGCATCATACAAAAGGATAACATAAAGGGGCTTATTGTGAAATATATTAAGGTAGTTTGCAATCTCATGTGTCATCTTTCTTGAAAAAGTACATTTTCACAGAACATAAAGTAATATAAACTCCTTTTACTACTATTTTTAGCTACATAATCTCTGTAATTTCAATATTTCACAAAATATGCTTCTTGTTCTCAATTACTCATGAAGTTGGCATATCTCCCACTTTCTGCAAACATGTTCCGGCCACTGTCCGATATGATTTTCAGCTTTTAGTTTACAAAGTCAATGGGGGAGATTTATGTTTCCCACAGAGTTGACCGGGAAATGTAACTTTGGCCGAGACATATGGAAACCCTGATTACTCATCCATCTATTTTCTCTTGTCTGAACAGGGCATTGGAGCTTTTGCAAGGAGAAAGGGAAGAATTTAAAGGAGGAATGAACAGACCAACATTTTCTGTGGATTCTCATTAGGTGGTTTCAAACCGCCTCGATCATAAGAATCCCCGTTAAATTACAAGAACTTTTTTAGGCTTAAAAATACCCATTAATTATTCGTGCAGTCACACTACCCATACGAGCATGTGCAGTATGGTCTGAAATGCAAGCAAAGTGCGAGATTCAAAATCACTAGCCCAGCAGCCAGCCACGCAACACGCTGGGCCAAAAGTTCCCGTAAATTGCTTTCACATTGCCAAATACCTGCGACCTTGGAAAAATTCCCCGCGAAAGTTCTCGTAATTTCGCCAAGTACCTACTATTTAGCGAGTATTTTCTTTCGGGGAAATTACGCGTAGTTTGCTTTCACATTACCAAACTACCTGGAACTGCCGAACTTCGAGAGGGTCTGAAACCACCTATTGACAGTGTGTTATGAATTAAATAGCTTGTATTAAAATAAAACATACCTTTCGAAATAGATCCATGAATGTTATGATTCATCCAGTAAACTTTAAATATTTATCAGTTATGAATCTTTCACTGATATTTTGTAAAAAAAAAAGTAGAGTAGAAACTCACAATTCTCAGTGAGTAAAAACTCACAACTCTCAATTCAGAGAATTGTAAATTTCTACGTTACAATTTTCACAAAATTCCAGTAAAAGAATCATAACTGATTAATACTTTCGAAATGGATTTTATAATATCCAGAGAAAATCAGCCAATGAATTACTTGTTTGGAAGAACTAAAAAATTTTGACAGGAAAATTCTCTGTTTCGATACTTGGTAATGTGGGGAGTCGTAGAGGATAAAGTATAATCGCCAAACTCAGCAACAGGTTCAGATACTCTAATAACAATGCCAACTCTTGCTCCAAAGGAAAATCCGTATGTTGAGCCAAACATAAAATCTAACCTCCAATACTAAATAAACCTTAATCCTAATCCTCACATTATTCTGCTAACCAAAATCTCTATTCACAATTCTAACTCTTACCCCTTTCATAAACCCAATTATGCGGCTAATCGCAGCATAATTTGGTCGTAAAATTGGAGGACAAGAGTAATCCGCATTATTTTGATGCTGCTATTATCCGCATAATAGCAGCATCGGGACAAGATTTTGAGTTTATGAACGCATTTCCAAATAATGCGGATAATTGCCATGGTGCGGTCACAAGGTCACCCTTTTCCAACACAACCGCATCGGAGGGGGCGTATCCAGTTGTCATGACGATTATCCGCCTTTTCAGGACGAGCGCTCGTAATGCGGCTTATTTTCGGAGTTTGTGAATGCAATTTTTATTGAATTATCCGCATTACTCTTAGGCGGCTAATTGGAGGATAGGTTTATGAAAGGGGTATAAGACCAGAGCAAATGTCGCAGGAGCAAATGTTGTGTCACCAGTAGCATATCCAAAGCGACATCTCTCCCTCTACTGAACTAATCCTTTAAAAGGGAAGGACAGATCAGGAAATTGATGATTACTGGGATGGTGGGAGGGAATTGAATCAAAACTGGGTTGTATTTATGAGGATTTTATTGATGGGTGATGACCACAGGAAATGGTTGCCTAGCAACTGATGATCAGTGGTGTAATTGGGGATCACAGTTGCCACTTTTAGGGGGATGCAAAGACAGGGATTTAAAAAAGGGAAAAGAATCTGATAGACCGGGATTAAAAAGGGAAAAGAATCTGATAGAATTATTTGATAATCTCAAATATTTGACTTGAAAGGAGAGGGTTGGGTGAGGGGAAAAGCAAAGCATCTGGCAGTCGGACTGAGTTTCAAGTCCATGCTGGATGATCGACTCCATGTTGTGGCTACGTGCCTCTCCCTTGTTTCATAGACAAAGGCTATTTTACAGTTGGAAACACTGTGCCTTGGATTGGATGTTAAAAGGACAGTCTGTGTAGAGAGCCAGCAGATTTGCAGGTTGAGAACTTACAAGGATAGGGGAATCCCCTCTTACAAAGAGTTGCGATTGATCCAATCAACATCAACTACATGGAAATCCATTAATGTCGTAAATTTTTCCTCAGAAAATTTGCACAATGTTCTTTGTGAACAAAGAGATGCACACTGAATTGTCAAGAGACAATGGATGTATGAATATACATCATATCGAGAAAATAATTAGAATAAACATGTATTTCTGATGTTGGCATTGCTAATTTCCATAGTTGTGGTTGATCGGATCTATCACAACTCTTTGTAAGACAGGCACTTATGTGCCCCCAATAATGTTATATGAGAGGACTGAGAGACCTGCAGGTTACAGCACTGGGGCAAGTCTTTCAAAGAGTTGTGATTAAACTTATAAATAAGCGCGGATTCAGTCACTTCCGTCGGGTCTTTATTCCAGCAATAATAATACACTGTCCAACATGTACCTATCTGTGTTGGTGATATTCAGTGTGAACATTTTTCAGCGTAGATTTCAAGATTTCACAAAGTTCAGTTTATGTCACTGTACCAGATCTAGATCCTCGATGATATTCTGACAATTAAGCCTGGTTTTACAGACTTTCTCATGAAATCAGTGTTTACTTGGCCTACTAGCATTTCTCTTTAAAGCTTGTGTATAGTTTTGGTAAATCCACCAAAATGCACCTATCACTATTCCAATTCATTGCTAGCTAATATGAATGGATATGCCCTATAACAGTTATGATGTGGAGGATATGAAATGAAAATGTGTTTTACATGATAAATTTTGCGATTTTACATGGAAATTTAACTTGATCGGGTCACCCGATCAAATTAAAATATCTGTGTGTTTTTGTCTTTCAATTAAATCCTATTCCAAATCATGGAATGGGCTGAAACTTTCAAGATATGTTCTTTGTCTGTAACTTTTGGATATCTAATTACTGAATTTATAAGATAAGTGCTTGAATGCCCATTTTCTAATTTAAAACAAGCATCGCCGAGAGAGGGCGCTATATATCCAAAATTTGAATAATTGAAATTTTCTCAGAGAAGTGCAGTTGGAAAAATATCCAACGGTCTCTACGCTTCAGTAAGACTGTCATATTAGATGATATTCGATTATCAATCACATTATTGACCCTTTACCAAAGCTATACACAGGCTTTAATATCATACTACATTGTAATCAAATTGACAGCAAATTTACTTCAGAATATGAATAAACAATAGAATTTAATTTGTTTATCACATCAGAATTTCCCAAATCTTACATTTCAGCTGGAGATTTTAGGAATCAATTGACAAAAACATGAAGGCAACTGACAGCAAAAAATCTAGCCATAGGGCCTACATCATTCTACAGAAGGTCAAGGCAATGTTATTCAATACTTTAAAATCTCAGGATCTTAAAATACCTCCAATAAGTTAAAAGGCAGATGAAATGATGAACTTGCTCCAAGGACAAAAAACAAAGCATTCCATAGGAAGGAAAGAATGGTCATAATCAGATAAAAAGCATGCTTATCTCTCTCTTATATCTCAATCCGCTATTTGATTCTTAAGAGCATGGGCACGGACAGCATTACAAGAAATGGACACCACTGCCTCCATTATTTAATTCTCAGAAAATCCACGGTGAAATCAAAGTCTTTTATAAGGAGCAACCATGGGATAAGTTACCAAAAAGCACTCAAACTCTTTTTTTTTCTTCACCTCTGCTATACCTTTGTCATATACTCTTTTATGGATCTAGATATATAAGGAATACTGCACTGGGGCATGGGGGCTAAGCCCCGGAAGGAGGGGGAGCCAGTATTTTAACAAGTGGAGCGCCTCTGGCAGTCTTGCCTGCATCATGCGATTGAATATAGCAGCAGTGCTGACTTTGAAAACTACTATAGAATAATCATTCACAAAAAACACCATTCATATAATGATACAATGATCCAATCCAATCAAAAGGTCATTTGATATATAGCACCTTTTCTTTTCGGTTACTAAGTGCTGCATACTACATTCATTGACCCAAAATGACATTTGACCTTGGCCATGTGACCTTGAAACTTGATTACCCCTGTGTCTACATTTCATAAACTATATCTATAAACTTTGAAAGTTATGACAGCAACTTGATAATTACCTTGTTCATTGACCTTACATGACCACTGACTTGGTCATATGACCTGAAACTCACACAGGCTGGATGTTCAGGGATAATTGATTATACTCTTATGTTCAAGTTTTATGAACAAGATGCATAAACTATTAAAGTTATGATGGTAATTCAACAAATATCTCCAACTTCTCCAAAGTTCATTGACCCTAAATAACCTTTTACCTTGGTCATGTGACCTGAAACTCCGGCAGGATATTCAGTAATACTTCATCACACTAATGTCAAATTTTCCTAAACTATAGGTTCATTTACTTTTTGAGTTATGACGACATTTCAAAAACTTAACCATAGGTTAAGATGTTAATGTTGATTCCCCAACATGGTCTACATGTACCTTACTTTACTGACCCTAAATGACCTTTGATATTGGTTACATGATCTGAAAATCAGGCAGGATATTTAGTAATGCTTGAATAACCTCATGTCGAAGTTTATGAAACTAGGTTCATACACTTTCTAAGTTATGATGTACGTCATTTCAAAAACCTAACCTTTGGTTAAGATTTCATGTTGACACTGCTGCCACCATCGACATTGGAAAAATGGCGTCTACTATAGTCTCGCTTTGCCATGCAGGTGAGACAAAAATGGACCCACAACATATTATCATCCTAAAAAGTATCTTGACAAGTTTTTGCAAACCTAAACAAGTGGAGGAGAATGACTCTGATATTCATGTTTCAAAAATTGTGATAACAAACTGCCTGGCCTTCTGTTAAGCACTATATGTAAGCTTTTCAAAACTAGACACTCAATAATTCTTTGAGCTCCAAATATCCTAAAACATTTCTTGCCATGTTTTTGCACCCTAAACAAGTGGAGAATGCCTCCAATATTCTCATAAATTTGGAGGGTAACGAACTGCAGAGCTTCTTACCAAGAACTATGTATTGCAAGCCCTCATCAAATCATCCACATAATACCTATAAATGCATTCTCTTTCCAGAAACCTCAAACGACCTCTTGACCTGTCGGCGTGAAAACTACACCTTCCGCTGGACTGGAGTGCTGACGTCTGAACACCGTTGAGAGGCTCTTTCTTGCGCGTCAGACTTATTGCATTTCTACACGTGATATGCCTCTTTCTTCATACAGGCTCCACTACTTTAAATTTCTTTAAACTAAATAAAATGTCACAATCACTACAGCCCTTGAAATGTACCAGAATTAAGCTGAATTGGAGTTATAAGTTTTCATGAAGAAATTTGACATTTTTCTTTAAACTGAGGAATAAAAAAGGGCAAATTGTTACCTTTTTTGTGAATGGAAAGAAATGATTTATTTTTGCACTAGTAAAATAGATGCAGGCTAAATGTAGATATATAAAAGTACTGTAAATTCTTAAATATTTATTTTTTTTTTATGTGATCAAAACCTAATTCTTCTTGATCAATTAAATATTGTTAAACATATTTCTTTTAAAGGAAAAGTATATTCATTTTTTTTAATTTTTGCTGTTCAGTATTTTCTTTATTTTTTTAATATGAAATACGGCCATTTGACAAAGGAGAGAATGCTAGAATACTATTAATAATTCATATTCCATTGGCCAAAGGAAAGTTTTGAATGGAGAGGCGAAATGAAAAACATTCTCTTGAAGTGGTGAATGCCTTCTATTGTCAGAACAATGGCTCCCTCCGCTCATCAATACCATACATGCATCCATAAGGCAGGGAACACTCTCTTAACAAAACACCATCTTCATGAGCTTGATCGCCAGGAATCCAGAACGACACCAATTCAACCCTATCCGCCCCCAAAACTCTTCCGGCCATACTGCACTGACGCTTCCATAAAGATATGCACCAGCGCCGATAGGCACATGCAATTGAATATCCAAAATGGTTTTAGAAGCGGCGTTGATGGGCGCTTCACTTACCGCCCATATTTTTCCATACCATATTAGGTTTCCACGCTTTGGTGTTTAAAGAAAAAAGTCAAATATGCATTGACCATAGCCCCCCCCCCTTTCCCTCCATTTGATGAGACGGAAAGCTCTGTTCGTGAGCGCATATTCATTCCTTTATGAATTACCTATCGAATTAAGGGGACGGAAATATGAGATTGGGTAATTCAATTGTGGTCGTACAAGATCTTGGCTTTCTGCATATCATGACTTTCAAAAGGACCCCATTTATATGTAATTCGAGGCACTTGACTTATTTTACAGCTGTTTGAAAGCTACGGCGATTGACGACAAATGCTGGGCAAATCAAAACAGGTCATAAACACCACTCAATCACAAATATAGGGCAATTTACTTCGTTTACATGAAAAAACCCAATATAGTTTTTATTAATATTATGTAAATTTAAGTACTTAGAGATGTACTTTGAAAAGAACCACCAATACTTACGTGCAGAAATTTACTGTTCTATTTTTTTCTATAAAGCACCTTTAGAGACAATGAAAATAACCACCAATACTTGTATGTGTTCTGATTTTATGTTGAGCACTTAGAAATGTCACTATCATGTATTGAATGCTATGTACATGTATAAAATAATAGTAGTAATAATAATAATATGCAATTTTTTATATAGCGCTTAATACAAATGTTTCTAAGCGCTGCATACTATTACCCCGGCTTTAGCACGGCTACCCTGATCGGGCGCATCAAGCATTCAAGGAATTCTTTCCTACCGGGTACCCAATTACTACACCTGGGTCGAGAGTGGCAAATGTAGATAAACGCCTTGCCAAAGGACGCTACTGCTGTGATGGGATTTGAACCCCGTACCTTGTGGTTCACAGTCCGGAGACTTATCCACTGAGCCAGATACTACTAATTCTTTAAGATATTCATTGGCAGGTATTCATGAAAGCAAGACATACAATTTTCTTTGCCTTTAAATTTTCAAAAAGTTAAATAATCACAAGCAATTGGTGACACATCTTTTACAATTATTATGTTATGATTATTTAAATGGAAACGTGAACCATAAAAAACTGATATATTCTTTCTTTCTGCTGATTTGACATTATGAAAATTGAGGTGTTAAAAACTGATGCCAGTTGGTGTCCATGAACTATCACACCCTAATGATGTTTCACAACCTTCTGCCAAGATCCGCAACACAGGATTCTATGAGCTTTGACACTGCAGTTAATAGGGATTTTGGGGGGCTAAATTGCCCCAAACCCCTGTGCAATATTTTCCCTCGTTCTAGTAAAATAGTGTATTAAGGTTCAACAAAGATTCAGATGAAGGTGGGAGGAAAATGACTTTAATAACCTCGAGAATTATCCCTGACAAACATGTAAAGGGCAAGGTTCTTCTCAAATGAATCAAGGTGATTCAAGTGACTGCAAAATCTTAATCCATAATTTTGACTTATTTCTGTGTGGGAGTAATATAATACGTGCAACGCAATAAAATATCAACAGCCTCTTTATATTTCAAACAACATGCGTGGTTTGCTATGTGGACTTATGGTCATCGTTTAAGAGTTTAATAAAAGTTAAATCTATTTTTTATTCAATTTAGAAAAGTGAGATTCAAATTTTGTAAGCGATTACTTATGAAAAACTGACTTTGCCATTTGGACCAAAGTAAACCACTTTTGTTTACCATGTCAATTAATACTTTATTAGTTCATAGTAACATATTTCGAGCAGTAAAATATATTTTGTAATGTCTATCCTTCAAAAGAAATGTCTGCAACTGCTGATATAGTAAGCATTGATAAATCCAAGATGGTTTATACAGAGCTGCGATTGATCTGATCATCCTCAACTATGGAAAGCCAGCAATGCCCAAATCAAAAAAATCATTCAAAATGTTTTCTAGATATGATGTATATTACATAAATTCATTGTTATCTTAACCATTTGGTGTGTTTGCCTTTGTTTACAAAGGACATGTTGTAAATTTCATGCAGAAAAAAATTATGACACTAATAGATTTCCATGGAGTTACAATTGATAAGATCAATCTTAACTCTTTGTAAGATGGGGCACTGGTATAATAATCAACAAAGCAAGGGAATAGAGAGAGAGATATCCAGATGTATTGAGAGACTGATAGAAAGAGTGAAAGAGAAGAGGGACAGACCTTTCTTTTTCCTTGCACAGCAATCCTTCAAAGAGAAAATAAAGTTGCATAGATTTTTTAATAATTTTTCTTAGAAAGAGATACAGTATCGATCTTCCATTAATCTTTCATGACGATCCTCCAAAAGGAACAAAAATACATTTCAAGGAGTTTATTCATTTACCGACAAGGCAATTGCTTGAGGGCCTAAAAAAGACAGCTGTATACTCGACATTTAGTCAATATGATGCAAGATGCCTTACAAATTGACTATGACCGAACGTCATTATACAACATATGTATCTGTTATTATTTCTGTAACGTTATTGATATTTCTTGTTTATTAAAAATCATTCTAGGGCCTATATAAATAGGAATTTCTCAAAACACTTGTGCTACTTGTGATAACCTTTATACGTGTATCAATGCACTACAGTATGCCAGTTAATATCTATTTTTGTGTGTCACTTACTCACTACTGCTGCAGTCAAATTTTCCCTATGGCGATGAGACAAAAACTGCCATTTTACAGATTTCTGAATGAACCACACACAGGAAGCTGGTACAAAAAATATTCAAACAGCTCTTTTCAACTCGCTGTACGGCCACCTGAGGCGAAATGTGACTTCGCCATAACTATATGAAGTATCTGAAGAAATGTTTCATTTATTTCAACGATACAAAACACAGATAAAGAAAAGTGGAAGAGCAATAAAATATCTGCCTGTTTCTTTAAATGGCCCTCGTTGATATTCAAACTTCCACAACATAATGTAGGGCCTACATACAGTACAATTCTGATACGAATAGCGAGAACCTGTAAAGAGCTTTAATTGAAAAAAAAACAAATTATAGTATGAAGGATAAGAATCACTCCATCAGATATAAGCTAGTTTTTAAAATTGTAATTTCTGAAGACCAAATTATTATTGTGGCTAATTAATCCATTGCCAACTGAAAATGGGCGATCTATGTCCAAAGCTTACAGGAATCACATAATTCAGTAGTCAATCGGTTAATAAGAACCTTTCCTGGCGACTTATTGTTGCTTTTAGGGTGGCTGATTACATATTATGCCTGACAACTAAAACCATGTTTGTAGAAAAGGACAGCAAGCGATATCATGACTATGACAGAAATTATTACAGCATCAATATTCTTTTTCCCTAGCTCTCACCTCAAAGTCACGTAACAAATTATTGATGTCCTTTTTCAGGGTCATATCCAATAAGATTGACATTGTTAGGTTCCATATATAGGAGTATCATTATGCTTCTAAATTGTATTTCATGCAATTTTCTATACAATAAATTGCATGTTAGATTTCTTTTGTTTTCCATCTTTTTTTCACATGAATCGTCTCACATTTTGGTAAAGCTACAGGTAGAGCAAAATATTGTGCTGTTTTATGAAAAATATCTCACAGATCTCACAGTAATACATGAACAGTACTTTAATATCACGACATGTTCAGATCTAATAAAGATCCATAAACAGAAAAAAATGTGATGGTATTTTCAGGCTTTTGGATTTATAAGCATTGATTTTGTTGATTCATAATATTCATGCTCACTAATTTTGAAATTCATTATTTTCTCCCAAAGGTATCAACATTGTCATGATTGTGATGATAATGAAAATCCATAAAAGAAGTGCAAGTACAATGGAGTCTACACTCCATGTGTCAAATACTTTGTATATAATAATTCATGCGTATTTCCATGTTAATTGTATTACATTCTGATACAGACTCATGTACTTTGCAAAAGCAGGTATTTGACCCGTTTCAGGCTTTTTTTGAACAAATCCTGGAATTCTATAAATGTGTACTTGCTTTATGAAAATATTAGCTTTTTCAAGACTATGCTCTTTCCCTTTTTTGTGTTGTAGGCTGGGGTCGGCGCATGGAACACCATACTCTATGCCTGTTTAGTGCATGTCTTTTTAGGCTGGTGTTGGCTTTCCTACAATACTGACACCATTCTGTATTCATTTTTGGTGCTTGAATTCACCCAGCATGATTTACTTTTGAGCCAAAAGGACCCAAGTATGGGCAGAGGAAAAGTGACCTTGTGTCTCTCATCTTACACCTGCCAAACAGTCGCAGAAGGAAAATAATACCGCAGGAATGCCCAATTTAGGAGATTCATTCATGTGTATTGCTGCCGTCTGCATCAATCTCTGTGTTAGTTGGGGGATTTATTTCAATTTATAGGCAAAACAATCCGGGTCTTCAAATTTACGCTCAATTTCCCCCGTCACATAAACGCTATCGCAGCGAGGCAGAGCAGTGGAAAGCTAGGGCAGACCGCTTGATTTGAAACGCAAATTGTCCGCGCAAATTACAGCTGGAGCTGGCAATGTCTTGTGACAGCAACGCAAATTCTCCTTCCTCTTGCCACTCAGTATGCATCGCTAGACGATCAATCAAACGATTGAACATTTAGGGCAAACCGCATATCAACTGCTTTTGAAATTTTCACCAGCTTATCTATTCTTTGTTCAAACATGTAAGCTATACAGGAGGCTGCAGTACAATGATCTTGATGTTTTTTTTTTATATACATGGAAAGTTATATATATATTATATATGTACATTATGTTTATGTTATCAGAAAATTTCTGCTTGTAGATAAGGAGGAAGTTCATTATTTCTTTGTAGAAAGTTTTTTGGATTTGATTGTCTTAAAATCATGATTAACCTTTCTCTCCAGCTTTCTAACACTAAGCCTGTAAGATAAGAAAAGGCCATTTTCAACAAACAAAATATTAGAGAAAGGATGCTGAAGTCTTACAATTTCAAATTCAAATTTTCACACGTAATCAACAGCTTCAGAATCAATGACAACAACACTTTTGTAAAATATTAGAATATATGATTTTCAACTATACAGTGCATACCAAAAAAGTGAACACTTTGAAAAAGCCCCGAGAATTCAAAGATATACAACAGGTGGGTAATTTTTTCACATATAATCTTGGGTTTGGGTCTCATCTATCCAATGAAAGTAAAAGTTTTGACAGAATGTTACACTTAAGTGAGCACTGTCCATTTTTGTAAAGCTCGCAGAAATCTGTTTGCGCAGAAATGCTTGTTTTCAGCTGTGTCAAGGGGAAAGGGTGAAATCAAACTTACCCTGCAAAAACATTTCTCATACATTTCCCTTGCACTTTTAGTCAATTGAAACAATTTTGCCACCCAAATTGAAATTTCAACACTTAGAAATCACAACTTTTACCCTTTTTCGTGCCAGCTGGATCTGGGGACATAACTGAATCTGAGCATATTTTCACTGAGTTTTTATCATTTAAAGTGGGTTTACATTTCATTTTTCATTTCAAACTTATTTCTCCACACATTTCCCAAGCTTGACAATGATTAACAAAATGAAATTCAAGCCTATTAAGCCATTTCATGTAAATCACAGCTCATTGTAAAGAAAAAAAAATCATCAAGATGGCCTCAGTATGTCGGGGAGTGGGGTGGGGCGCAATGCACTCTTCGGAGTGTTTTGGGCAAGGAAACAAGTTAAAAAAGGTAATTTTCAAATCAATTTTACTAGCTAAATTCCACATGTTCGTCATGATTAAGGTTTACTTTTATTCGCATAACTATTTCAAAGTTCTGGGCAAATGATTTTTCACTAACTTTTCAAAAGTAATTGGTGCTCACTCATTACAAAGATAGTTATTACAAAGACATGATTTTACAGGATTTTTTCTAAGTGTAAACTTTTTTTTGATATGCACTGTAGTTCACATATTAACCCTTAGTACCAAAGCTTAATATTATAGAGTTTATTGACTGCAATTGAATAAATTAAATTGAAGTGAAAGGTACATGTAACAATAATACATATGAACTTAATGGAAGAGCCTCTCTAATTTTGGGAATGCTTCAAATAATGCACTTCACCGATACAATCGCTGCTAGATCTGAAACTCTAAATCGGTGCTTTCTTCTCTCCCGTATGCAACACAACATACTACTCCCCCTGTGAGACCACATCAATGACGTCCATCCAGTGACGTTCATGAAGCATGAATAAATCATGTTCTAAAGCATAAGTGTCCTGGACGGTTTATTATTTCTGCAGAATGCAACAGGTCCTTACTGTGGAATTATACTTTAATAAATTGCAATGTGGGGAAACACAGCAAAACACATATTGCATTTTATTCTTCCTGCAAACGAAAAACCCAATAAAAATTATGTTTGTAACATGGACTTTACAAGCACCCTTAAAGGGTTTTTTTTTCTGCAGAATAGCAACAGGTCCTTACGTGAAGTCATACTTTTGTAATAATGTGTGGAAACACATTTAATGCATATATACGTGTATTACATAATGATTGTTCCTGCATAAAACAACAAAAAAAGAGAATACATTACAAGTGTCCTGAACAGTTTATCGTTTCCTGTAAAAAAGCTGCATTCATTCATAATTCCAAAGCTTCGTCATTCCGAAGGTTCGGATATTCCAAAGGTTCGTTATTCCGAAGGTTTGTATTTCCAAAGGTTTGTAATTGATCCGAAGGTTCGTTAGTCAGAAAACGAAGTGAGGTTTGTAATTCAGAAGGTTCATTATTCCCAAAACGAAACGAAGTTCGTTATTCTGAAGGTTCATTAGTCCGAAAACGAAATGATTAACGAACCTATTTAGTTTTCTGACTAATGAACCTTCGGAACAATGAACCTTATTTCGTTTTTGGATTACCGAACCTTCAGAACAAAGAACCTTATTTCGTTTTCAGATTAATGAACCCTCGGAACATCAAACCTTATTTTGTTTTCAGGTTATCAAACTTTCGGAATAACAATCCTTCTGAATAACGCCACAAATGTTCGGATAAACAAACCCTTTTACGTTTTCGGATTAACAAACATCGAGGTAAAGGCAATATACGTGTTTCGGAATTACGAACCTTCGGAATTACGAAGTGTAACCAAAAAAGCAACAGGTTCGTGCATGCAAATGTTGCTTTCTCTGTGTATGACAGGAGACACAGCAATGTACTCTATCATTAATGTTTCTGCAAAAAGCACTAGAAATCTACAGGTACTGTACTTCATGTGCAATAATCAATATAGCATTAGTGAACTAAGGACATCCATGTTGCCATGTTCATGATACCTGAGGTATCATAGGCTAAAGGCAATCCATCTCCTCGAATGAGTAGTAGCCATAGTAGTAGTAGTAGTAGTAGTAGTAGTAGTAGTAGTAGTAGCAGTAGTAGTAGTAGAAGTAGTAGTAGTAGTAGTAGTAGTAGTAGAAGTAGTAGTAGTAGTAGTAGTAGTAGTAGTAGTAGTAGTAGTAGTAGTAGTAGTAGTAGTAGTAGTAGTAGTAGTAGTAGTAGTAGTAGAAGTAGTAGAAGTAGTAGTAGTAGTAGTAGTAGTAGTAGAAGTAGTAGTAGTAGTAGTGGTGGTAGTAGTAGTAGTAGTAGTAGTAGTAGTAGTAGTAGTAGTAGTAGTAGAAGTAGTAGTAGTAGTAGTAGTAGTAGTAGTAGTAGTAGTAGTAGTAGTAGTAGTAGTAGTAGAAGTAGTAGTAGAAGTAGTAGTAGTAGTAGTAGTAGTAGAAGTAGTAGTAGAAGTAGTAGTAGTAGTAGTAGTAGTAGTAGTAGTAGTAGTAGTAGTAGTAGTAGTAGTAGTAGAAGTAGTAGTAGTAGTAGAAGTAGTAGTAGAAGTAGTAGTAGTAGAAGTAGTAGAAGTAGTAGTAGTAGTAGAAGTAGTAGTGGTAGTAGTAGTAGTAGTAGTAGTAGTAGTAGTAGTAGTAGTAGTAGTAGTAGTAGTAGTAGTAGTAGTAGTAGTAGTGGTAGTACTAGAATTAGTGAGTAGTAGTATTAGAAGTTTTGGAAAATGAGACTGGCCTCATGGATAGAAATTCAAATAATAAGTAAAAATAATAAATATTATCACCCGTATCAGACATCTGAGCTGGTCATTTACAAAACCGTATTGCCCTACATGTAGATTCATAAATATCGGGAAGGGATAGGAATATTATTTGTGTTTTCCTCGGTCGCAGAGCACATATTTACTTTGCATGCAGAGATGACGCAAAATATACCTTTGTATTTTCCCTGGTCTCACATCCGGGCATTTGAGGATGCGTATAAAGAGATACGCTTCGTAAGGATCTGCGCGCCAACAATATACGTCATAATATATGACATCACTGCATCCAAGCGCTTGCAAGTACGTCATAATCGTAAAGTGCAGAGCCTATAGACCCTTATATTAACAAGACACAATATAACTATTTTAAAAAGAAATATCACCATTATCACGATTTTTGCTCTAGATATCTGATTTGGATGATAATAAAAATATTGACTGGCTCTTCTTTCAGGGAACATCAAATTTATTGCCCTTAAAAGACCCATATTGCCCTCGTCTAAAGACAATATGATTCTTTTGCTGGCAATATATTTGATATTCCCCTCAAAGCCAGTCAATATTATATAATATGCCTGCTTGTAACAGGGAAATGGGGTTATTGCTCAAGCAAAGGAAAGTAGAAGGTGGCAGCTTCACCTCTGACCTTTTGACCTCAAAATCAATAGATCCATGCAAGTATCATACACACCAAATCATATGAGCCTAGGTTAAGTTAAACTTAAGTTATCGTGTTTACAAGGACTTCAGAAGGGTAAGATGAAAGCATGTCACTGTGACCTTGACATTTGACCTCAAAATCCAAAGGCTTCCTGGGATCCATGCTAGTATCATACAACCCAAATTATACGAGCCTAGATTAAGTTAAACTAGAGTTAGATCACGTTTACAATTACATGTACTTCAGAAGGGTAATATGAAAACATGTCACTCTGACCTTAACCTTTGACCTTTTGCCCTCGATCAATAGGCTTCCTGGGATCAATGCTGGTATCATACTTTCCACATTATATGAGCTTAGGTTAACTTAACTTGAAGTTATCACATTTACAAGGACTTCAGAAGGGTAAGATGAAAACATGTCATTGTGACCTTGACCTTTCAACTTTTGACCTCAAAATCAATTGGCTTCCTGGAATCCATGCTACTAACATGCACATGAAATTATATGAGCCTAGGTTTGTAATTTAAACTGATGTTAACGCATTTACATGGACTTCATGGAGGGTAAGATGAAAACGTGACCTTGACCTTTTGACCTCAAAATCAACAGGCTTTCCTGGGATCAATGCTTGTATCATACACCCCAAATTATATTTTATATGACTTATGAGCCTAACTTAGGGTAAGTTTAACTGAAGTTATCACGTTTACAAAGAAAAGTTAACTGGACGGATGGACAGGCACACAGACAGACACCAAGCATGATACCATAATGGGTCAAGGGCATATCAGAAACACTTAATCATTGATAATCATTTTAGCATGAAGTGCTCCAGACACCCTCTTTTTAAGGCAGCATGAGGTGTCTTACTTCAAGGCTACCAAACACAACATAGCTGCTCCGGTTTTGTGTCTTTCCCTTAGCATCCAATGCATGAATACATCAAATACACACTGGGGACTGCCCCGCTCTAAGTAAATCTACTCATTCACACTCAACTAGCGCTATCACAACGCCACCACCAAGGCAAATATCGAAGAAAAATGCGCTTGGTAACGCAGAAGGGATAGGAGAAATGGAAGGAAGAGACCGGGAAAAGAAGACCACAAGAAGTATTGCCCTGCTCCATCCACCTGATCCCCAAGGGGAGTCCCATTATAGGACCATTAAAGTGACAGACAGCTCCAAGGGTTAAAGGACTAGGGGGAATTCAAAGATCTTAACTCGTCTAGTCCCACGAATGTTGTTTTGCGCTGGGAGGATGCACTGGCTAATCAGATGCACTCTCTCTCAAGGCTAAAGGAATTATAGGGTGAGATGGATGGTGTCATTGATCGGTGATTTTAAAGGGAAATTTGCCAAGACTAGAAAACAACGATTATGACATTATAAAGAGCTAGGCATGGAAACTATTTTTTAGTGATATGTAATCAAGAATTTCACGAAAACGCAAATCCCTTATCAAAAAAGGAAAAAAAGATATAACGTTCTGACTGTCATTACAACAGAAGCTAACAGCAGTGATATTTTTCATTATTTTTTCCTGCTTTTATCAACTGAAATAAGATTAATAATCTGCTTTTTATATAGCATTTAATCATCAGAACAACATGTCTAAGCGCTTTACAGATATGTATTATTATCCCGGTCATCAGATTCAATCAGTCATTCCCACAATGTGTGTACATCCTCCACTCCCTGGGGAGCATTCGAGTCAGTCGCCGGTAAGGCACACACAGTACTAGACAAGCTACAATGACTTTCACATCCTAAGGGGTACCCATTTAGCACCTGGGTCAAGAGTGGCAAATTGTGGATTAACGCCTTGCCAAAGGACTCTAGACCGCGGTGGGATTCGAACACACCCCCTGTTTACAAGGCGAGAGTCAGAACCACTACACTACGGCTCCTCCACTTTTTGTCAGGGTGAACTTCCCCTTCGTAGCCGTTTCTTACAACTTCTTTACACACGACTGGTGACCCTTTCATGTGTGCTTATTAATGATATACCCCAGATTATTCTGTTTTAGATAAGTATCATGGGGGTCACAAGGGGTTCCATGATATTTGTTCTAGCGACAATTGCTCCACTACAAACTCCACACATTAATGGAATGACCAACTTCAACCCTGGATTTAACACAATATTGAATAACCTCTCCTAAGCCAAGCCCTAGACCTTATTGCAACCATAACCCTATATCTTTGACGAAATAAAGCCTGGAGCGAATGCCGCCAGAGAAAATGTTGTGTCACCGCACAAAGACCAAAGAAACCCCCTTTGGCCTGTAAGCACAAGCGCGGTAGGCCTATCTATATAGCTGAAACTGTGTGTCCAAACTGGATTTCTGCATGAAACTACAAGTCTGAACTGGACTCCTTATTGAGTGACAGTGGCTATATAGTTCAAGCCTTTTTAAAAGACGAAAGCTGAATGGGTAAGGAGTGCAACCTGCTGCACCAAACCTCTTAGCTCTTCAGTAGAAAAACCTTAACATTTCCTCTGCAATATCACCCTGCAGAGGGCATCGGCCAGCTAAATTTAGATCTATCTCCATACCTACTCAGCTATGCAAATGCAGCCGTTGACTTGATTGCTGAGTTAGGTAAAGATAATATACTTCACAGGCAATGGGCATACATGCTGACCGTTGATAACTGCTAGGCAACAGGTAGTTTATATGCAACAATAAAACTGTGAACTCTTTTAAAGATAAATACCAGTTGTGGTAACGATCTCTCAATGAGTTTGAACAGAATCCAATGAAATTACCACCCAAGTGTTCGTATGTATAAATATAAAATATGTGCCAAATGGCTCTCGAAGAAAATGCATAATTGCTGAGAAATTAAACAGCATTTTCATAGCGATACTGGTTTTTAAACTTTGTTTTTCCTATATGGATTCACTTATTCAAATACAATCAACGAAACTGACCTGTTGTTGGTTTTCTCGCTGAGTGATGAGCCGAGCCTCGATGCATCTTCTGGTCTCCAAGAAAGCTTGCCTCTGTGCTACCTCAGTAGGATAATGGGTGAAGATACCAGCTAAGTTAGCACCAAGGAAGATAAACAAGTTTGCCAACACCTGAAATTAACAGATTAAAATAATTAGAGACCAACAACTATACTATCACGCAAAAAGGATTTTAAATTGGAATTGTATAATCAACAGGTATAGGTCAAGGGTAATCAATAATACAGGAGTCTTATATTGGTCTCATTTAAGGATAAAACCCACTCCCCCCCCCACACACACACTTAACAACTTGAAACAAATCTATGACTACAAAACACATAAAGGATTAACTTTATGTTCTCCTTTCATCATTTTGCTTCATTTCCTGACCAGCTTGCCACCATATGAACAAAATTGTTCCTGCTCTTGATCTTTTCCTTATCTCTCTGTCCGATTCTTCTTCTTCTGATGTTTCTCATTATTTCTTACTTTCTATTTTTCCTTTTCTCTTTCTGTCATTTTTTTTCTTTCTTTGTTCTTACTCTTGATCACACACACTCTCTCTCTCTCTTGCATTCTCACATCCCTCTCTCCCTCTATCCATCTCCCTATGTCACTACTCTATCTCTTACTCCTTGTTGGCAGCCAGACTGAGTGGGGACATTGGTAAATAGCATGGCATAAATCAATGGAATTGGGTATTTAGAGGCAGATAGATTTCTGTCTGCCCAATCAACATAGAAAATTACTGTCTGATAGCCGTTTCAACTTTTTACCCCCCCCCCAAAAAAAAAAAGGAAATCTTTTTCCAAACATGTTTTCAGTTTAGGTATTAACTTTAATTCAACTTTTCTCAATCTTTTCTCTCAGTCTTATATTTCTACAACATATTTTTTTTTTTTAGAAAATACTGTTGTCAATAGTTTAAATTTCATTTTACCAATTCATTTATAAATGCTCAAAGTTTCAACCAGAGCAACTTAATTGTTATTCATTTCTTGTGTCTTTCATTAATTTCCAAAATCTTCCTTCTCTCCATCTTTTCCTCCTCTTCCACTATCTCCCCCTCCTCTTCTAGTCTGCAGGCACAGACCCTGATTAAAACTTTGATCATCAAGTGGGTCTCCACACAAAGACTAGCACAACTTGCTACTTCGATTTTAGTACGCAAGACAATTAATAGGCTGCACGTTCAGACTCTTGAACTTGAGTGAAGGGATTGCACAGCAGATTCCTCCTCCTCCTCCTTCTCTCCATCTATTTCCCTTCTAAGCGTTTATCTCTCCCACCATGACCTCCCAAATACCCAAATATATCCATGTCCCTTTCCATCTTTCTCATCTCCCCCTCTCCCCTACCCACCAGTGTTACTCAAATTCCTTTCTCTCTTAATTTTCTCCTTTCAAAAGACTTGTTAAAGGGGATGTTCACCCTGAAGAAAATTTTATTGTGAAAATAGCAAAAAATAATAATAAATATTGGTGAAGGTTTCAGGAAAATCTGTTAAAGATTAAGAAAGTTATTAGAATTCTAAGTTTTGGATTTGTGAGATCATGAACGAGCAGGTGCCCCATATGTTATGTAATCATGAATTTCATTATTTAATGGTTCCTGATGACTTATTTTTGTTTTATTTTTATGATCGGTGTGAAATGATTCATCTATTGATATACAAAAGATACAATAAAAATGACTTTGAATTTTCAGGAAAAATGACAATGCAATGATTGTTTTTACCATTCACTATGTACAGCAGTAACGCTGCTCGCATATGACATCGCAAATCAAATAAGATTCCAATAACTTTTTAATTCTTTGATGGATTTATCGCAAACTTTCGGCAATATTTTTATTACTTATTCTGCTATGTTTACAATAAACTTTCTGTCAGGGTGAACTTCCCCTTTAAAGGCAGTTGAAATCCTGACTTGATTGCAAGCAATTCAGTATGAGCATGGTTCTGTAGCATAGAATCATTTGTACAGCCCACTGCCCTTTCAATAATCAAGACTGGAATTATGCTCCAGAGGTAGAAAAGTATATGCAGTAAGCATTGGGATCCGAATTCACAAAGGGGGTTTTGAAAACCATCAGTTTAACCCATGGTTTATGCAGATTTCCCGTATAAGTTATGCTTATTTACCGCATATATGAAAAATGTCCAATGCTGATGTGCGCTTTTGCCGCAGCGTGCCATATTGACACTAGTTGCCATGGTTAAGTATGCTATTTTATTCATAAGTCCACTGTTTTGAATTTTAATGAGTCCACTCTTCAACAGTGGACTCATGAAAAAAAATAGCGTACTTTAATAACCATGGCAACAGGTGTGAATATGGCATGCTGTAGTATGAGCGTGAATCAGCATTTGACATGTAATATAAGTGGTAAATTGGCGTAATTTATACATTAGATCTGCATAAACCATGGGTTCAACCGACGGTTTTCAAAGCCATCTTCGTTAATTCGGGACCCTATGTTCGAAATTGTTATACAATGCTCTTTACTATACGAACCTTACAATAATTGTTCAAACAGTTTAAGCAATTGAAAAAAAATGAGGAACTTACTGTTTAAACATAGATCTACTATAATTTCAGATCACAGTTATGTTCAAAATTGTAAACAGCATTTTATTTTGCAGTGAAATGAACTACATACAACCTAACCCCGCACCAACTTTCTCTCTCTGTTTTTCCCTCCCTCTTTCTCTCTCTCACTCTCATTAATGTATGCTGCTAAACACATTCAAATTCTGTCTCCTATGTGCATAATTACTTCTAATTTAAAATATGTGTATAAATGAATAAGTTTCATTTCCCAAACAAGCTTCCCAGCAGTTTCATATCTAAAGAAGATGAGAGATATTTGATTCAAAATCAAAATGACTATTCCTTTTTACAAATATTTTTACATATATATGCTTTCATATATATTTTTCCTCTAGAATTTGTTGATCAGATACTTTTAATTCAAGCAACTACAAAACTGACTGATGATCAGTGCTTGTTGCGTTAACATAGTTTTAGCTTCAATTACATCTAAAATATGACAATCACTGCCTTCTGTTTTGTAATTTGAAGTTGAACAGATATTTTGGCAAAGTTCCATCTTTTCCTAGTAAGGATTAAGATCTACCAGCACTGCGGGAGCCTTACACATTACATTTGTGAGGTTTCACAATGAATATGGGGACTGAATGAAATAACTTGGAAAAAAACGAACTTAAACAATTGCAAGGATTTGTTTTCCATGGTATTTGTCTCAACTACATGAAACTACCAGTAAAATCAATTTGTATCAAGCCATACTGTCGAAAGAAAGCCTGAATTATATACTTAAATGCTGCAATATAAACGATGGTTTTTTAAAGATATCAATTAACTAATGAGGAAATCTTAGAAAGGCTGTTGGGTTTATGCAATTTCTTCCCACTCTCAAAAACAAACTACTACCCCCTCCCTCACGCAAAATTACATGTGAATTCCTATAAAATTAGATCACAACTCACTTATGCATAATCATTTTGAGAAAGATATATTCACAGCCATTTACTTACACACTGACACCAGGGGAGTAGTTCTGGAACAAAATAGTCAGTGAGTAGTTTGTTCCGAACAAATCCTGGGCTCCGTAAGACAAATATTAGGGATTATTCGCTAATTTGAAATAATAATTCGGATTGGTTCCTAGTCAGTCTACAGAGGAAAATGCGCATGCAACGATGATCTTGCTAGGCCATTTCATTTAGCGATTGATTGCTTACCATTGTGTTACAGAGCCCTGGTTTTCAGTAGCTTATAACAGCTGTCACTGAAAATCATTGACTATTGATTACAGTCCTAAATGCTCCCCTGAAATTTTCTTCTCTTGTTAGAAACTCCCATCAGACAAAACAGGGATATTCCTAATGGAAAGTTCACACTGTCTCACTTGTGTGACACGGTGTGGGACACAATGTAAAATCACATTCACACTGTTAAATCTGAACATTACATCAGTGTGAGTCACAATACGTAGATACATACATGTAGTCAACCATGCATGTGAAAATATCTTAACACTGTTGAATTTGAGCATTTAAACAGAGTGACTCACATGTACATTTATATAGTCGACCATGTGAACACGCTGTGAACAGACAATCTGTTGAGATGTCCAGTGTGAAAATTGAATTTGAGCATTTCGAAAGTGTGAATCATATCATCACATAACCGACCATTATAAACACGCTGTGAACAGTCACACTGTCAAGGTGTCCAAAGTGTGAAAATATCTTCACACTATTGGATTTGAGCATTTCAACAGTGTGAATCACATATTCATATAATCTACCATATGAACACGCTGTGAACAGTTCAAGTCAATTCTTTTATTTTCTCTTTCAATCTTTTTACATTTACAACAGTCACACTGTTGAGGTGTCCACAGTGTGAAAACATCTTCACACTGTTGAATTTTAGCATTTAAACAGGGTGAATCACATGTATATTCATATAGTCAACCGTGTGAATACGCTGTGAACAGTCACACTGTCGAGGTGTCCAAAGTGTGGAAACATCTTCACATTATTGGATTTGAGCATTTCAACAGTGTGAATCAATATTCATATAATCGACCATATGAACACGCTGCGAACAGCCGCACCATCAAGATGTCTAGTGTGAAAATTTCTTCACACTGTTGAATTTGAGCGTTTCAACAGTGTGAATAACATGTATATTCATATAGTTAACCGTGTGAATACGCTGTGAACAGTCACACTGTCGAGGTGTCCGAAGTGTGGAAACATCTTCACATTATTGGATTTGAGCATTTCAACAGTGTGAATCAATATTCATATAATCTACCATATGAACACGCTGCGAACAGCCGCACCATCAAGATGTCTAGTGTGAAAATTTCTTCACACTGTTGAATTTGAGCGTTTCAACAGTGTGAATAACATGTATATTCATATAGTTAACCGTGTGAATACGCTGTGAACAGTCACACTGTCGAGGTGTCCAAAGTGTGGAAACATCTTCACATTATTGGATTTGAGCATTTCAACAGTGTGAATCAATATTCATATAATCGACCATATGAACACGCTGCGAACAGCCGCACCATCAAGATGTCTAGTGTGAAAATTTCTTCACACTGTTGAATTTGAGCGTTTCAACAGTGTGAATCACATGTATATTCATATAGTCAACCGTGTGAATACGCTGTGAACAGTCACACTGTCGAGGTGTCCAAAGTGTGAAAACATCTTAACATTATTGGATTTGAGCATTTCAACAGTGTGAATAACATATTCATATAATCAACCATATGAACACGCTGCGAACAGCCGCACCATCAAGATGTCTAGTGTGAAAATATCTTCTCACTGTTGAATTTGAGCATTTAGACAGGGTGAATCATAACATCACATAGTCGACCATGTGAACACGCTGTGAACAGATCAAGTCAATTCTTTTATTTTCTCTTTCAATCTTTTTACATTTACAACAGTCACACTGTCAAAGTGTCCACACTGAAAATATCTTCACACTGTTGAATTTGAGCATTTAAACAGGGTGAATCACATGTATATTCATATAGTCATCCGTGTGAACGTACTGTGAACAGTCACACTGTCAAGGTGTCCACAGTGTGAAAATATCTCCACACTGCTGAATTTGAGCATTTTAACAGTGTGAATCATATTTTACATATTGTACAATATGAGAACACACTGTGATAACAGTGTTCTTTCCAGCAGCGATGTTTTACAAAGAGTTGTTATCGATCAAATTTATTGCAACTATGGAATTCCATTTACGTCAAAATTGTCATATACTGCACATACATTGGAAATAAAAAGGAGAAGACTGGTTTCTCAAGACAATGATGCATTTGTACATTATCATACTTAAAAAAAACACTTTGAATAGATGTAGGTCTATGCGTTCTAGATTGATATTGTTGGCATTCCGTAGTTGCGATTGATTGGACCAATTGCAAATCTTTGTAGGACAAGACCCAGAGGGTATAGAGCATCTATCAACCTCTCACTGAAATGCTATTTTCTGGTACAGCAAGCACAGAGGTTTATCATAGTGGGTCAATCCCATATATTTGTGGAGTTAATCAGTTAATCGGATCACTTGAATCCTAGACAGACATATAGCAAACACTACCCTTCTGAGCTGTAATGAACTGTAACATACAAGCTACGTTCACATGGATTGGCCATGTAATTTTAAAGTTCTCATTTCAAACCTTGATGTCCATCTTCACTGTAGTTTCTCTTTAAGGTGTGGAATAGAAACAGAGGGATAATGACAACATCTTTAGATCTCGGGAAATTCTTGATAGATTTAATATCAATGAAATATATTGCAAAAAATTAGATGTTTATGAAAATAGCCAGTTAACAAAAGATTTAATTTGATTGAGTCACATGTGAACATGGCTATCATTTTACTTATGCTTGCCTGGAAATGACATTCACATCAATCAATGATGCACAATAAGTGGCATTCTGAATTCAATGGTATTCAGTTATCAGCCTTAAAAACACCTGTGGAAATGTAGGTAAACTATCTTTCCCTCCCATATAACCCAAAGCCCACGACATGATCAGCTTCAGCATCTGGATTTGTTTTGTCAAACATTCTTACGTTGTCACAACACAAGTACAAGGCATCGTCATGAATTAAAAATTGATTACTGTGACTACATGAACTTGATTTAATTATTTAAAAAAAAGGAAAATTGAATGGCATGCGAACAAGAGCGAAACAATAATCCCCTGGCACCAACTCTTGGTCAAGTTTGGCGAGAACAGGAAAAAATAAAGCAATATGACTCAACATGAATAGGCCTACTTGTGTTTCTCCCTTCCTATTCCCCTTTTCTTGAGACATCCCTTTATAGAGTACAGTGACATCACACTGAAATACACTTTGAGACTTCATAGTGGTTATACAGGGTATCCCAGAAAAAAAAAGTTTTTAGAGATAAATATCACACTTGCAGAAGTGGTTTACGGTACACCAGGTGTTAAGCACCGGAAGACTCAGATTAGAAAAGTGGATAGAAATGAACATGAAAAAGACAAGAGTATTCTTTTCAAAATGAGTGTAGAAAAGTAAACTCAACCTTTCGGGGAGGTAGACTGTCCTGATAACGGACAGTCAACCTGCCCAAAATATCAAGTCTACTCTCCTGCTACTACTTCATTTGCCGACTCAAGCCAGCCTTCTCTCACCTACTCAAGCCTATCTACTTCTCAGCTTTCCTCTCCTTCGGCCTACTCATTTCGAAAAGTATACTCTACTTTCTGGCCTGTCTATTTCATATCCATTATTTCTATCTTTTTTTCTAATCTAATACCCCTTTCATAAACCCAATTATGCGGCTAATAGCAGCATAATTTGGTCGTAAAATTGGAGGAGAACCAGAGTTATCCGCATTATTTTGATGCTGCTATTATCCGCATAATAGCAGCATCGGGACAAGATTTTGAGTTTATGAACACATTTCCAAATAATGCGGATAATTGCAATGGAGCGGTCACAAGGTCACCTTTTTCCAACACAACCGCATCGGAGGGGGCGTATCCAGTTGTCATGACGATTATCCGCCTTTTTCAAGACGGGCGCTCGTAAAAATAATGCGGCTTATTTTCGGAGTTTGTGAACGCCATTTTTATTGAATTATCCGCATTACTCTCTATAGGTGGCTAATTGGAGGATAGGTTTATGAAAGACCTTCCAGTACTTTAATAAACATGATGTACCATAAACTTTCAAACATCATTCAATATCACACTCATCAAATGTTTTGATTACATTAAGTTCATGCTGAAGTAAGAGTAAACTCTTTTCCATAAATGGAGGATCCATCACGTATAGATGACAACCAAATAAAAATTGAGGTCTGACAGAAGCAATTGTGCTGAAATACATTTTCAAATCTGCATTCCTTTTCATAATGCAGTGATAGAAAGAACAAAGAACACTAAGGAAATCTGAATAAACAGATACTTATAATCAACCAATTTTCTGTGCAACTTGATTTCTCTGCAACCGGTGTATAGGCTCAGTTATTAGAGCGTCCGTCTCACAACCGGGAGGTCGGGGGTTCAAACCCCGGCCGCGTCAGACCAAAAGACGTTAAAAGATGGGAGTTGCTGCTACCCTGTTTGGCGTTCGACGATTAAAGGGATAGAGCCTCGTCGATCTGGCGATGCACAGCGGCTGCCGGGCCCACGATCAATTTTGGCAAAGCAAATTTTCGGAGTATTTCATTTCATGTCTATTTCGAACAATAGTTTATGGATTTTCATTTTTCATTTTCATTTTTATGTTCTTTGATGTGTAAACTAACTATCAAATCAATATAAGAATAAGTGAAATTCATGATGAATAAAATACCATACAGGACAATACAACCAGGAAAACACCAGGTTCCATTTTTTCTGGGACGCACTGTACAGCTATGTGAGAGGGCATGACAGATACATCAATTTGTTCCTATAGTCAAAGCAAAATCTAATCCTCTCTTTCATTCATGTCCTGCTATAGCGATCCAATGGAAAAGGCCTACAGATGGCCGCACATGAATACTCCAACATTTCAAATTACAATGTCAGGCGGAAAATGCGTCCTTTACGAAGAGTGAATACAATGTTAGCATGACATGATTCGTGAGTCAGTATGCATACATCTTGCACTTCATATATATCCCTCAATCCCATTCACATTCTACAAGTACTATCTCTTCTCTTCTTCGATTCAGTGGCGTATATAGCAAAAGGGCAGGTGCCCCCTGTATTTTTCTTTCAAGAATTACAAACTGAACATTGTATATTAAATTACTGATAAAGATGAATTCAAGAAAATTTTCAACTGCACCCTCTCATTTCAAAATCCTGGATCTACATGTAACATTATCCATCTCACATACGATGGGCACATTATAAAGCAGGGCCAGGGAGTAATTTTCCTGGTATTGCATCGCAATTTGCTCCACATTTTTGAAAGACTGCTATGCATGAAGTCTTTTGTATCTATATTTTTACATAGGACTGTACATTACTTAGTTGGGATCTTTTCTCTTATGAGCAAAAACGCTATTCAAATTTAAAAGGCTAAATTATTCCCTGTAAAAACTTACATGTACAGTGTAATAATAATAATATATAGCATTTATGAGGTGCCGATCTATCTAGTTGCCTATATATTACCCCGGCTGTAGCTCCAGCTGCTAAAGGCGCTTGGTGCATTCAAGGAATTAATCCCGCCGGGTACCCATTCACCTCACCTGGGTCGAGTGCAGCACAGTGTGGATAAATTTCTTGCTGAAGGAAAACACGCCATGGCTAGGATTCGAACCCACGACCCTCTGTTCGAAAGGCGAGAGTCAGGACCACTAGACCACGACGTGCCCACTATCTGAACCTGCATAGCTACATTAAATCAAATGTTTTCTTCATATTTTGTCATGAATCTCTTGTGTCAAGCAATGTTAACAGACTTGGTACATTAAAGCTATCTACCAAGTCCACTTATGGGCGAAGTTCACACTTACGGTAGGTTGCTTTAATAATGAAAGCAGAAAAATTTGAGAAAATGATGGTGAAGTCTTAAAGAAAAACTTGATAAAAAAAAAAAGTTTTGTTTTTTCAATGATAATTTGTGATGTCATATATGGGAATAGCGGAACCATATGTTATGTAAAATACATTCCACAAATAATGATTTTTTTTTTTAATGGTTCCTGATGAATCAATATTGATTTTATGGAAGTGATATATGCAAAAATATTTATGCCTTTCAATTTTATAAAACGATCGCAATGCGTGGAATTCATATATCTCATTAAAAACGGGTGAAGGTGCTTGCTTGTGACGTCACAAAGGTAAAAACTTTTAAAACTCTGTAACTTTGCTCTTTGATAGATTTTCGCCAAACCCACTTTAGATTTCTGCTCTTATCAAAACAAGCCTTATGTATCTGATCTTTCCGCTTAAATGGTGTAGAAAGTGGACGTTGGAGTGCATCGTATTGCATGACGATACAAAAACATGTTGTGGCTATTTTAAAGGTACGAGAGAGTAGTTGAAGCGAACAACTATTTCATAATAAGTCTTTTAAATCAAGGTTAATTGTCAACATATTAGGCTATCATGTCTAGATCTGGTTCATTAATGTAAAGTTATCTTTGTAAAATCATGAAATCTTAGCTCAAAACTGATAATTCCGATGATCACTAACACAGAAAAGCATATGTGGAACAATGTATTAATATTGCTTGGAAAAATAAGGAATTCCATGCTTATTTTGCTAATTTCCTGATTACACAGTTTCTTCAAGAGCCATTTGGCACATATTTACATATTTTCTTTATACATACAAAATACACACTTGGATGGTAATTTTATTGGATTCTGTTCAAACTGATTTGAGATCGTTACAACTACTGGTATTTATCTTTAAGCATTTGAATAATAAATATAAAATGTACATTACAGTATATATATTTAAAAGCCCTATTCACAGGCAAGTGTAAATAAACGTTAGCTAGTATACTTTAGCCTTTCAACTGCCTTTCATTAGCGCACTATAGCTGTGAGCAAAAACACTCTATCCTCGTGGGTTTAATTGCCAAGAAAAAACAAGGCATTAAGAATACTGACAAGCTGCAGGGAAAACTGTTCATTGTGCTTTGTTTTTAGAGTGCTTGGATAAGAGATTGAATGTTAATGCGCGCTGCGCGCTGCTGAACTTTTAAGATGAACAGGCTGCAGAAGACTGCACAAAACCTTCTCTTTAAAAAAAAAATTGTTACATACTATGAAGTCAGATTGCATACAAATGAAATAAAACATGCTTTAAACAAGTGGGTCCTTTTAAAATCCATCTAGAATTAAAGGGAAATCAAGATCGGCTTTGATTAGTAACCAGGGCCCATATTCATAAAGTCTACAGTCATCACTTAAGAGGTGTACTGTGACCTTTGTAATTATATGACATATAATATGAACCCAGATATTTTTAATATGAATCGTTGATATTTAGGAATAGATTATTTTAATATCAAATTATTCTAATTATTTTTACGCATTAAATTGAGCTTAGATTTAATGCCATTTTAGCTAAATGAATAAATTCAAATACTTAAGCTTTGAATTCAAAACTTTGAGATTCAAAATAAAATCTTTATGAATTCAAAATCTTACAGTTTTTAATTTAAATCTGTGTGTGACATGCATAAATTAAATCTAAAAGCTTTGAATTAAAAACAGCTTTATATTCCAATCTTATCAGTTTAATTCAGATCTCTTTCAATCCTAATATTACTAAAAGGTTTCATTCAAATCTACAAGCTTTGATTTCTAAATCAGTTATTGTTGAGTTTGTCACCAACCACATCCAATCCTGTATTTATTTCAATTCATGATATGTAGAATGTACATAGTATTTGGGAGTTACTTTAAAGATCAAATGGAAATGTGATAAAAGATCACTTAGGGTGTGTTTATGCTTCCATCGCGAGGACAGAATCAGCATTTTCAAACGTCAATTCAAAACACTGATCGTAATCGTGGTTCTGGGAGTGCTGTTTATGCTTAACTTTTCAGAGGCGAAATCCCGATCTCCAGGTGGCTTCGCATCGTTATTTTCATTGAGCAGGAAAGCGAGGTCAAATTGAGCGCGCCTGTTTTCGAAAGTTTTACGTGGAGATAACATGGAGCAATGCGACTGTATTCGCCCTTGGATTTTCACCAGAAGCATGTACCAAATGACGTCATTTAAACACGTTTACGATCTCCGTTCTGTTTATACTCCCCCAGAAAGCCTGATTCTGGTCGAACGACGTTTACAAACGCACCTTTTTGTCAGTTTACGATCGGCGTTTTGGAACAGCGTTTAAATGAAAGTAAGCATGGACGCAACCGTGTTTTGGACTAATCACGTTTGGAAACACTGATTCTGGCCTGAAAAGTGGAAGCATAAACACGGCCTTAGACGATTCAGCCACAAGAGAGAGATGTATCTTGCTTCATAATCCATACCTGTAACCCCATGAGGTTAAGCCGCTAAATTACAAAATCAACAACATGTGCGTTTTGTATCACTAACTGAAGGCTCATAGCAGATTAATTTTCAAAATTGCTTCTGCTCTCAGAAAGGGAGTGAGATTACGATGGACAAATTCTACACATGATTGTTCCTAAAGAACCAGAAGGAATCAAATGCCAACTTCATCAACAAAATCTGTTCAAAGTGAAATCATTTCAATCATCATTAAATTCTTATTATTATAAGTTATTATTATCATCTAGCACCCCCCCCCCCACTTCCTAACTCAGTATTTGATCTGAAGAACTAACTGCATTTGGAAGATTTGTGATGCATGATTTTAGGCAGCATACTCTCTCACCTCATGATTTTTAGTAATATCACAAGTATTTTTTTTTCTGATCAGATTTTATAGTTCCTATATTCTAGAACAAGGCTGGATATCATATTAATATGTCAATTAATTATAATTATTGATAAATAAATATTGAAATAAATAATATGGATCAAATATTCCTAAATTCCAATCCAAACCAATAGTCATTTGACATGTAGGGCATTTTCCTTTTGGGTGAAAAGTATTGACCACACATTTCTCCATGTTTGGGCACTAAATAATTCAACACTACGTTCAGATTGATCACCTTTAGTCCATACAATTCATTGTCTCAACATTTACAATTGTAGCACATGCATGAGTTTAAATAAGAAACTGTATTAACATTTGGAAATGGATAGAGTTTCACATATGAAAGTCCATGTATTGGAACTGTTCTACAGCCTGATGCATAAGAAAGTTGTGCCCCTACACTACAGCCAAATCTAACAGCTAAAAGAAAAAAAAAAAACGGAAATGTTTTTTGTGAAAACAAGTACTTCACTCAACATTGGTAAAAGGAACAAAATTAACCATACTATTTGCAAGGGATTTGCTTTCATACTATACTCTATAGCATTCATCGCCATGTACATCTCGGGAAAGTACTCCACTCATTTCAATTAAATGAAGAGTAAACATGCCTGACCATGAACAAGAAGACTTAATTTCATCATGTACATGCAGAAAAACCTTGACTTTATCTGTGATCTGAAACTCGGTTATCAGGCACAGATCAAGAGCGGGGGGGGGGGGGGGGGGAGAATGGCCTCCCAGCACACACACCAATGAGGACTTTTTGCCTGTTGGTGACATTTTTGTTTTTCTTTCTTTTTTTTTGCTCTTCGGAACATGGTTGACCACATCGCCCTTCCTGGTGAATCCTAAATCGCATCTATATGGGCTATATTGTTCAGTTAGGTTTGCAACTTATGGAAATATGAAGTCCTCAAGACTTATGCTGTTTATCTTTAGCAAAATCTTTGATATTTGGGCGTTCTGGAAAAAGTCAAAAACTGTAATCTTCATCAATATGTATGAAAACAAAAGACAAAGCAATTGGAATCTGTTAAAAAAACATTAAAAAACTAGAAATTACAATATATTACCTGAGTTCTTCTTGCCTTTGGTACCTCCATTATGTTTCAAACAGGTTTGATTTTACAGAACTTTTTTTTATTCTAAAAAATGTTGTTTGATACGATTCTGTTTTGATGTTTTAACTGTATTAATACCCCCCCCCCAAAAAAAAAGAGGTGTTTTCTCTTGAAATCAATTCTGCAAAGCCCAGGTTTCTTCCAAGTTTCTTCATTTTCTTTAAATTTCTCTAATCAAGGGGCTTTATACTATTAAAGTAAATGAATTTAACCTCTACTGACTAACTGAACTATAAAGTATAATATCATGCAATACAAAAACATATAGGAATGTAACTTTGTATGATGATAAATAATAATAAAAAAACATTGACATAGAATCAAGCGGCATAACAATTGTCTAGTGCCTCTGCAGTCTTTAACAGAATGACGGCGCATATCTTTGATAGGGCCTATATCAAGGTTATGTGATGGATATCAATAAAGCAATGATGTTAAAATTCCCTCTTAAACTAATAGGGCAATGGAAAGACATTTCAAAGGTGTTAAGAGTAACACTTAGGACTCGCTAGATTCAATTAATTATTTATTATCATCAAAGGTAATTTTCTATTGCTAGAGAAGGTGTTATGAATCTCAATCCTACATTCTAAAAGCAGTATATTCCTCAGGCTTTTTAATAAATGCTTTGGTGCAAAAGAGTATAACATACACTTTTACATTTATCAAAATCCTAATAATGTACCAGAAATAGTTATTTTCTTATTCTTGGCCCCAAGTTCTTGGAAAGTGGGTTTCCTATTTTCAAACCATCCCAGATTAGAATTCAGAATGAAATTACTACATTTACATGATTACATGAACATTGTCCATTTATTGAACATTTATTGATCTCCTTATTTTCCATTGTAACTTAAAATACATCCTATATAACACTGCCTAATACTACCTCCCCCCCCCCCCTTTCCATTAGGGTAAACTTTTGAGATTTTTTTCATCAGGATGAATTCAATTATTTTCTGGAGAATTATATGTGATTCAATTAAAAGAACTAAAACAATGTTTAATAAATCACACCCATCAAATTTCTGAATTTATGAAGGCTTTTATTTGAAATGTAATTTCAATGAAAAATACAAGTATGAATATTCTATACATTGTCAAACATTGTTCTAACATCTTCAAAATTATGTACATTAGTATGCCCTATGTTCTATGCAGCAGAGACATGGTAAAGCACACTTTTTTACAACCATATGCCTTCCCTAAAATTCTATTTCCTTTCCAGTTCAATCATGCACCCTCGGACGATCTCACACTAGAGCGGGAAACCAAAACATCGTTTGGCAGCAAATCATCGGGAAAAACAGAGAAACCGGCAACGAGGGAGCCCTATCCACCCACAATTCCCAACTGCTCAGATGGCTTCCCAAATATCAATAATGTAGTGCATGCCCTGCGGGCTCGAGTCCCCCGAAAATAGCAAAAGGAGTAAATTTGGCCTCTTCTTTGCGCCAGATCTGTCATAGTGATCGTGGCTTTGCAACTCTTAAAGATCCTAGAGAGATCTGAAACAGGGGGTCAAATGGCCAAGACGGTTGTTCTTAAGTCCTTTGGCCTTTTTTTTTACAACATTTCCCTTTTACTGTTTATAACATGGTTCTCTCGAAAAGCAGCATTATTAAAATGTACTGAAGAGACTACCCTCTCGATTTCAAAGAAAACGCATAAAGAATTGATTAAATTATTTTGGCAGCCATTCATACTAAGATTGATAAGAGGGGTGTATTATCAACATGGGCAGCTTCTGTTCAATTCAATAGGGGACAAGTTAAACAAAGCTTAAATTTCTTTCTAGTTATGTCAAAGAATTAAAGGGATCACTACTATATATAAGTCCATGGTTGAACCCTTTCTTTTCTTTGCATTTTTTTTGGGGGGTGGCTTTCTTGTTCTATTTTTCATTTCTTTATTACTTGAATATTTCTGGGTTGTTCCTTCTGCCCCATGCCACTTGACCACCTCCTCTCTCCCCTTAATCTAATGATTATAAAGGGGATCTCCTGCTCATGACAAATGCTGTTTACCTGTAATAATCTATCAACATTAGATGTGAAACTAGTATTTTCGATTATGCTATATTAAAAACTAAAAAAGTTCTGATATTTAGAATGATGCAGTTCTCTGTATAGTGTAGGAAATCTACATGTACAGTATGAAACTATGAATGTCACAGGGGATTTTGCTCACGTCACAGCCTATACATGTACATGCATCACCCCTAAAATGGAAGGCTTTGGAGCGACTTTCTATTTCAAATGTATTCTGCAACAAGCAATAATATTTCAGAACATTTAGAAATTAATATCTTCACAACTGCAAAAACAGCCCTTTAATTTGAAATGACATTTAAAAAAATATCCCCAAAAATTCAGCAAATTGCCCAAATATGAAAAAACAGCCCCTCAAAAATAAAATTTTCATTCCCGCCCTGTGTCAGTCAACGCATGTAATACCGCCATTTGTCAGACGACATTCATGTTCTAAAATTGTGAAATACCTGTGAAAACTAGGTCTCCTGGCACTACATAGCGGCAGATATTGACTTGATCGCTATGCCATGCATGACATGATCTTCGCATACAGGTAGATAAATAAGCATGTCCGCATTTACATTCATCCAATACCCACTGAGGCATTTGGCTTTAGTGATCACAAATTTGCCGAGAGCACACGCATGGCATTCGTAATCATGCACTTGGGTTGAAATTTACACAGAAAGTACAGAGCTTGAAAAAGGCTTCGAAAACCAACTTTTTTTGTGAGCAATGGAATGTTAAATATGTGCTTTGCTTATTTACATTTGGGATTCGTATTGAAGGGAAAGTTCACCCAAGAAAAGTTTGTTGTAAAAATAGCAGAAGAAATAAACAATATTGGTAAAGGTTTGAGGAAAATCCATTAAAGATTAAGTTGTTAGAAGATTCTGATGTGTGACGTCATAAACGAGCAGCTGCCCCATATGTTGTTAAAACTAATTTGGCCTTAATTTACCCCAAAATAAAAGCTTGCAATCTTTCTAAATGGTTATATTAGTATTCTTTCAATTAATTGTAACCTCAAATAAAATGATATGTTCCATTCACATTTTCAGAAAATGAGCAAAATGTGATTTGTTCCAAAGTCAGATCGCGAACAGTCATAAGGTGTGCGGTGGCCTTAAAATGCATAAATTTCACTTTTTAATGGTTTGTGATGACTTCTGTTTTTTTTTTCTTCTTGTGATGGGTGTGATGTGATTTGTCTTTTGTTATAGTCAAGGTACAGTAAAAAACATTTTCAATTTTCTGAGAAAATGATGTTTCATCGACTTTTTTACCATACAATAGGTAGGAAAGCTGCTCGCGTATGGTGTCACATATCAAGTAATTAAAATTGTAATAACTCTGTAATTCTTTGATGATCTTTTCTCAACCTTCGGTAATATATTTTTTTCTTGCTATTTTATAATAAAGTTGTAGCTTCCCCTTTAAGGAGTTATTACATACTATAATGCTTTTACATGATCAAAGTCATTCTTTCTCTGTACAATAATGATGGAAATTGAAATAAACTGATTACGTTTTCATGCAGAATTCAAACTCTGTTTTTATTGGTCTACAGCTGTGGTTTAACTTCAGATAACCAATTCTTACACAAACCTTACCTATAGAGGATAATTGCATCAACACTTTTAGCAATCAAATTATTAATAAATCACTGGAAATAACAACTACATACTGGGATTAGTTTAATACACCAATGAATTAAAGGTAAATGCTAGTTTTGGTAATGATATCAAAATGAGTTCGTACAGAATCCAATGAAATGACCACCAAAGTGTCTGTTTGTATAAATAAAATGTATGTGCCAAAGGATTCTGGAAGAAATTGTGTAATTGCTGAGAAATCAGCAAATAAGCACAGGATTCGGGTAGAGTGTCGGGCCCGACATTCAAAGCAATAATTATATACTGTCCCACGTGCGCTTATCTGTGTTGGGGATCTTCAGTTTGAACATTTTTTAGTGTAGATTTCAAGATTTCACGAAGTTCAGTTTATGTAACTGTACCAGATGTAGATCCTCGATGATATACTGACAATTAAGCCTTGTTTTACAGACTTTCTCATGAAATCAGTGTTTACTGCAATTACTGGAATTTCTCTTTAAGGGTGGGAAAAAATATAGGAAACATAGCATACAGTACAATACATTTAGAAAGTAAATAGTTAAAATTTGACAATGTTCAGTTTCCCAATATTCTACATCATGACAGAAATTAAGCTGTGTGTCAGAATACTGGCCATTTCCTTTGAGTAGGCAACAGGTTATTGCAATTCAGTGTATATTAAATAAAAAAATCCATTATTCATAAAACAGTTTGAATAATGAATTCATAATCAGTTGATAGCACTTACTATCACACCAGGATATTTGGGTGAATATCGGTATAACATGCATTTTTCCTTCTCGGTCATAAGCCAGGAATACATGTGGGTGAGTATCAGTGTACAAGTATATTTCATACAATAAATGTACATATATTTCATGCTGGGACTATCATACCTAGACAGTTGGGTGATTATTACAGATTGAGTGTATATGATTACTATTCCCTTTGGTACGATCAGGATATCATTTCTAGTGAAAAGATTCTTGGTGCAAAGGCCTCATGCTTATGATTAATCACATCTGGTTTGTAAAGTGAATTATATGAAAAATAATAAAATAATTCTATTACTTACTTGATAAATGAATTCATCAGCATGCAAGTTACATTTTGTCGGCAGTCATCCCAACAGTCACACATACGACGGTGCAAACTCATTTCAGAGAAAATTCGCTTCAAAGTGTACTGAAATTTTCACACTTAATTCTCCACCCTTACAAACTATTCATTGCTAGAAAAATACATGGTTGGAAATGGTATCCTTATTTTTGCAAAAAAGCAAGGATCAGAGAAAACATCACAAGAGCTACGTGCTTGTAATTTCGGTTTGAGCAGTTTTCCTCGTACAAAACGCCATATGGAATACAACAACTGACCGCGATTTCAATGCGCGCAGTTAGTCAAAACTTTGTAACGCTTTTCACATGCAAAAGTCAATGCAGTGCAGATGGCCGATACGACAGTTTGGCTGACTGCGCGAATTGAAATTGCAGTCAGTCAAAACGTTGTATCGCTCTGCTACTGAACACGTTTCCAATGGAATTTGCGCATTTTATTAAAAATTTGTATGGCATCGCCATGAAAATCCCCTCATATCTCAGAAACTAAAATAAATTGCTGCCTAGAAATTTAGTTATGAATAGAATAGAACTTGCACTTTCATTTTCTGCAAAAATTTCAAAATCAATTTTTTGATCAAAATTGACTGATACGACAGTTCGTATAAATGCGGACGATTAATTCATTCGATGGAGACCAAGTGAAAGGGATTTCAGATCAATGTAAAAAAAAGTGTGTTTCTGATTTTTTTAGGTTGGCTGTTATTTTCCTATTTGTGTTGATGTTTATTTATAAACAAATACACAAGAATTTCCATTTCAAAAAATCAAATATTGAACTTGCTTACTTTACAGCCTGGTAACAAAATAGTTTAAAAATACTAAACCATATATGGACTGAAAATTGGGGTGTCTGGAAAACGAAGACGGAAGACCGAAGACCGGGGACACGTATCACACTCGTGTGAAAGCGTTTTTATTCACGCACGAAGTGTGTACAAAGCAGTGCAAAGTGTGTACAAAACACGTGCGCGGGTTAGAATGGACTTTGGACCTTGCCCCCTACACAATGTTCTCCCATTGACATAACGCGTGTCCCCGGTCTTCGGTCTTCGTTTTCCAGACCTGTTGTTGGGTGTCTGGAAAACGAAGACAGAAGACCGGGGATCGCATCCGTCTAGCTAAAATAAACCATTATTATATTCAGATCAAATTCAGGAATATTCTGATATTGGATATGTAGTCAGTTATGATTGGTTAATTAGTTAATGATTAATTGTAAGGATATCGTTATCAGCTAGGGCATAATTAATACATAACAATTATAACGTACAATACACCTCATACTGCGCAATCACATACAAGCAGTCTCAACTTAACTGCCGTTTGCAACTACCATTGACATTACGCGTGTCCCCGGTCTTCCGTCTTCGTTTTCCAGACCTGTTGTTGGGCATTACGAAAATGTCCCGTTTGATTCTCGACCTCACTTCGGACTGCAAACTGCGGTTTTATACCCCGATTTGCGTTTGGAATATCTCAAACAACTTTTCCAACCCCGATAAACCCATCTTGGCCAGGTAATCCCCTTGTCTCGATTTCACCACCACGGGCCAGCTAAATGAGCGTTGAGCCAAGGACGAAATGATAAACAACGCTGTGCTATTACGTAAGACTTGTCTGCCTGTAGAAGGATCTTCGGAATGAAATTATTGTATTCGATATTAAACACGTTTTCAAAGGCATATTACATTCAGACATCCAATGCTAGTCCATTTTCAATTTCGAACGAAGAAAATCGACCTTGAAATAAGGAAAGTAAGCGAATAAAAATTACGGTATGCTTAGCATGCAAGGACCGCGATGCATGCATAGTTTCTGTCCGTCCAGCAAGAAAATGGGTTCACTCGCGCAATGATACAGTCTTAACGTTCGAAAATAGTAGTAATGGCATACCAACATACAAAGTATAATAATCATGCTGCTGATATGCACAAAAATATGAAATCATTATTTTTTTTACCCCAAAGTCTTATTCATAATTTAAATACAAACTATGCCTGTTACTATTTTTTTAATCGCAAACGTATTATTGCACAATACGTGGTTCTCCGGTAAACTGCCCATGTGCGCTGCATCCATTCCACCGTTTGTTTTGGGTCGTTTATACTTTTAGTTTCCACCATTAATGTCTAACTTAGATATGTTGTGCTAATTTTTTTGTAAGTCAAAATGTTCATCGTTGGAGAGCGAGTTCAGGCAATTGATGAGTTGGGAAGATGGAGTGTTGGAAAGATCGATCACGTGTCTTAGTTTACAAAATCGCGTGCCCGTTGAACCCCGATCCCTTCAGTGTCCATTTATGTTCCCCTTCCTCAAGTACATCTTGTTGAAAAATCACTTAAAAAAGTTGTTTTTTTGCCCCCCCCCCCTTAGCCCCCTTTTCATAGTGAAAGTTCTTTTGCAGTGTCCTTTTTTATCTTTGATCAAGCGACCCATTTGAACATGCCCATATTTTATTGTGATAAATGTCTGGTTTATTTTCTAGTTCAAAATTTGTCATTTTGCTAATATGAGGTGATTAAAATTAGCGCCCTGTCCTTTTTGCCGGGAGAAAGAGAGAGAGAGAAATAGAGATGGGGTGGAATTTCCACCCCATCTCTATTTCTCTCTATATATCTTTAACAAGGGCGCCGGAAGCGAGGGGGGGGGGGCAGGGGGGCACTTGCCCCCCCCCCATAAATTTTTTTTGGGGGGCAAAACGAGATTTTGCCCCACCCCCCATGTGCCCCCCTGAAAGTAGAAAAATGATAAATTATTAAATAATTAAAGGACAAAAGTATACGATGAAAGCACTTTTATGCCAATAATTGTCATTTCTATTGTCAAAAATGAACAATTTTGCCCCTGACGGGGCAATTACATTATCATAGTAAGCCTGGCGTCTTTTGACGAACAGTTCCTCTGTGAAACATACCTTTGAAAAGCCCCTTTTCCATCTTATTACAGTGTGATAACGTTTAACCTTTTAATGAATACATTTCAGACTAAAACCGAATGGCAAGCTAATTTTCTTTAATATCTAAACCTACAAATTATGAAAAAGATGGATATCTTCTTAGATAAATGATTTGATTTTATATATTTCGATCCAAAAAATTGAAAAAAAATCAAGCACGTTTTGAAATAAAAAGATGGCTGTGTATTTATGCAAAGCGCAAGCGATTTTATTATTTTTATAACATGTCCTGAAAGTTTTCTTTTTTCCCAATTATTCACCTCCCTTCCATCATTCAACTTTCTTCCCGGTCCTATCTTTCTTCTTATTTTTCGCCTCACCTTCCGCCGCTTCGCCCCTTGATCTACCTATGATGACCCCTCCCACGGCAGGAAGTTTTTGTAAAAATGGAGTATAAGTCTCGTTAATAGAGTGTTTAAAAACAAATTTGGGGGATAAAGCATAGTTAAAGTTCATTGTGAAGGATTAATCATAACTCATGAAAACTATTCTTTATACTGAGTACGCAAACAATGAAAATATTCTCAGTATATTCCAAGTAAATTTGGAATAAAGGGAAAGTGAATTGGATTAACAAAGGTATGATTTTACTGGGTATGGAACATTCTCGTCTAACCGTCTATGCACTAAATTCAGAGGCGATTTTCTTTTTTCATCATTTTTATTAGTTATGAAATTGACAATGGCCATCGATGTCATCAATGTCATCACTCTTTGGCTGGTATATAGGGCTAGATGAGAGTTGGAGAATAGTTGGGCCGGTATGCCTTTTCTTTTCCTAACCAAGTTCTTAACAAAAACTATCTGTTTATATATATTTCGAAATTCGAGGATATAATTTCGATTTGAAATTATGTATTTTTTCCATAATAAAAGAGCACAAATAGTAGGGGGACATTTGATATTATGTACCCCTTTCCAAAATGGTAGGAGGACGCGTCCCCCTGTCCCCCTGGGATTTCCGCCCATGGTGATGGGGGAGCTTTTGCATTTTCTAGAATAAAATTGAAAGATTTCGTGCACACTGGGTGAATTTTGCCCTCTCGATCGGTGGCCCCCGGATGCATACGGTCATGTTTGTCATCTTAAAGTCTTTAAAAGGCCTATATTACATTGGTTTAAAACAATAGAGTTTGCAATAAGGCTCGTAATTTGCTGGAACTGCGACCCTGATCATGAAGAAACACCAGTCTGGGTCAGAAGAGAGGAAACAGGATCAAAAAGAACCCCAAGACTGTTTAATTCTAAAGAAATTTATTTTTGAATGCTCTTAGAAACGCAACTTTTACACTCAATTTTTACACCCTCAACCACACCCTCTCCCGCTCGATCGCTTCCGTATCTCACGCTTTCAAAAATATTGTGCCCCTTCGGGATTTTGCCCCCCCCCCAAAAAAAAAAAAACTGAAAGTGTTCCGGCGCGCCTTGGTGGAAACAAATCTGAAAGAAAACATGAAACCAAGAAAGGTATTTCAGAGGGCTATAGGCCTACAAAATAAGAACAATAATGGGAGATAAAGATAAAGAAGATCACCTGCTAATAACGCATGTGAATTAGAAAACGTTCTGAATAGATATGAATAGAACATTGAAATGCTATCCAAACATTGTGATTCATAATGCTGGTCTTTGTATTTTAATGTTCTATGTATAGGCCTACACCTCAGCTTTGAGAAAAGGACATTTATAGGCCTTACTACAGATATGATTGGCAAATGCACGTTCTTTAGAGGTGTAGAAAGGGGGTGGATGAAGAAAATAAGTCTAGAAAGAAAAGAATTAGACAGCCAGACAGAGAGAAAGAAGGAAAGAAAGGAAGGAAGAAAGAAAGAAAGAAAGGAAGGAAGAGAGAGAGAAAGAAAGAAAGAAAAAAAGAAAGGAAGGAAGAGAGAGAAAGAAAGAAAGAAAGAAAGAAGGAAGGAAAGAAAGAAAAAACTTTCTATCAACGCGTGTATACATCCATGGCCATGCGCTCGCCGGAACTACACACATTGCAATCCATCGTGTGTGGCCCCCTGCTGTGACCGTAGATGCTGGGGTGAATTATCTTCGCGGACCGAGGTCAAGAAACAGGTGTTTCTATACTTAAATTTAATCTCTTGAGGGCAATAGGATTTGTATTACTGGGAGAAGATATTTGTTGATAAGGAAAAATGGGGTATACAGCCCTCAAACGAGAGATTTTCGTCATGGGTGTCTGGAAAACGAAGACAGAAGACCGGGGATCGCATCCGTCTAGCTAAAATAAACCATTATTATATTCAGATCAAATTCAGGAATATTCTGATATTGGATATGTGATCAGTTATGATTGGTTGATAAGTTAATGATTAATATTGTATGGATATCGTGATGTGAATGATAATTGATTGAGCAATATATCGCGCTCAGCTCAGCTGGCATTAAAATTTTACTACCATTGACATAACACATGTCCCCGGTCTTCGATCTTCGTTTTCCAAACCTGTTGTTGGGTGTCTGGAAAACGAAGACAGAAGACCGGGGATCGCATCCGTCTAGCTAAAATAAACCATTATTATATTCAGATCAAATTCAGGAATATTCTGATATTGGATATGTAATCAATTATGATTGGTTGATAAGTTAATGATTAATTGTATGGATATCGTGATGTGAATGATAATTGATTGAGCAATATATCGCGCTCAGCTCAGCTGGCATGAAAATTTTACTACCATTGACATAACACATGTCCCCGGTCTTCGATCTTCGTTTTCCAGACCTGTTGTTGGGTGTCTGGAAAACGAAGACAGAAGACCGGGGATCGCGTATAATTTTGTCTAGCTAAGATAGGCCTATCATTCAGCACCATTCAAGAATATTTTGATCTTGGATACGTCATCTGCCATGATTGGCTGCAGATAAGTTATGGTTATTTGTGTGAATGGTTCTAGGACAATTACCCCCCGGACAATTACCCCCCGAGGACAATTACCCCCCGGACAATTTAACTACCCCCGGACTACTACCCCGTGGACAATCACCCCAGGACAATTCCCCCCGGACATCTACCACGAACAACTACCCCCGGACAATAAGCCCCCGAGGACACTTACCCCCCGGACAATTATCCTCGAGGGCTATTGTCCAGGGGGTAATTACCCTCGAGGACAATTATCCCCCGGACAATTTCCCCTGCCTGAGGACAATTACCCCCATAAAATCATCCCTTCTCTCCAGCATCAATGTTAGAAGCGGGACCCTTTTTAAGTTTTGGTCGGTGGCACAGGTTTTTCGAAATATTTTCTACTTTATCTTACCTTGATAATTTTTTCTTTCTGTTTGATATTGCTCTTTTTCCTATTCTCTCACTTTCTTCTTTTTTCCGTTTTTTTTTTGTTTAGCGGCGCCTTCTGCATCATAAAAAATGGGGGGGGGGGTCTTGCACCCGAAATCTCCCGTTTGGCTATGCATATATTCATCACAAAATGTGTAAACTGGCCCTCATACTAAGTTTTCATAGATCAATTGAACACGATTAGTCATAATAATCACAAATGCTGAATATCTCCGATTCCAACTGATCTCATTTTTTGAATATTTATTTCGGGTTCAATTTCAGGAAAGAAATCAGGCAAATAGATAAAACGTAAAAAGACACCTTTATAGGTAAAAATATATTGAAAGTCGATAACGCATCTATCAACACTAACACTGTCAAGTAGGACTTATAATCCTGTTATTTTAAAACAATTCAACTAATAAGAAGCTAAAAATTATGAAACGATTGGTGCACATTCCAGCAAGCTCAAAAACTTTATGCAAAGATAATACAAACAAGAACACCTTGTAATTTTACCATTTAGGCCCTAAATGGTAAAATTACAAGGTGTTTTTTGTGTTTTACTCTTGGGTGAAAGCAACATTAAAGAAGGAAATTAAGTACCAAAATTACTAAATTGTAAACAATTGTAAAGAATATGACATAATCAAAAACAGTGTTTTTTCTAAACAAATTCTGAAAATTTTTGGAATCGCATGTATATATTTTAACCTGAAAATTGACTATTCTGGGCAATGTTTGTGAACCTGAACAAGATGCGTATGTAACTAGATAATTACTGCAAGCGCAAAGCGCGAGCAGAAATTGTTATTAACTGTCCTAGCATTATCGAAAAGGGACCTGTTAAGGACTGTTTATAGGTACCCACGAAGACGGTATATATTTCAATAAAGCATTTTTTTAACATTCCGACCTAAAAGAATGGTAATTACTTTTTGTATCAATAAAAGGGATAGGTATGTAACGAAACAATGGATGCGAGCGCGAAGCGCGAGAGGAAAAAAGAAGAGATTTCAGACCTAAAAGCGGGACACTATTCATATTTTGTAAATCATAAATAAGATATAGTTAATTGGGTATCATTACTAATGCGATCGTGAAGCGCGAGCAGACAATTTTTGATATTATGATGTGAAACTGGATAATTTAAATAGATTTTAAATAAAGAACATGCAGGCTATCGCGCATGTTTTAGATTTAGACCTAGAATCTGGGCACTCTGAATACATTCTTTAATGGAACATTATGGACAATAGGAACTTGGCAAATCAAACAATGTGACCACGCAGCGTGAGCTTTAAAAAAATGCTGATATGTAGACAATAAAACGGACATTTTACAGAGCACTTAAATTTGTGAATGAAAAAAATATTGAAAGCTCGATGTCCGAGCTAATTATGTTTTGTATAATAAATTCAAAACTTGCTCAATATCAGCCTACATGTATTGAGCAAGATATGAATCTCATCGAACAGGCAATCCTGGCGCGAAGCGCAAGCAAAGATTTTTTTATAGTACCATGAAAGATTCTTTTTGGCAAGTCTTCCCTCACATTACTTCATTCACTCGTCTTCCTCCTCTTATTTTCCACTTATCTTTTCTTCTTTTCCTTTTATCTTTTCTTCTTTCTCCCTTTTTTTGCTCTGCCAATTTTTTTTCAGGGGGGGGGCACACCAAATCTCAGGGAGGGGGGCTCCCAGCCCCCCCCTGAGACAGCCACTGTTGTGTTCTTTAATTTCTTTCTTTTTCCTCTTGTTTTTTCTGTTTTCTATTCAGATTTTATGTTAGCATTTTCGCATCCCGTTTATTTTTGGCTCTTTTCCTTCCCTTTCCCGCCTAAAATTTCCGTTTCACTTTGCCATCTCTTTATTTCTAACCCCTTCCTCACTTGTTTATTAGTAGGCCCTATTTCAGGATGATTATTTGTTCACTCCAATTATTATGTCCCTTTTCCTTTCTCCTCTTGTTTCTTTATTCTCTTTCCCTCTCTCATTGTTTAAATGCGAGACTAAGAGATCCAAATGTCGATTCCTAGAGAGGGTTAGCCGATTCTGCGGTGCAATTAGACCAAATGCCAATTCTGCATCGGCTTTTGGTTCTGAACCAAAAGCCGATGCACGTGTAAACAGGGTAATTTTCTTCAAAACGCGTACTGACAGACTGAATGTTGATGTCTCGAAATGTACGCGTGGGAACGTCTCGGGGTTTAACCGCAAAGTAGTATGCGTGCGACGCACTCGTGTTTCATGTTCGCCGACCGTATGGAAAACATTCTACAAGGGCGCGCTTCCCACCTGTCTTAGGTCCATGACATTGCTTTCTATTACAATTAGGTTTATTTTATACGGAGCTTTTAAAGGGATGGTCCGGGCTGAAAGTATGTATATCTTATTGAATAGAGTATAATTCACTGAGTAAAATACGGAAAATTTCATCAAAATCGGATAACAAAGTTATTGAATTTTAAAATTTAGCAATATTTTGTGAAAACAGTCGTCATGAATATTCATTAGGTTGGCTGATGATGTCACATTTCCACTTGTTCTTTTGTATTTTAGTATGTGAAATTAGGTTTATTCAAATTTTTTCATCCAAGAACTAGAAAAATTGGATTGGCAACTGATCAGGGCTGCGTTTATGCAACCTCAACCCAGAATCATGATTGGAATCACGATTTGAATCATGATTCAAAACAGCAACATGAATCACGATCCGACAGAATCAGCGTTTATACGACCATCTTTCTAACGCTGTTTCACCCTGAATTCGGGCCGATCCAGTGCGCATCACAGTGCGCAGTTTGACCCAGGAAGTATAGGTCAACATTTTCGCGCGTGTTTCTAACTTCACGTCGGCTGCTAGATTTTTGCTGCCACCGGAGCTAACACGCGATCGTTTGTGCAAGTGCAACTCGGCTTCCGAAAAATAAATCTTTTACTTCCAGAATTCCGTGTATTGTACCTCGTATTGTTTTTGTTTACTTGTATTCAATCTTGTCGGTTCATCAAAAATGGTGTTCGGTAGCCGTAGTACTGGGCACGAATTCTGTTAATTTTGTCTCGACAGGTGCCACATCTCCGTTGAAATCCCTCCCTCGCAAGCGCCGCTGAAAGGGACTCGTAGATCGTCTTATATTTCTGTGAATCCCGGTAAGGGATGCTTGTGCTTCAGGCTGAGCCCAAAGCACAAGCAGAGCCCTGAGTTCGTCGTCAGTCCAATTTGTGCCTTTGGAACTTGAAGACATGATTGATGAAAACAGTGAAATCAGGGTGACCAGACGTCCCGTATTTCCCGGGATTGTCCCGTATTTCAGAATATTGAACAAAATGTAGTTAATACATTTAAAAGTGACGAATTTTCATTAAATAACCAACAGCTGACGAAGCAGGGACAACAATTAAATCGATAACTGTAAACTTTTGCAAGTTCTGCGATGATTTCTTGCTAATACATTGCAAACGAACTGGCCTCCTGCCTGTGTGTGGCAGGCTACTAGCTAGGCATGGAGGATCGAAGCAAATTCTCAATGGTGCAAACACCTCACATGATAAACAGTTTTTCCACCAAAATAATCACAAAATCGGCGGGAAATTCTTATAATTATACTATGGATTCTCAGTTTAATGATTTGGAGATGTAATCGGAGGAAAATGTTATTGACTTTTCATAGATCTAGTTGTTTCAGCTTTCGTTTTGAGTCTTAATTGGTGTGCACGATGCCGCGATGTTTCATCTAATTTTTAAGTTTGACAATATGTTTCACTTTGAAATTTTATTCATTTCTAAAACATTTTATGTTTAAAATTTTAAAAATACATTTAAAAAAACACCAAATAAAGTTATGATTTTTATTAGATGATTGGATTTTTTGTTTACTTGAAGTTTGAACTTTTCCCTTTTCTTTATTTTATATATACCCTATCCTTTCTGCTTGCCCTTTTTTGTTCCATCTATCTTTATTTCCTATCTTTCTTTCCTCGACATTTTCTTTTCTCTCTCTCTCTCTCTCTCTGTTCATTTTTCTTTCTTTCCTTCTTTATCCAATATACTTTTTTATTTCCTTCATTCTTTCTTTCCTTATAATTACCTTGGCTTCCTTCTCTCTTCGTCTCCTGTTTCTTTTCGTTCTTTCTCTCCTTCCATTATTTTCTATTTTTTTCGTTCTCTTCCCCTTCATTCTTCCCTTCCATTCTTTATTCCTTTCTTCATTTTTCCCTTCTTATTCTTTTCCCTTATTTTTATTTTCTTTCTTTTGTTTCTTTCTTTCAAAGAATGAAGGAAACATGTTTATTTCCTTCATTCTTTCTTTCCTCCTTTTTCTCACCTTTCCCCCTTTAATTGTCTCCTTTATTTTGCGAGACATTTATTAATCTTCCCTTCCTTTCTTTCTTTCTATATTCATTTCAAAGAATGACGGAAACCTTTTTTTTATCTCTTATATTATTTCTTTCATCCTTTTATTCTAACTTTCTGTTATTTTTTCTGTTTTCCTTTATTTTCTTTCCTTCCCAATCATCTCTTTTCTTTCTCTCCTTCATTCTTTCGTTCACCTTCCCTTCTAATTCTTTATATTTTTTTCAAAAGTCTTATATATTATACTATGGATTCTCAGAAGCCCACACTTTGTGTGGGCTTCTTTGTTGATCTTCGTTTGTCTATTGTCCCGTATTTCATTTTGTGAAATCTGGTCACCCTGAGTGAAATATACAAATGACGCTATGTACAACCCCGGGGTACAATACACAGAATGATAATTCCTAAATGCACATGACAATTGGCATATATCGGTACTAGTACACTGGCAATCTGCTACACGAAAATTAACCTGCACGAAACACATCGCGCGCCTTTGAGTCGAACCCGGAAGAAGCACGACACAATGACGTCATAGAATCATGATTCAAATCACGATATCGTTTATACGACCCTTTTCGTTCGTGATTCTACAGAAACGTCTTTCCAAACGCCCCTTTTTCCGTGTTTCATGTTTGTGATTTGAAAGACGTTTATTTCCAATTTCGACTAAACGCAATCGTGATTCTGCAGAATCGTGATTTCAATCATGATTCTAATCATGATTCTAGGGTAAAAAAGTGTCGAATAAACGCACCCCAGGTGCAACAAATATTTATGGCTGCAACTTATTTCATTATAAGGGAGACATATTATTCGCACAAGTATAAAATAATGTAAAAATTATGATTATATTTAATAACATAGGAAAACGGAAAGTGGAGATGTGACAATATCAGCCCACCTAATGAATATTCAAGACGACTGTTTTCACAATATATTGCTAAACTTTAAATTTCAATAACTTAATATTACTTGTTATCCGATTTTTGATAAAATTTTCGGCACATTGCTCAGTGAATTCTACTCTATGTATTAAAATATAAATATTTTCAGCCCGGACCATCCCTTTTACATGTTTTAAGTGCCATCAACATGGCGAGAAACTTAATCATGCCATCGACATCCGGGGGGGGTGGCACTAAGTATACAATGCATAGTGTGTATGTGCCGCGGAGGGGATCCCCATTTTTACACTCGAATTTCCGTTCCAAGGCATAGCATTTTCGTCTTATTAAGAAAAAAGATCAAAGAAAGCCGCTCCAAGGCATAGTTTTTTGCCTCGCCCGCGGCACACCCAGTTTTGGTCGAGTGCCCCCCCCCCCCCCCCCCGGGTCCACATAGGCTATAATAATTTTATGACCTTTTATAAGTCGACTTGGCGAGATATCGTATCTAGTCATGGCAACAGTTTTTATAAGTCGACTTGAAGAAAACGAAGTACAATTGCACGAAAACGTGTCCGTATAGCACGCTATAAGTGGTAATTAGCTAGACAAAATCCCCGGTCTTCAGTCTTCGTTTTCCAGACACCCAACAACAGGTCTGGAAAACGAAGATCGAAGACCGGGGACGTGCGTTATGTCCCCGGTAGTAAAATTTTAATGCCAGCTGAGCGCGATATATTGCTCAATCAATTATCATTCACATCACGATATCCATAACATTAATCATTAACTTATCAGCCAATTATAACTGATTACATATCCAATATCAGAATTTGATCTGAAAATAATAATGGTTTATTTTAGCTAGACGAATGCGATCCCCGGTCTTCTGTCTTCGTTTTCCAGTCACCCAACAACAGGTTTGGAAAACGAAGATCGAAGACCGGGGACATGCGTAATGTCAATGGTAGTAAAATAGTTGCAAACGCCAGTTAAGTTGAGTATGCTTGTACGTGATTGCGCAGTATGAGGTGTATTGTATGCAAGTTTTCAGTTTTATGACAGTTTTGAGAACTGCAATGGCTGAATTCCATGGGTAAAATATGTACATTAATTATAATTGTTATGTATCCTTATTAATTATGTCCTAGCTGATAACGATATTAATAACCATAACTTATCCGCAGCCAATCATAGCAGATGACGTATCCAAGATCAAAATATTCCTGAATTTGATCTGAATATTATAGGCCTATCTTAGCTAGACAAATTAATACGCGATCCCCGGTCTTCTGTCTTCGTTTTCCAGACACCCAACAACAGGTCTGGAAAACGAAGACCGAAGACCGGGGACATGTGTTATGTCAATGGTAGTAAAATTGCAAATGCCAGCTGAGCGCGATATATTGCTCAATCAATTATCATTCACATCACGATATCCATACAATTAATCATTAACTTATCAGCAAATTATAACTGATTACATATCCAATATCAGAATATTCCTGAATTTGATCTGAATATAATAATGGTTTATTTTAGCTAGACGGATGCGATCCCCGGTCTTCTGTCTTCGTTTTCCAGACACCCAACAACAGGTCTGGAAAACGAAGACGGAAGACCGGGGACACGCGTAATGTCAATGGTAGTTGCAAACGGCAGTTAAGTTGAGACTGCTTGTACGTGATTGCGCAGTATGAGGTGTATTGTACGTTATAATTGTTATGTATTAATTATGCCCTAGCTGATAACGATATCCTTACAATTAATCATTAACTTATCAACCAATCATAACTGACTACATATCCAATATCAGAATATTCCTGAATTTGATCTGAATATAATAATGGTTTATTTTAGCTAGACGGATGCGATCCCCGGTCTTCTGTCTTCGTTTTCCAGACACCCAACAACAGGTTTGGAAAACGAAGATCGAAGACCGGGGACATGTGTTATGTCAATGGTAGTAAAATTTTAATGCCAGCTGAGCTGAGCGCGATATATTGCTCAATCAATTATCATTCACATCACGATATCCATACAATATTAATCATTAACTTATCAACCAATCATAACTGATCACATATCCAATATCAGAATATTCCTGAATTTGATCTGAATACAATAATGGTTTATTTTAGCTAGACGGATGCGATCCCCGGTCTTCTGTCTTCGTTTTCCAGACACCCAACAACAGGTCTGGAAAACGAAGATCGAAGACCGGGGACATGCGTTATGTCAATGGGAGAACATTGTGTAGGGGGCAAGGTCCAAAGTCCATTCTAACCCGCGCACGTGTTTTGTACACACTTTGCACTGCTTTGTACACACTTCGTGCGTGAATAAAAACGCTTTCACACGAGAGTGATACGTGTCCCCGGTCTTCGGTCTTCCGTCTTCGTTTTCCAGACACCCCTGAAAATTGATTTCATTTCATTTAGTTTGATTTGCTTTTGTTCCATTCTCCTCTTTTCATCACCCGCTCAATGATAATTATATCACATGTGAGATCTAATCATTAAAACAAAGAACAATTTTGAATTGCTTGTGTATTCTTTCTCTCCAGAAAAAAAAGAAGCAAATATCCCATTCCCATTGTACCTGCTAATGTTTTGCTTTTTGTTGTTGCATATTTAACATCAAATTTAGCACATACATCATGACAAGAAAGCCTTCTCAATTTTTTCCCTTTTGTATTTAAGAGGAATATTTTCACATCAAAGCTATAACCACTTTTCTTATTTGACTCATTCCATCTTTTTTTCCGATAGTGTGCGTAAGTATGTTTTTCTGTTGAGGAGAGAGAGGTGCACAGGTAAAGCACGCTTTAGATCATAAACTAATTCAATTAATTCAAATGAATATGTTTTATACAAAATAAGTTTAATACATTCAAATTAATATATCAAACTTATTTTTCCTTAAAAATATATTTGTCAGATTAAATACAGATGTAATTAAGTATTCATTAGTAAGTTTAAGGATGGTAGCTAGATAACCCTATGCCCTCTCGTTTCTGCACCCGACCACCTCTCGTTTGAGGAGGTGTCTTCATGCGGTTTTCACCGAGCCGGGGTGAAACGGGCTCAAACCACGCATTCTAATAACGAGGCCTCACCAGCCGCGTCATCTTAGAAGCCATAAGCTAGCCAGACCGGGTTACCGATCCATAATATCGACGACACGGATCCAGTAGAGAAGCGCAGAAGGGATTCATTATTGCTATCAGATTGGGAGAACATGATGGGAGATAATCAACTTCACTTGGTTTCAACTTCAGCCGGGAGTGCAGGGAGCTTGGGGCAGGATTCTCTGACGCATTCATAAAGTTCCTTCAATATTTTCCTTTCATGTGCAATATACTTGTACTTCTCCCTCCCTGACACCCCCCATCCCTTCCTTCATTTTTCTTAACTGTCCTTCCCTCCCCATAAGCAATCCCAGCCCCCCCCCCCCAAAAAAAAAAGGTTGTATACCATACTTCATGTTTAATCTTACTCTGCTAAGGGCATTGTACATTTACAATTTTGTTTTTCTCAAGTTCCATTTTTAAACTTCCATCGAAACAAAATTTGGGTGATAACATGATATAGTGCCAAAACATTGTTTTATTACACGAGTTTAGCATCTTAAGATTACAACAATGCTTGTTTACCTAGGGTAGCCACTTCAGCTGTCATGAAATATTCTCCCAACAAGCCCTGCACTGCAATTTTATTATTACCTTTCCTCTTTCTATATTATTAAATGCCAGACAAGAAGGCAGAAGGTCACCTATTTCAGTCTTTTGATTGACTTGGCCCAGTATTGAACCAACAACCTCCTATTCATAACATAAGCACTCTGCAACTAAGCCACCATGATCTTACTTAAGGAGAGGATCATGTATTCATTCATAACAAAATTCAGAATTTCCTGATAAGTGACAAAAGATTGCTCAAACAAACCCAAAATCTATGATCGAAATGTTTTAATTAATAATTTGAATGGTACAATTTTTAATATGAGGGATAGATTTTCTCCCCTAGCAAAGGACAGCTAGAACAATGTACGATAATTCTGTTGTTCCTTGAGGTATGAAAAGCTTTTATTCAGTCCTGATCTGGACATCATTTTCTATTCAATGAGTGCATCACATTTGAGTGTCATGCACTGATTTTACAGATGCTAAATAAACATAAATTAATGAATAATAAATAACCATGTAGTAAACTGCATGGATGTTGTTACAGGATGCACAGTAATTGCATAAAATCTAGAATATTTTCAAACCAATGTGAACATATATCTACTTGTCGTATCCCAAATGTCAGCCCATACACGTAGATCTACGTTCTCTAAACATGCATGTTAAGAATCACAACATTTAGATATGTGATTACCAAGTGAGAACAGCAGAGCATCATCAATTCATGGGGACGCTTGCTAGAGTGTAATAATCAATATTAATCATCCTCTCCAACAACTTTACCATTTAGCTCAGGGGAAAGCCCAAACAAACCACGATCTTTATCACTGCCTTGCAATGTAGGAGTATTTGGCAAGCACTTTGGTTTGGCAATAGTGAGTAATTTGTGCTCGTAGTGGTGTCTGAAGTGAAAATGCAAACAATACATAGGGTAAGGGAGCATTGGAATGGCAAACAATGGGGGCATCTTTTTCTATAAAGCTAATGGTAGGGTAATTGAATTCAAATGATTGCGGAATTCATCACAGGTAGAATTTGAATGTCAACTAGGTGGATGTGGATGTATATTTATAAGGTCATGGCTCTTCGTTCTCTTCATCTATTCTCTAGCTTCTTTTTTTTCTTCTTTCTGCCCTATCCCCTTTTCTTTTTTTCTATACTCCTTCAGCCTTTTTATCCCCTCCTCCCCTCCCTCACTCTCTCCTGCCATCCCACCTCATCCTCACTCATTGCCCCCCTCCTCCTTTCCTCCCTCCTCAATCCCTCCCCTCTTCAACCCTCCGCTCTTCCATCCCTCCGCTCTCCCTTTCTCCCTCCTGACCTCCCTCCACCATCCCTCCCTGTCTCTCTCCAACCCCTCCTTAATCCATCCTTTCCCTCCTTCCCCTCCTGCAACCCTCCCTCCTTCTCTCTTCCCAAACTCTTTCTCTCTCTCTTCTCAAACTCTCCTTTCTCTTTCCCTTCCCTCCTCAATCCATCTTTTCTCTCATCCTCCAATCTCCCTTTCTCCCTTCTTACCTCCATCCTCCCTTTCTCTCTCCCTCCACTATCAACCCCCCCCCCCCCGATCCCTTTTCCCCTCCCTCCCATCCTCCATCCCTGAGCCCTTCTCACTCCCTCCCCTCATCAATTCTTTCCCTCTCCTCCTACCTAGTCTGCTGTGCGAACCCTTCACTCGCGTTAAGGGTCTGAATGTGCAGCCTAAACAAAATTTCAATCAGGGTATGTGCCTTCAGAGTGCCTTCAGATTACCTCCTATACTCCCTAGATATACTTTCCACCCATCCCCCCTCCTCGTGTCTCTTCACCTACATCCATTAATCCATTCTTCAATTTCTAAAAGAAAAAAAAAACAGTCATCAAAACAACTCTCAACCCACTCAGATGCATAGTGATGAAGTCTTCATGTATATACTTTCCAAACATATTTTGCTTCATAATAATATCTGCGATATGATTGCTCCAGGCAAGCTCTGATTGTGTTATCCAACCTAGGTTTGTTTTCATCTTTCTCTGAAAATCAGGGAAAGTAAGCTTACTACGTTAAAATTTTAAAAAGATACCCCCTATAACATGTACACATCTGCATGAAATCTGATAATTGCTTCATTCTCATCTATGTTTCCTGTATCACACTCTCTTTCTCTTCCTATCTCCTTTTCTCTCTTCCTCACTCTAAATCCCTCTCCCTCTCACTCTTTCCCTCTCTCCCCCCCCCTTTTCTTTCTTTATCACTCTCTTTACAATCTGTTCTATCATTAAAACCAAACAGGAATACTTACAGAAAAGGGTAGATATTGTTGAAAAACTAATGAATATTCTGAATCAAAATGAGTTATATTTCTTAAATTTGCTATTCTATCATATTCCCTGGGATGTATCAGCAATATCAATGATGATAATGAAATGCTTCAATCTCTCCTATCTACTTGGCACAGTGCCCAGGGTGATAATTATTAGTATTACCCTGGTTTTACCCCCAGCAACTATCTCAGTGGACAAGCATCACATAAACTATAAACTTGGGGGGGGGGTTAATATGCATTTATGCATCTCAAGGTGAAAGCAAGGAAAAGTGAAATACAGCTTAATGAAAAAAATGGATAGAAATAGGTACATTACTAATAAGAACTCAAGACCATGTTAAAACAAATTATTTGGAATGAATTGTTTGATAAGAAAACTTCAGTAAAACACACGTGATAATAAAAAAAAAATCAGGTAATCACAATAAAAAAATTAAAAATTATGTATGTGGATATAATCAATTTGTTTTCAAAATTAATTCATATACTTCAATAAAAGGTTTCCTCCTGCTTTGTATGATTTGGATCTTGTATCCCAATGTAGTCCCTACACTATCAGAGGGGATTAAAGGGGAAGTTCACCCTGAAGAAAACTTTGTTGTAAAAATAGCAGAAAAATTAGTAAAAATAATGGTGAAGGTTTGAGGAAAATCCGTTAAAAAGTAAGAAAGTTATTAGAGTTCAAAGTTTTGGATCTGTGACGTCATAAACGAGCAGCTGCCCCATGTGTTATGTAATATAAAATGCATGAATTTCAAATTTTTTATGGTTCCTGATTACTTAATTTTGTTTTCTATTCATGATCGGATGTGAAATGATTTGTCTATTGATATACAAAAGGTACAGTGAAAAACATTTTCTATTTTCTGAGAAAATGACATTTCTTTGATTTTTTACCATTCGCTATGTATGAATGCTGCTCGCATATGACGTCACAACTCAAATAATTGAAATTCTAATAACTTTTTAATTATTTGATGAATTTTTGTCAAACCTTCGGCAATATCTTTTATTAATTTTTCTGCTATTTTTACAATTAACTTTTTGTCAGGGTGAACTTCCCCTTTAACTAACTTTTCCAAAATTAGTGGGCATATTTCCTGCCTGAATAATAAATTTTCAGCGGATATTAATAGAAATGTTTTACAAATTATAAAAAATACCTGTTTCCAGGGTCACACAGTTGTAGGCCCTTACCTTCGAAACAGACAAACAACTTTTGTCTCGTGAATTTCAAAATGCTGCGTGGGTATGCTCATTTTCTGAACTCTGGCTACATTTTGGAGGGTTATTCCCTGCTAAAATTTACTTATCCTTTCACCTTTATGGTGGGTAAAACTAGTGTCATCCTTTCCAGACAGCATTCAATATTTCTAATGTCAAATTATAATAGGCACTGATGAAATTATCAACTTTTGTTTGGAGTTAGGATCACATTTGCCTATTAATATTTAAGTGCGTATCTATCAATGATCTATCTATCTATGCGTGTCTATGATTTTAGACCCCAAAATGATTAAAAGAGCCCTAGAAAAGAAAACTGCCCCATTATTCCCCATTCAATGCAATATTAAAGCTTACATCCAATATTGCATAGTTAGGTATTAGGTTTTAAAAAGTAGCCCCAAAATAGTAATTAAAAAAAATGGCCTGATCTATACCATACTTTAAAGGGGAATCCAGCCTTGGCCATAAAATGGTGTGTTGGGAAGGAGAAAAATAAATTAAACAGAAAGTTTGAAAGAAATCGGACAAGCAATAAGAAAGTTGTTGCTGTTTTAAAAATTGAAATCACTAATACTATGTAGATTTCAAATTGGCAACTGGGTAAGTAAATTATGACAAGGGGCAAGGACAACTTTCCCATAGGCCATGTACTTTATTATCAGGGATTTGTGGTTTTCTCCTAAGTACCCATTCCCCTGGGGCAGTAATCTAAATATAACCCAGGTAGTATATTGTTTTATGTCCTCATGAAAGAAAAATATAATTTGAAATAAAACTTTTTGGAAAAATGACAATTTAGCCATAATATGTATTGGAGTACATGGAAGAGTAGTCCTTGCCTTACATCACTATGATATCCCATATGTGGCCAATTTGAATTCTCCATGGGTATAGTGATTACCAATATTTACAACTTTAAAAAATTCATAACTTTCTTGTTGTTTGTCCAATATTGTTCAAACTTTCAGCTATCAACTTGTCTGATTTTTCTTTTCCTTATAGAAACAAGTTTTTATTTGGGTTGGATTCCCCTTTAAAAAAAATGTTGTAGTTACAACAGAGAAACCAACTCCAAACCCATGAAACTATTCCATAATTTTCCAATGTTCCAAGGTTTGTCCACAGTTGGTTTTGTTGTTTGACTGCAGGACAGAGCTCAGAATGTGAACCTTGGTATTCGTAGAAGTGAGTGGAACCTATTGGTGAAATAAACTTTGGATCTTACCTGCTTCCAAAGGAAAGCGTCCTGTGGGTTTCTGCCTACAGTGCAAGCCACATGAAGAACAGAATAAACCAATCCAAACATTACAGCAAGTCGCATCCGCACCGGCAGAAGCGTATAGATCAAATAGATGATAAAGACGGTGGTCCAGACCCCCGCCGTCGCCGACCTGGGCTCGGTGTCGATGACGTCGATGATTACGATGGCTCCTAGAAGCGCTAATACCACATAGCACACAAAGCGTAATTGTCTGGGCGTGAAAGCACTCCGATTGCACAAGATACCTAGCACGATAAACACAATTTCAAAAAGTCCTAGAAAAGTTCCTTTAACCCATGACGTAAGACCCGCTCCGTAGTGAAACCCTAGAATAACGATTACAGTCAGTGCAATGAGACCAAGCAAACTTGATAAACTACTCTTGTTCAAGCTGAAGAAGTAGCGTTGATAGAGGTCCTCAAGGTGAGGCGATTTGAACTTTTTTGATTTGAAGACTTTGGTAAATCCTTTAATTGATTCCATACATGTGATGTCCAACATTAAATCGGGCTCCCCATCCCGCGGCCTGCCGTTTACCTCTTGGAGTTCAACCGATCGCACCCGAACATCCCCGTGCTGCCCAACCTCCGTTGTTTTCTTCTGCGGGATGACGGGCGTAACCCGCTTGTCCCGCGGCGGCTCGTCCCACGCCGACTTTCTGGATTGGGCGCTTCGCGTCGAGGTGCTACTGCTAGGCCTGTTCGGGGGGTGATGGTAGGAGGCAGCATGGTGGTGGTTGTTTTCAGTAGGCATGGTGTGTGGAGGATCAACCTGGAAGTTGGCGTGAGCGGGACCCAGATGAGCCTCTTCCTCCTGACGGAGCTCTGTTTGACTGTGAGAGGAGGTAACGAGTGCTCTCTCATCTTCCTTCTTCTCAAGCTCTTTCTTCTCCCAGGCCGAGCGGCGGAGGCTGATGGAGGAGCCCAGCGCTGATTGGCCGATTCCTGGATGAGCTTCACTCGACATGGTGGGACAGCACTCTCACCGATTGGTTGATTGGTCTGTAATGAAACAAGCAGTACCCCCAAGGGGCTTATGAGTACTCATTCCATTAAGGTCGTCTTACACACAATCACTGCAATACAAACTCACACAGTCATAATAACATGTTCAAAAAACAAATCACTTCCCTTTCTCAGTTTCTAAAACCCCTCTTCTTTTGCATCAATGCATTTCGATACACAAGGCTGAATTAACACACAGGAAAAACATAACTATTTGAAATGTTGCATGCTCCTTCAACAAACTATATTTAACTTTTCATACAAGGAACAAAAACTACATGTATTTGATGAAGATTGAACTGTAAAAAGGTTGGAATGCCATTAAGTCTTAATTAATTAAGCATTGAAGATTCTTCAAAATCTGAAAGTTTTACATGCACTATATTCACATTACTATAAGATATGAATACAAGTAATGAGAGAGACAGATAAAGAAAACAGTAACATAGTACGATATACATATAAGGGGGGCAGACAGAGGCAGAAAAACCAAATTAATGAGGGGAAAGCAAAGAAAATTTAATGAGGACGGGAGAAGCAAAATGATAATTAAGAAAAGATGCAGAAAACACAGGAGGGGATGCAATGAAGAAAATGAGGATGTTAAGATGATGAGAAAGGCAAAGAGAGGAGAGACAGGGCAAGACATATAGGGCAATTAATGGGTAGATGGAATGAAAGAATGGGAGGAGAAATAGATAAAGAAAAATCATCAGGAACTACGTAAGTCGACTTACAAAAGTAGTTTTTCAAGCTTTGACGAGAATTAAAAGGCAAAACTATGTAAGTTTACTTACGTAGTTTTGCCAGAACAATAGCCGCAAAAGAAGAAGGTGATTTATCAGGCAAAACTACGTATCTCCCAAATTCTGCATTTTACCGGTTGCTTTTTTAAAACATACGCACTTTTGCCTGATAAAATCGATGACACACTCCGAGCTTTTTATCAGGCAAAACTATAGTCCAGGATAGAAGAGGCATAACCTTGTTTTTTTATATACAATATTTTTTGATGGTTTCTTGTCAATTCGAGGGTGCTGATCACGAATCTGAATGATGCCACTCGTGTAACCTTGAGCATTTTCTGCAAATTGGCAAAATCCAATATGGCCGCCAAAATATGCAAATTACCCATGAAAATCATAAAATTGTCCGCACATTGGCTGTGAAATGCATGAAATTGTGTGGCAGGAATGAAATACAATCTTAAAAAATAATTTTTAATAAAATATTTATTTTCCTGATATTCAAAATGGCCGCCATAAGCCATTGTATACACTATCATGTACAATATGAATAGGGAAAACTAATTTTCACAAAAATGAGCACAAAACTGCAAAAAATCGCGATGTATGAACGAGGTAATACATGTAAATCACCATTACTAACGAGATACATAATCTATAATGTCATATATGGGAAAATTGCAGTATTTTGATATATCTAAAATAGCCGCCACTAGCCCAAACAGTAGGGGAAGGCGGGGTAAGTTGAGCATAGGGGCAAGTTGAGCCACCAGCCCCAGGCCAATATTGAATGAGTCAGACATTGTGGTGGTGTCATGTATTGATGACCCATGGCATAACCCCTAACCCCACCATATTATTTTCAACTTTGAAACAAAAAGTCGTTTTTTAGAGGGAAATATATGATTTTCAGCCAAAAAAGTAAAAAAGAGTGTGAAATAGATAAGTGCTTTATAAACACACACGTCTTTAAATATAATAAAGACATGATAACAACATTATTAGTCCAGGTATGGATCTTCATTCTTGTCAAAGTCTTTTATATGATGGATGCAGAATAAATGTGTGGATACAAAATTATCGCACTAAGTTCGGACTGGGGTAAGTTGAGCCAAACAGCATGGGGCAAGTTGAGCCATGGTAATTCCTATGGTAATGTATCTTAAAAAACAAACAAACCATAAATATCGATTGAAATGCTGGCTAAAAGGAGCAAATTTACATGACTGCTCTTTTCCTTTTAAAGGATGTTAGTATTTATAGAGAATTAGCAAGTGAAAAGACTTTAAACAAAAAATTGACATGCTGGTTCTCCCCTCATACATTTTGTACATAGTTTTTGTGGCTCAACTTACCCCAGAAGGTGGCTCAAACTTACCCCATATATGGGGCAAGTTGAGCCATTTGACATCGTTTTTTTCAAAGGTCACGATGACTTTCAGTGTGGGGATAGAAAGTTATATATAGGTGGAAAATATTTCAGAAGAATTAAATTTCAAGGCAAGGTACTTATTTTGACAAGATTATTAATCATATCAATTCTAACATGCAAAAAGCAAAAACTGTCACAACTTACCCCGCCTTCCCCTATTGCCTACAATTGCAATGGGAGCCAAAAAATTCTCAAGAGTGATCACTAAAATGCTTATTATGAAGATTAAACAATTGGAATACTGACTATCAACATAATTATTAACGAAATATATTAAAAATATGCTATGTATGTGGTAAATGATGTATTCTGATATTCAAAATGGCTACCAAATGCCCTAAAAGTGTTATACACAATGAGAAATGGGAGAAAAGAAATCACAAGATTGAGCGCTAAGATGCATATATATTTGATAAATTAACTGGATACTGTCTAAAACGTATTTTCTAACGAAATATATCATTCAGGTTTCAAGTTTGTGTTAAATACTGTATTTCGACTTTCAAAATGGCCGCCATCGACATTAACCGTATTATGTACAATGCAAAGTGGGAAACCAATATTGACAGGAGTGAGCACCATAAATGCACGTAATAGTGATCTATGAGTAAAATATTGTCTGAAAGCATCATTTCTATTAAGATATATCATTTATTCTGCCAGTTAGGTGATAAATACGGTTATTTTAAAGTCAAAATGGCCGCTACAGTCCCTTACGGTATTATACACAATATGAATGGGAACAAATCATTTGAACAGAATTTGGCTTTGCTTGGTCAAATGGTGATGTATGAGTGGAATATTGTCTGAAAACATGATTTATAACAAAATATATAATATCTTATGTAATTTAGGTGATAAATACTGTATTTCAACATTCAAAATGGCTGTCATATGCCCTTTTTGTGAACATTATTTGTCTCCACCCAAATTGTATATATACGATAAGTGCTTATGGTGGCCATTTTCAATTTAAAAATGCAGCATTTTATCACCTTAATTACACAACATTATGATATATCTAGTTAGAAACCATGGTTTTAGACGATAATTTACCTTTACATCACAATTCACAATTATATGCAATATTTAGAGTCAAGCAAAGCCAAATTCTGTCAAAATTATATGTCCCATGTTACAATGTACACAATACTTTTAGGACCTATGGCAGCCATTTTGGATTTCAAAGTACAGCATTTATTACCTCCACCATGTCCACGACCCATATGTGATGTTTTCAGCTAGAAATAATGTTCTAGACAATATTTTTTTTGTTTTTTTTTGCAGGAGTTTCTGCATTTTATTCAGAAATCAATGATAGATTAACATGTTCACATAATTGAATGAATACAAATTAAATGTGACAATTTAAAAGATACAATGTAAATAATACAAATAAGACTGGTAATTAAATCATACCTAAGCATGTGATATAGTTCGGTAAAATACAGGGGCCAGCTATTATAAGCACAGAGGTGCTTGAAGCAATAGCAGCCAGGAGAGGGGGCTACATGAAAACCATCATAAATTATATTTGATAAATTGATCGTCACGAAATATAACATTTATATATATATATATATATATATATATATATATATATATATAAAAATGGTAAAAAGAAGTGCAAGTGTGTGCATGTGGGTGAGTGCAGGTGAATTAAATTAGGTATACTTAGAAATAAGAAATTTTTTCAACGAAGCTTTAAACGAATAGAGAGATGTACATTGTTTTATATCATGTGGCAATGCATTCCAAATGTCTGGGCCACGGTGGCGTATCATCTTATGAGCGAGTAATATTCTTGGGTTGGTTAAGTGGAGATCTGTTGAATGCCGTGTTGGATAATTGTGAATGTCTTTGTTGTAAACAAAAAAATTGCGAAATGGAATCGGGATTGTATTGGATGAAAATTTAAACATAAATATGGCCGTTTGATAAATGTTAATATCTTCAATTTTCAATGTTTTTAAGTTGTGAAATATTGGATCAGTATGTGCAATGAAATCTTTACCCGTACATCACAGTTATATGCATTTTATGAATCTCACTCTTGTGAATATTAGTTTCCCTGTTCGCATGTTACATAATTTATTTAGGGCTTGTAGAGGTTATTTTGAATGTCAAAATACAGTATTTATCACCTATATGGAAGAAGAAATGCGATGATTAAAAAAAATGTTTTCAAATAACGTTTTACTCATACAACAGGATTAAATGGATGTCATAGTCAAGCCAATCCAAATTCTTACAAAATTATACGTCCCAATTCACATTGTAGATAATACTGTTAGGGCCTGTAGGGCCATTTTGAGTTTCATAATACAGTATTTATCTCATGCATGACAAAATAAATGATATGTCTTGCTATAAAACATGTTGTCAGACAATATTTTATTCATAGATCACAATTACATGCATTTTATGTTTCTTACTCGTGTGAAAATTAGTTTCCCTATTCGCATTGTACATGATTAATATAGGGGCTATGGCGGCCATTTCGAATTTCAAAATACAACATTTATCACATAAATGGCATATTTACAATGATGTTTTTAGTCAGTATTCCACTCGTTTATCTTAATAATCTGCATTTTAATGCTCAATCATGTCATTTTTTTGGCCCCGGCCATTGCCATTGTACATAATACTCTTTGGGCCAGTGGCGGCTATTTTAGATACCAAAATACAGCAATGTTCCAATATTTGACATAATAAATAATATATCTCATTAGTAATGATGATTTTCATATATTACTTCGTTCATACATCGCGATTTTTGCAGTTTAGTGCTCATTTTTGTGAAAACTAGTTTTCCCTTTTCATATTGTACATGATAGTGTATACGATGGCCTATGGCGGCCATTTTGAATATCGGGAAAATAAATATTTTGTCAAAAATTATGTTTTAAGATTGTATTTCACTCCTGCCACACAATTTCATGCATTTCACAGTCATTATGAGGACAATTTTATGAGTTTCATGGGTAATTTGCATATATTGGCGGCCATATTGGATTTTGCCAATTTGCGGAAAATGCTCAAGGTTACACGAGTGGCATCATTCAGATTCGTAATCAGCACCCTCGAATTGACAAGAAACCATCAAAAAATATTGTATATATAAAAAAACAAGGTTTGGTCAATTTTCTATGGGGCCTATCCTGGACTACTACGTATCTCTAACTTTGCCATGCGGAGGACATACGTAGGCCTGATAAACATTTGCCACGCGGCCGCGTACCTTGTGACATACGTAGTTTTGCCTGATAAACATTTGCCACGCGGCCGCGTACCTTGTGACATACGTAGTTTTGCCTGATAAGTTAGAACATACGTAGTTTTGCCTGATAAAAAGCTCGGAGTGTGTCATCGATTTTATTAGGCAAAAGTGCGTATGTTTTTAAAAAAAGTGCAAAATTATAAGATTAAATGAGTAAATCAACTAGTTTTTGGTGCCAATAGCTTATATAAGTTCCGCAGATCAAAGGAAAACAAAAAAAATCGATATACCATTTTCCACTTTTCCAAGAAAAGCAAAAGAAGCAATGTAAAATATTCAAGCTCGAATATCTCGGAATGGCAAAAAAAAGAGATTCGTAGTTTTGCCAGATCACGGCCGAGGAGAAAGTGACACAGATTCAATGAGAATAGGAGACTGAGATGAACGGGAAGAGATGAATGCAATAAGCAAAGGAGAAGATGTTATAAAGAAAAAGATGGAGTAAAGATGAAAAGCTAAAAAGGGGAGACAGGTGAAGAGAGAATGGAAGAATGGAGAAAGAGATGGGGAGACGGACAAGAAGAATAATTAGAGGATGATAGAGGGATGAAAATGAAAGGGCAAAAAGGATAGAAAGATGCAGCAGGAGTCTGGAGCTGGAACGCATGAGGAAATTGAATTAAAGGAGGATGAGGGATGGTAATAAAGAGGAACGGGAATCATAAATACAAAAGGTGAATGAAGGAGGTTACGGATGAAAGAGAAAGGAGAAAAAAAAATGATTTCGAGAAAAAAGGAGGAAAGATAGAAGGGAGAGGGGAGGAAGGGGAGAGTTGAGAGGGGCAGATATAGGGAGTTGAAAGGGAGACAGGACTGAGGGATGGAAGGTTGAGATGGGAGTGACATGAAAGGGATAGAATATAAGGAGGAAAGGCTTAACAAAAAAATCAAGACTAAGAGATGGAAAGTGTATGGAGGGAAAGAAAGTTACAGAAATATAGAATAAAGAAGGGAAGAATAGATAGCTGGTAAGGGGCAAAGGGAGAGAAGAGTGGAAGAAGAGGGGGAGTGACAGGGGAGATGGGAGAAGGGGAAAGGAAAACACACTGGAAGAGAGGACAAGAGAAAAGAGTGATGGGAGGATAGATACAAAGGAAGCAATCAATGGCTGAACAAGAATTAGTGAAAGAGAGAATGGACACAGAGGGAGAAATATTCCTATGAAAAAAAAGGAAAAAGAGCATCAAGACCTTTGTGGAAAAATTTAAGGGGAGAGAATAAAGAAATTGAAAGGAAACTTTCTAAAATGGGAGAAAATGGGACAAATATTCAATGAGGAAGATGGTCAACTTTGCAACAGAAAGTATGAACGGCGGTTTTAAGCAGGATTTCTGCACAAATAAACCAATTATTCATACCTTTCGAAATAAGAGTGGCTTATATATCTAGCAGAATAATCAGTTTAATCAAGGAGTTACCAGCAGTGCTGGTAACTCCTTCGTTTAATCAATCATGAATTATCTTATATATATGTTCCATGATACATCGTAAATTTCAGAGTTAAAGGCATGGTCACACCGCCCGAGCGTTGTTGGGGCAGTAGGGAAAATGGGCCAAATTACGCACACAAAATTGGGGAAAAAATCGAAAACATAAATCAAAAAAAAAAAAAAAACAATCGAAATTGAAAATGGTGAACGGTAGCGAACGGTGATATTTTTCTCTCCGCTCCACGACCGCTCCAACAACGCTCGGGCGGTGTGACCATGCCTTAAGACTGCTCTCAATTTACTACCTAAAGCCAAATAATAGGCAAATTAAACTGATGTTATGGAAGTGATGCAAAATGAATTCCAATACTAGTTCAAGTAAAATATTTTTGGTACAAAGAATAACCAGTTCAAAGCCACTTGTACAAGTTGCTGTATTCCTATATCATTAAATTAATAACATGAGAAAATGCAAAATGGGAAATTACATCATCATCGGCCGCCCACCTGTAGCATATTCATGACAGCGTGCAGATAGCTCAATTAATTTGCACAAAATATTTCAAAATTTTAAAATTAAATATCTCTGTTACGTGTTATCAGAGTTTGATGAAATCCAAAGTGTGCATTTCTTTGGATATAATGATTTTTCAGTGAAGAGTACCCCTTTAGACCATCTGACTTTGAACCCCTTTTATTCTGACTGAGCCCCCCCGAATGTCTGTCACTATACATCAGTAATCTTTTCTTGCAGGAAGCAAAAACAAAAATGAATGTGTCTCAACATTAAGATCTTACAATCTATGTCCCTTTTCTTCAGCAAACTGTCCCCCTTTATTCCAACCACTACACATCAATGCTCCGAGTATAAATAACAACTGAGACACGGTGCATATCTATGATGCTAAGTAAATATCAATCCGTGCTGAGCAGATTACAATGTATTGGTTTAGAATGGTGAGATCCATTCAACTAAGACATAGGTACATATTTGCACAGAATTATGAATAAACATCATCTTCCCCCAATCCGACAAGCGTTAGCCACACATCCTCGGCCGATGCCTTCACATCCTGTTGCCAAGGCAACTGCCGTCTTCCTCCTGGATGCTTACCAACCCAAGAGGGCGCAAGACGGTAATCGAGGAAAGGGATCATCACACTTTCGATTGTGCTGGTTTGTTGTAAGCGATGCAGTACAAAACTGGATTTTGCAGTAAATCGTTGTAAGAAGTTTCATTCATTTGTTTAAAGAGATGACTGATTGTTCTATGTATGCATAGCACGTTATTACACTGGCTCTTTTGATGTTGTGTTGTTGTTTTATGGGGGATTCAAATCCATTTTAGGGGTTTGCAGAAACTTAAGGAATATATTCATGTTTAATTTTGTAGTTGAAAATCACCTGATCATGATAGAGTTTTGATGTGACCAAGATAGTGATGGCCCAAAAAATATTGTTCAACTTTTTTCCTCCTGTAAACTTGGGCCCTGTGTGCATAAAGCCATACTATCATAGTCATTCAAATTAAAGTACCCAGTTATCCATTTTCTAAAATGCAAATGATGTTGTTTTCCTGTCTTTTAAACACCCCATTCTTCAGTCACATGTAAAAAGCATAGGACAGGGCAAAAGTAAACGGTAAATAATCTTAGAAATATAGGTGAGTTTTCATTACATTCACAGGATTACTTCAATGTTTGGCGATCACATGTTAACACTGGAAAGATATATTATGATCAGCAGATTTTCCTCTGAGTTAGATTCAATTGTCCCAGCTTTTTGCTGTATTTTTTGCAATTTGTAAATTTTTTACCTGAAAAAAGAATTATCTATAAAATTATGTGTTGTTCCCGATTTCCTAAAACTTTTGTCTATTTTTCATAATGGGAAAAGGACTCTCAAAAAGTCCTCAAATAGTCCTTTCCCATTATGAAAAAGTATAATAATCACATGCGTAACACTGCAAACAGATATGATTGGCAGATTTTCCTCTGAGTAAGCTTCAATTATCCTGTTTTTTGCTGTATTTTTTTCTAATTTAAAATGTTTGGCCTGATTAAAGAAAGGATTTTCAGTGAAATTTTGTGTACTTAAAATATTCCAATTTATTTTCTATTTTTCATATTGTGTAAAACTGAGGACATACAACTGATATAGTTTGAAATTTTCTTGAACATATAAAGCTCAACACCATCTAGTGCAGTTTGAATCAGAAAATGTCACAATAGCAATGATATACTTATGATGAACAATAATTAGGGTTATTACCAGGGCCCAGGGACTTTCACAATCACCGTCATTAAACTAAAAATATCTTACACAGCAAAAATTACAAAATAATACAAGGTCAATTCTTCTGTTTTACCTACGCATTTCCAGGAAAACTCATTAAAAATTTCTGCAGCATGTAAAAAGGAGCGGGCTGCTGATTGAAACATTTTCATGTTTCTAAATCAGTTCAGATGGACTTTAAGGAAGAGGCTGTTCTCATAACGCTTTCTAAAACTAGTTTACTGGAAACCGATTCAGGAAACCAGTTTGGAAGATCGCTTTGCTAGCGTTCCCACTTGATAACACGAAAGTGGTTTTCAAAATCACTTCACGTAAAGCGCTCTTGTTGCTATGGGAACGCTCTCAGTGGGGTGACACGTTTTGCGCAAAATTCGAGACAGCAGCATAGGCATTCTACACCTGTCGTGTGGAGTAGCGCGCTCAAAATGTGCGAAGATCGCTTCCCGAAGACCGGTTGTGTCCTCACTTACGCTAAAACCAGTTTAACGAGGTAAAGCGATCTTGAAAACTACATCGCGAGGTGGTTTTCCAAACTGGTTTGGAAGATCGCTTCCAAGACCGCTTTGACCGTTCTCACTACGCGTTAAACTAGTTTCCACTACTTCCAGTAAACTAGTTTTAAGAACGTAGTGAGAACAGCCTCGAAGTCTACCCTCTATAAAACTATAGAGATATATCAACCATAGGAGGAAGAGAGAAATAAATGAATTTGAACTCAGGCCTCGAAATAGGATTTTTTGGGGGCAAGGCCACTTTTTTGAGGGGCACTTTTTCACTGAGGCCAGGCAGCAGAGGGCACCAAGGCCATACAGAGGGGCACCAAGGCCACTTTTTAAGGGGCATGTAATAAATTATTTGTAGGTGTTACAGTTTCGCGGCGTGGGGGGGGGGCTTTCCATAGTCGATGTTATACATCAGATTCATTACCAAACCACATTATTTACTTAAGAAAAAATGAACTTTAATAGTCACTCACTGTATAAGGTTTTAAAAGAAAGTTTCATTATTCTTCAGAATCACTTCAGGACAGGATAACACATCATTGCATTGCTTTGAGTCTTGAATTTGACATCCAACATGTAACATGTACATATTAACAAATCAAGTAAAAGTACCTCTGGTAGAAGTAAATTAATTTCATCTAATTCTTTATCCAAATTACCTCATGGCATGCCAAGTAGGCCTGGGACGAATACCCTTTTTGCCATTTGATTGTTCGCCAGAGGAAACAATCGATTAGTTCGATTAATCGAGATTCCTGGAATATCAGAAATCACGCACTCAAAAATTGACCTACTTCCATGACCTACCGGTAGCTGCGCTTATTGATATGGGCTGATATGATGGGAGTGGAACTTGGAATAAATGCATTGTATACAAGGAACATGTATGTACTTGTACTGTGTTTGTCATTTATCCCGCCCTCTATACACACAATGAACGAATAGCAAAGGAGTTGTACTGTGTTTGTCATTTTATCCCGCCCTCTCTGCACACAATGAACGAATAGCAAAGGACTTTGAGAACTGTGCGTGACCGCTATGGTGCATGGATGTTAGGCCTGGGACGATTGTCATTTTTACCATTCAGTAATTTCCTGAAAAAAATAATCGAATGATTCGATTGTTCGTCGGGAATCAGGTCTTTTAGGTCACAATAGTTGACCTACTTTATGGTTACCCCCCACCCCATGAAGAAATCTCCATCAAAGTCACATGTTTAGAATAAATGAAAGTAGGACCTTTTCCCCTTCTCCATGATATTAATATCAAAAGAAACTACATGAAATGAGATTAAAACTTTCAGTTTATTGTTCCAATGAAAATCCTTCCTAAATCCATGCTGGTACTCTGGTATTATGCATGCATCCCTCCAAGTGCCACACCCCTGCATATGAATGAATCAGCCCAGATCAGAGTTCAAAGTCCAAAGCCCAAAGATGTAAACAACTCATTCATGAACTATTCTTTGAGACTGACCCCAGGTGGAGCATTTCTTGAACAATTACATCCCTTGCCCACACCATGTCCCCGCCCCCACTTGTGGCACTGCCCACGATTCTACACATGTATTTCAAAAAAATGTTTTGCAAAATATTTAATTTGAAATACCTTTTAAAATTACGATTTTTTATCATTTGAACCTACATGTATAACTGGGTCTATTTTTGGAGACTAGTCGAGAAAGTACCAGTGAAGACGGGCGCATGTTGGAATGTAGTTTTCATTGTGTGAGGGGGATAGAAAAAAGGTTGCATTATTGTTTTGAAACATGAAAGGAATTCTCTGGCTCCCACCCTTATCTTTCTCTCTCCCTCACACACACACACACACAGATGGGGGAGGGGTCAATTTATTTCTGAAGTCATGACCTCTCCTGATAAGGGAACCACGTGCCTTCTTCTTTGTTTCCCCAAAAGTTTCATTGGCTATCCGAAGGTCCAATCAGCTCAAGTGAGCTTGGTTGTGTGTTTTCTTATTGTTTTGTGCACGCAGACAATGAACTCATTTTGTGTATCGAGGGCTCGTCCATTCTTATGCTGCAGCTTACATAGCATATGTAAAGCGCGCTAGCGGCCGGCCGGCCGCTAGCGGTGTATAGCTAGCTCATATCGTTCGGCGCGGCTTCGGACTAGACTGCATACATGCACTGGACGTTGCTGGTAAAGCTAAGGTATTGGATACTTTTTGAGATCAGAGAAAAGTTTTCCTCGCTCAGAAAAAAAAGGTACAGACTTTCAAAAGGGGCACATTATATATCAGAAAAAGGGCACATTTATGAGAAAAAGGGCACCACGGCCATATAAAAAAGGGCACATTTTTAGTGGCCGTAACTTTTAGCAAAAAGAAGAAGGGCATGACGGCCAGTAATGGGGGCATCGACGGCCATGGCCGTCGATGGCCGTCGATTATTTCGAGGCCTGTGAACTACACATATCAATACTTGTACTATACATATATCATGTCATAACAACATACAGCTTTTATACTGGGAATTTTTTCTTTCTTGTATACTGAAAAATATCTAATTGCAAAGGCAATCCTCAGTGAAAAGGGGGGATAACGATGATAATAACAATTTATAATAATAATAATAATATAGGTATATTTACCCAGGGTAGCCACTTCAGTTTCGAGGGAAGACATATACATGTAAGTACATAATACAATTTTGTTTTGAGAAATAAGGGATATCAAATGCAGTTCTATCAATCAGCCCTGTCTTGATTATGCTTCTTACTTCTTTTTCTCCCTTCATTTTCTTTTTTTGGCATTTCCCCTCTTTCAATTTCTTCCACTAATATCAGTAATAATAACTATTTACCCAGCCCACTTCAGTTCTAAATACTCTTCTGTTGTTTTCCCAGCAGTCCCTGCTATTATTATTACCCCAGCCTTAGCTGGCTACCTTGGCACTCAAGCATTCAAAGAGTTTTTTCCTATATCGTGTACCTATTCACCTCACCTGGGTTGAGTGCAGCACTAAGTGGATAAATTTCTTGCTGAAGGAAAACACGCCAAGGCTAGGAGTCAAACTCACGTCCCTTAGATTGAAAGACAAGAGTCATAACCACTAGACCACAATGCCCCCACTTACATATCACTTGAAAATTATAATTATAGGTGTGCCCCTTAATGCCCCATCATATTAAGCGGTATTCATACTACCCATCTTAACCCTCCTTACTGAGTTCAGTCTTTTGTTTGTGACAGTATAAACAAATTCAATGTACAGGTTCAACATTGAAGTTGTCATAACATGATAAGAATAATGATAACAACAATAATAATAAAAGTAATGTAAATAAGAAAAGGAAATGATGACCACATTCATTGCAATATTTTGCCTTTTCTTCACAAGGGAAAGGAGAGGAGTGGTGGGGGCTTTGCCACTATAGGTACATAATCCTCCCCGATACAATACTCAAAGTAACTTACGACAATACTCAGAGGTACGACTGAAAGTGCAGACTTTCATTCTTAATTTGTTGTTATGTTGCTAGTTTTGTTAAGCTTTCAGTTATATTTGTAATCGTGTTCTTTCCTATGTTTTGCCACAAGAACAGAAATTTCTGTGCAATTGTTTTAACTTAGACCCTACAAACTTGTATCTTGTGTATTTCTAAGTACCCTTTAGGCAGGCTTGATCCATAACCCATAACAACAGAAATATACACAGCAAACCGCATATATGAGGGATGATTGGTATGCTTCACAGAACTCTTTAAGAAGATATTAAGTTTTTCCAGCACAAGGCTTTCATACAGTGCAATCTCCCGCAAGAAGACAAACGTCACACTCCTCTGTTGTGAGATCAACAGTTGCCAAGCAACGCCTCAACCAAAATGATAAAATCTGAATTACATTGAATTATACTACACACACACTCGGTCAGCTGAAGAGCAAGGAGGGAAAATTGCCTGAAGACGTAAAAGCTATTGTCAGAGATAATTTAGCTTTCATCCAGGAATAATTTATTCCTAAAGCAAAGATCCTTTTTTAGACGCCATCGCACGAATCCGACACGGAAGATCCCAAAGGCTCACAATAATTCTCTTAGCTGTGAAATGGCTAACATTTCGACACAATATATGGTGAAATGTATTATTTCTAAACAGTAGCTACGATTCTAGATGTACATAGTGCGTAACAAGCAGACTTTAGGTGATTAAAAATAAATGATAGTTTTGGTTAACGATCTCAAAATGCATCCAAACAGACTCAATAAAATAACCACCCAGGTGTTTGTATGTATAAGTGAAAAAATATGTACGAAATTGTGGAAAAAGTGCGTAATTGCTAAGAAATGAGCAAAACAAGCATAAAATTCTATCAAATTACATAAAAATGTGGGCCATTTTAACAAGCAATGTTAATACACTGACCCAGATATATGCCTTTTCGTGTTAGTTTATCAGAATTATCGGTTTTCAGCTAAGATTTCACATCTTTACATACAGTGAGTTTATTTCAATGTACCAGATCAAGATAAGTGATAACATGGTGACAATGAAACTTGATTTGAAAGAATTTCTCATGAAATAATTGTTGCTGCAACTACTGTATTTTACCTTCAACCATCAAACTACAGGAATCATATTTTTTCTGGTTCTCACAAAAATGGTATAAGAAAACTATATGCATTTAATTACAAGATGTAATAGTAGTGGCAGTTGTAGCAATATTAGTAGTGGTAATGATATTAACACTGATGAAGTCGGTAGTGGTGGTAGCTGTGGTGATAATATTAGCATACTAGCAGTAGCACTGGTAGAAGTAGTATTAGTGATAGTGGTGGTAGTAGTGGTAGTAGTGGTGGTGGTGGTAGTAGTAGTAGTAGTAGTAGTAGTAGTAGTAGTAGTAGTTAGTGGTGGTAGTGGTGGTGGTAGTGGCAGTAGTGGTAGTAGTGGTAGTAGTAGTAGTAGTAGTAGTAGTAGTAGTAGTAGTAGTAGTAGTAGTAGTAGTAGTAGTAGTAGTAGTAGTTGTAGTAGTAGTAGTAGTAGTAGTAGTAGTAGTAGTAGTAGTAGTAGTAGTAGTAGTAGTAGTAGTAGTAGTAGTAGTAGTAGTAGTAGTAGTAGTACAGGTACCAGCAACAGTAACATTAGTAGTAAGAGGAGGAGGAGTCCAATTAACACTACAAGTAGAAGACAAACTATTTGTATCAAAATTAAATCACTTCATGATCTTATTTTAGAAGTATATCTTAAAATGCTTAGTATCCAAAATTTCAGAATTAAAATATTACACATTATGAAGGGCACTAAACTTTTGTCAGTTCAGAATCCAGGATAACATCTCAAGTATACTATTTCTCCTAATTGACCCTTTACCAATATGTTACACATGCTTTTAAGAGTTGGGGCTTCTTAATTTCATTATTTGCTGAAACATAAATAACAAGTATTTTCCACAGACAGACTGAGGGCAAAGGGAAATTCTTTAAAAGCCTGCCAATAGAGATGAATTAACACAAACCAATCTTCCATCTCTTCTCTCACAACTCATTTTGTTTCCATGGCAACAGAGTACACAGTCCACAAGAAACTCCTCTATCTGAAAGTCTATTACAAGAAGCTGAAATCAAGCTTGGCCCACGTACATACACCATATTGTACACAAGAGATATGGCCTTACACATGCCTTTGGCTCTACAGAGCAAATTGATTTAATGGAAAGGCAAAAAATTATTTATCAGCAGAGATGGTGTTTGATTTTTGTCAGCTCTGGGCAACAGTAGACCTACATGACATTCTATAGGTTGTTCATTAAACAAGACTGTACTTAAAATAGATTGTATCATTTCTTATTTCTATAACTATAGACTAATCAAGATTGCAACATAAAGCCAAGCATGAAGTTGCTCACTTAAAAATCCCCATCCCCCCCCAAAAAAATAAAACATACTTGCACTGTGGAAATGGGTGAGGAATGCAATGTGAGGGGGTGGGTGGGATGTAATGTGGGGAGGGGTGAGGATACAAGAGGGCAGCATTTAACATCATTATTCAAATTGTGAAATCCATTTTACTTGTCAAAGTTATCTTGAAATGCAGCTCCTTGGAGGCCTATATGAACCTCCAAAAGTTATTTAAACATTACTATACACAACTGCTGAAAATCCTAAACAATGTTTAATTCTTTATATTTAATTCTCCATAAATTTAGTATGGTGTACACGTAGGCCTATATTTGTCATTTTGTGTACATAGATTGGTGGTTCATCTGAAGAAGATATGAAGTCATTTCTTCCATTGTGTACTTGTTAACAAGTCATGCTGATTTGTCTGTTAACCATCAGCCAAGTAAGCAAAGGCCCATTGACTCATTCCTGAGTTTGTTATCATTGTACAAGTAGACCTGTCTATAATGACCAGTGATGTGAGACAGAAAAGTGGTCTTTAGTTTATGGGCAGGTGATCTTGTAATTCATGTTTCAATGGGGAATACTAATTCAAGAGAAATTCAAGCTTGGTTAGGATGGTCATATACCTGTTGACTATCATTTTAGTTATTGTAGTTTCATTGACTATTCCTGATATTGTACAGTGAAACCTGTCTATAATGACCACTGATGTAAGACAAGAAAAGTGGTCTTTATAATCAGATGGTCTTACAGACAGATTCCTGAAATATCTGTTACAAAGAGGAATACTATTTAAGGGAATGTACTATTTATGGAGATTACTATTTAAGGGAAAACTAAACTTGTCTAAATAGTTGACTGTTAATTAGTTTAACTTTGACTCATTGACCTGTTCATGTTTTCATTGTACAGTGAAATCTGTGTAAATAATGACCACTGACATGAGACAAGAAAAGTGGTCTTTAGTTATGAGCAGATGGTCTTTTCTGATGGGGTTAATGATTTATGTGGCTTCCCAAATCAGAGTAGTATGTCCATGTTGAAACACATTTTTTCAATGTGTGAAAAATTATTGAAGGCAAACTTGTGGTGTGTTTTAGCTCCATGTTGCAGACATGATGGTCCTTCTATGACCAAATTTGCTTTAAAAAAAAGGTCTTCAACATAAATAAAGGATTTCGTACCAGAAAAATTTGACTAGCAAAAAAAAAAAAGGTCTTCAATGAAAAAGGTCTCGAATCGTACCAGAAAAAACATTTGACAAAAAAAAAGGTCTTCAAGCTCGTCGGGGGGGGGGGGGGGGGGGGGGCAAAATAGGTATTCAAGCCAGGGGGGGCAAAATAGTTTTTCAAGCTTGTCAGGGGGGGCAGGGATACGTCCTTTGCATGCGTAGGTACCCTAGTGCTTAGTACTAGTGGGTATGTAGTCCATAGGCACAGACTCTTGGTTTTTGCAGTTTACTTAGTGCACAATGCAGGGTCTGAGGTAATGAGACTAGGTTCACTATGTACAATGTACTGCGGCTGGCTCAAAAGACAGGAGCTTTAGACACATATAATTGGTTAAAGTGTCAAATATATGTCTGTTTTTACAGACTAAAAAGCAGGGGAGTGTTTCATCAACATTTTCATCAGACAAGTTGTCAGATCTGACATCTGTCGGGCGCGTCCTGGTCTAGTGGTTCTGACTCTCACCTTTCAAACAAAGGGTCGTGGGTTCGAATCCTAACCATGGCGTGTTTTCCTTCAGCAAGAAATTTATCCGCAATGTGCTGCACTCGACCCAGGTGAGGTGAATGGGTACCCGGCAGGATTAATTCCTTGCATGCACTGAGCACCAGTGATGGCAGCTCGAGCTAAAGCCGGGGTAATAGCAGCGCTTTGTATCATCAGGCAAAAGGCGCTTTATAGATACCGCTATTATTATTATTATTATCTTTCCCTGAATTTAATTGACTGAGAGGCACTGTTCCTATGGTAACCGTCGGATAAAATGGAACTTGTCGGATAAAACGTCCAACAAGTCCTTTCAAGAAAAGCTCCCCATGTGCAGTGGCATATTTCTCCAATACCCCCCCCCCCTTTCCTTACCCCATCCCAAGCTAATTCTTTTGCAAGCAATGTTTTAATCATTGAACAACTACTGTACAAAGGCTCATGTAGTATACAGCATTGTATAAAGTTTTAAACAACATATTTACTGAGTATAAAGTGATTTTAGATCAAAAATGGTGATGGATCTTAATCAAATGATTGGCTGAAAAGTATCAAATTTTAGCAAATAGAAATAAAATGTACTATTAATGGCTGGTACTAATGACTAGTTCAATTGACTGGTCAAAATTTTGAAATGAGGATGATTTTAATATCACATAACAAGGGTCCACATCACTATTTTATAAGATATAACACTCATCTTTTTGCTCTGGCATTAGAACTTTGAAACACTCAAAATGCACTGGACATGTGTAACTGTTCAAAAGATAATTTTTACCAATGACATTGATGATTTGACTACACATTACACACACAAAAAGCAAACACCCACAAGGTATCAAAAGTTACCTCCTGGGTATATTAATTTTACCAATGACCTGATGATTGATTTGACTAGTTAGACTAGATACATTACACAAAAAGCAAACAAACACAAGGTATCACGAGTTACCTCCTGGGTATATTAATTTTACCAATGACTTGATGGTGTGTATAAATTGATCTGACTATGCATTCCACACACAAAAAAACACAAAAGATACCCCATGGTATAATTTTTACCAATGACTATGATGATGTGCATTATTGATATGACTGTAAGTAATATATTACACACACAAAAAGCAAAAACATCAACTTCTAATTTCCATGACTGTAAGAATCTGTGGAGTATCATAATAATGTATAAAGAAAAATTTATCTGTTGGATTGATCTAATTTTGTTCTCTCGATACTTTATCAAGTAACTGGATCTAGAAGGGTGGTTGAATAAAACAGTTCGTGCATACATCCATTTCCTTCATTTATCATGCAATCTTATTTTGCTGATTGTGACTAAAATTACATTTGCGCTTCTACAACTTTATGTATTAGTGCGACCAAGACTTTATGTGCAGAATGGCAGATTGATAGCATGATAAAATCATGGACATGCATTATTTGGAAACTACATGTTATTAAAGAACATCACATTTTCTACAAAACTATGTAGTGCTATATGTAGTAGTAGTAGTAGTAGTAGTAGTAGTAGTAGTAGTAGTAGTAGTAGTAGTAGTAGTAGTAGAAGTAAAAGTGGAATTAGTAGTAGTAGTAGTAGTAGTAGTAGTAACAGAAGCAGCGGAAGTAGCAGCCAAAATAGTAGAAAAGAAACTTCTGCATATTTTGTATTCAAAATAGATAAATTTTATATAATTTGAATCTACCGTCTATAAAATGCACATACATGTAGATTTAGGCATTTTGAATATATACAATAAATTTCATTTATTCTTGTAAAATCTTTAACTAAAATGTAAAGATTAGTATCTAAATATTAAATATTTTAATTAAAATAAACAACCAAATCAAAATATTTGTAATAATATCTATTCAATCATCAAAATTACATTACTAAAACGAAAGCCCTAAGATTTATCACGATATGCATGTAAGATAGCAAAAACAAACCTGATGCCCAATATCTAAATAGCAACTCCAGAAACTACGATCATTTCATAATCGCAATTCAAAACCATTCAAGAAGCAAGATCGACAGAGTTAACAAACAAAGCCTGATAAATATCCTCCTCTTGCAAATAATATTCCATGCTGTTCCGGATAAGAATCCTGTCAGTAATTGTGCATATCAATCTCAAAGTGGCACTAATGAACAAAATGGTGTCCATCGTGTGATTTATGAGGCAACACATCCAGGCTCTCTTCGCTCACCGTCTTTAAACCCAGAACAGCAGGCATGGAGTACATGGGAAAAAAGACACATGTCAGCTTTCAGTGGAAGTCTGCAATACCATTAAGACGCCGTCGTCGGTTGAGAAGCGGCGGTATTTCCGTCATCATATGGTATCTCTAAACCGACCGACCGAACGATGGGGTTGGATAGGTATAGCATCCAATGTTTGCTATCAGGCGGAAGTCAATAGAAAGCGGCAATGGGCTGCATCGATGGTGGATTAAGACAAAAGAGGAAGAGAGGAGAAAAGGGGAGATGGGAGAGAGAAAGAGAGAGAGATACTGAAAAGTTAAGAAGGAGAAATGTGTGAGATAAATATGAATACATTATAGAGAGAGCGAGAGAGAGAAATGCGCTAGAGGGTGGAAACGTGTGTAGGAGAAAGATTTTTTAAATGGAAGTGGTAGAGGAGAGGAGGTAAGAGAGAGAATGAGAGAGATGCTGGCACATGAAACAGGTAGTGTTGGATAAAGCAGTAGCAGTAGTAGTAGTAGTAGTAGTAGTAGTAGCAGCAGCAGCAGCAGCAGCAGCAGCAGCAGTAGCAGTAGTAGTAGTAGTAGTAGTAGCAGTAGTAGTAGTAGCAGTAGTAGTAGTAGCAGTAGTAGTAGTAGTAGTAGTAGTAGTAGTAGTAGTAGTAGTAGTAGTAGTAGTAGTAGTAGTAGTAGTAGTAGTAGTAGTAGTAGTAGTAGTAGTAGTAGTAGTAGCAGTAGCAGTAGTAGCAGTAGTAGTAGTAGCAGCACAATAAAGGACTACAGATAGTTCTGGAAAAAAAAATGGATGAGTAAGGGATAAAAATAAAGATAGAGCCACTAATAAGTAATAGATAACAAAATGAAAAAAATATGAAAACAAAAATTGAGCAGTCAGTATTCTGCTCCATCTTTAAATGTTCCGCTCTAATATTGAAAGAAATTGCAGCAACAGTCCTCCTACCCACCTCATGATAAGATGTACAAGTAGATGTAATAAGGAAAATAAATACACGTTCCAACAAGAGCATGTATGCACGAGTGTGGTGTACATTGTATTGAATATCAAGATAGATGCTTATAAAAGCCAGCAAGGTCCTTCGTATCACTCGCATTTTGCTTGAACTATGAATAAAGTGATATCGAACCGAGAGCATTGAGGAAAAAAAAGGCTGCCTTCACAAAGTAGGTCACTTTCAGTATCGTCTCATAAGAATAAATGAAAGAAAAGGTTCCCATGCACTTGCATCACGTATCATGATTACAGAAATACATGTCTGACAGTCTGGTATATGGTGTAAAAAGAACAACATTCAGTACAGAGTTAAAGATAAATACCAGTTGTGGTAACAATCTCTAAATGAGTTCAAACAGAATTCAATCACCTCCCAAGTGTTAATGGCTCTGGAAGAAAATTATTGAGAAATTAGCAAAATAAGCACGGAATTATATAAAATGTCAGGTATTTTTCCAAGCAATATTAATACCCTATGATTTTCTGTGTCAGTGATCATCATAATTATAGATTTTGAGCCAAGATTCCATGAAATTACAAAGATATGTTTACATTAATGCCACATCTAGATATGTGATAACATTGTGACAATTAACCTTCATCTAAAAGACTTTCTCATGAAATAATTGTTTGCTGTACATAACTACTTTCTTTTACCTTTAAATGCACCTTGAGGGTTATGGTGAGTAGTGTTTGCCACTAGATAAATGGGCATAAAACACATTTATAATGATCATGAATGCACGACAATTGCTTTCATAAACTTGCAGTACCAGGGTCAAAGATATAGAAAGGTACTAGGCAGAAAGGTTTTTTTTTTAATCAAATCAAAGTGGTCTAGGTTGAGAAACCATTCATTATTGCCATTGTATTCACTTAAATAAATAAAAATGTTGTAATCTTCCATCAAAACAAAGTGGTTGCCCCCCCCCCCTTCCCCTCCTCCCCATGTTCATTGAAATTGAATCTATGGCACATCATTCAAACACACTGCATGAAATCAATCCTTTTATATGGTTTCTGCATAATGCATGCAATCAATTGCTGCTGAATAGATTCAGAAACTGGGTTTCTAGTGTAAGAAATAAGATATTTTAGAAAAAAAATCAATTTCAATTATGTAAAGGCTTGGTCACACTGCACGTACGGATGCCGAGAGGATGTAGAACGGTAAAGAATCATGCCATCCATGGAAAATGTTGGGAATCTGTTGTGTACTATGTGTTTCATACACTCTTTATCCAGCGAACATCCGTCCGCTTTGATTTCATTGTTTGTTCATTTTGTCCATTGTCTGGATGAAAATGGATGGAGCCACCCCGGAATTTTACTTGTCCTTTATATATCCGTTATCAATATGTTTTGTGTCTGTCTGCCAGTGGGACCAGGCCTTTAAAAACAACATGAGGTCAAATTACATGTACATGCACTGCTCAGGGGTTGAACCAGGATAATTAAGAGTGGGTCAAGACAAACTAAATGTAACATCACTTTTCTTCTCAATATAATTATAGGGGTTTGATACATGACCAAAAATTCTCCTTTAATTCAGCCTTCTTTTCCTTCATTTTCTTTTCTTTTTAACACTATTTGAAAAATCATAGGGACAGCAGTTGCCCCCGTCTCCTCCCCCCCCCCCCAAAAAAAAAAGTAGCAATATCACTAGCAATGAAAGTTCATCTTCTGCATTATAATATATTGGCCATATGCGTGGTAAATAAAATGAAACATCCTTAGGGTGATTCCATACGTGTCGTACGGGACATTTAGAGAACATTTGACAGTTTTTGACAAGAAAAAACAAAAATTATTCCAGTAACTATAGGTGGTCATCAACTACTACCAGAGTGTAAGAAAAACCAAGACTTAACATGACTTGAATTCACATCCTGTATAATACAGATGAAAAATAGTAATGTGTCGTACGGACGCAGAAAAAGTGGCTTTTTTAGAAACCTCAAGTTTGTACTCAAAAGTCTGTGAGTTGGGCAGATAAATTTCATAGAAACTGAACTCAAATTGACACTCAATTACCCAAGAACAAACACATTTATAAAAGAAAGCGAAATAAACATTCATGAATAAATAAAGCAAATTATAATTTTCGAGAACATTGTGGCGTACGGGACATTCAAAATGTGTCGTACGGGACATCTCTAAATTGAAGCCAAACTTTCTTACTTTACGTCACTTTGACTTCTTCAATCACATTATTTGGCTGATGATAATGATAATCCCATCAAACTAAGACATTCATTAGGTTAGAAACCGCTATTAGGTGAATATTTCTGTCAATATATCATAAACAAAATAATGTGTCGTACGGGACAATTGTGTGTCGTACGGGACACTTGTGTGTCGTACGGGACACTTGTGTGTCGTACGGGACACTTGTGTGTTGTACAGGCACTTGCGTGTTGTACTGGGCAGCCTGAATAAATAAACATGAACTTTTTATCAATCAGAAGGAGCATTACCCCTAAGTTCTTGCTTATTTATGAATAATCTTTTAATAAGCAGTCATTCAGGACAATACAGTTAAGTAACCTCAATATATACAATTGGGAGCAATATATGTTATGACGGGAAATGTACAAGTGTTCACAGCATTTTTACGAGCTGAAAAACTTCAGGTTTGTGTGAAGTTATATTTTAGGAAACTAATTGATGATTTCCAAACACTATTTAAACAATAAATGAATGAAACTTTGTATAAATTATGGGGCTAAAATGATGATGTTATGATTTTTTATATAAAATGTATATCTACATGATATATGTCACAACTCTCACTTTTTTGCTTTTTTTGGTCACAATTTTTTTTTTCTAAAGAAATGCGGTTCTGCTTTTTCAAACCCATCTGCATTTCATGAAACCATATGGTTTGTCCTATTTTCCAGATTTTTTTTACAACTTGAAAAAAGTAAGGAGTTTCAATACTTTATATAAAAAATAGTGATCATCAAGGGAAGTCCAAATAGATGATCATGATGATTGAAATGTATTTTTTTTACAACTTATAATAATTCCACATTAGCATGCAAGAGGGAGTCATCTTCCAGGCTAGGTTGAAATAATTATAAAAGTTTTCTTTTCATGCTCAATGAAAAGAAATGAACCTGCTCTGATCAGTGAAAATCACCAGTTTAGCTGAAGGGATTCACAAAAGAATAAGCCTACATGAAATCAATTAAAATGTTTAGAATCACCTATTTCATGTTCTATGGAGATAAACAAAGTGCTTTTTCAGTTCACTTTATGTTAAATCAATTAAATGAATTTAAATATGCCTACTATTTATGGTTTCTGAATCGAAATCCTGCAATTAAATGCATTATTATATTGTGTGTCGTACGGGACATGTCCCGTACGACACAGCGTGTGTCGTACGGGACATTTTTTAATAGGACAATAATTGAAAAATGAAGGGCGGTAATTAGATCCTTATGGGATAAATCGATCACCCATGGGTCAAACAAAGAGAAACTCATTTTATGAAATTGCATCATCAAAAATAAAATTGTAGGAAAAACTTTTGCATTGTCATGTGTCGTACGGGACATTGCCAAAAATAGGTTCGGAAAAATCAGGGCTGCCCCTATTATGGATCATGAAAATGTTGTAGATATTATTTGGAACCATCAATGATATATTATTCTATTGACCTGCAATATTTTCAATCTTCTCCTACTTTGCAAATAATTGTTTCAGGTGGAATTTGTACTTGACTATTCAATGAGCAAAATTATTGAAAATTTTAAATTCCATTGTTCTCCCCCAAAATAACTATATCTGTCTTCACTTTTGGTTAAAACTCATAATTTTCATAAAATTTAGGTATCATAGTAAAATATTACACTACTTATGACTTATTGAAAGCATGTTGAAATTTATGATATTTTTGAAGTTCTAGTGTGGAATCGCCCCTTACCTACTTTCATCATTTCTAATATTGTGTTTAATACAGTTTTTTGAAGAAAGGTACATGTTTCAATAATCCTGGTTCACACTATTCACACAAGTTTGCAAAAAAAAATAATTTAAGTGAGAAAGTGAAACAAAAAGATGGTATAAATATCATCTTAGTTACAGTATAGAATCAAAATACCAATCTAAATGTCTTACATCAGGAAATACCCTATCTCATAGATGAATAGGAGCTGTTTATATTTCATTTTATATGATTAGTGTTTTCAATTTCCTTCTTAGGTATGAAAAGTAAAATCTGTTAGAGAAAAAAAAGGTCATAATGTAAACATGCATTTTATGCAAAGTCTGAGAATACACATTGAAAGTAATTTTCAAAGAAAAACTGCAAGCCAATGACAAAAAAGAGCTGATCATTTTGTTAACAGTTCTGAAATCTCTCACAAAATTAGAATGTGCTCATATTTTTTCATCTATAACAGAAACTTGAAACAAAATTTCATTCATCTTTTAAGCCATCCATATTCATATATTCAAAGTTCGGTTATTTTCAATTGGTCTAATACCAATTCGTCCAATTACCAACTCTTCTTCTATCATTTGGTGTATAACCAATTCGTCTACTATCCACATGGTCTGAGTGCCATTTCTATCACTCTCACCACTTTGTCTAATAACCGGTTTGTCCAATAGCCATTTAGTCCACATTTGGTCTTACCTGGATTATAATAATAACTATAATATTAACGGCATATTTACCCAGGGTAGCCACTTCAGTTCCGAAAACTGTTGTCCCAGCAGGCCCTGCTAATATTATTATCCCGGCTTTAGCACGGCTACCTTGATTGGGCGCTCGAGCATTCAAGGAATTTCTTCCTACCGGTTACCTATTCACCTCACCTGGGTCTAGTGCTGCACAATGTGGATAAATTTCTTGCTTGAGGAAATTACACCATTGCTGGGATTCAAACCCACGACCCCGTTTCAAAGTGCGGAGACTAATCCACTGGGCCACAACGCCTATTAAGTGTTAATAGGCGAAATGAATGAAATAAAAATGGACATTATATTATTAGACCAACTGGTTATTATACGAAATGGTCATAGACAAACTGGTGATTAGACAAAGTGATGATTGTACCTAATGGTTATTGGACCAAATGGTTATTTGACCAAAATGGTTGTTGGACGAAAAGTTGATGGAAGGAATGACATTAGACTAGACCATGTGAAGAGTGGACAAGTTGGTAAAAGGCTAATTGGCAATTTACCATTTTGATCAAAGGGTGCAGCTTTCCACTTTCTAGGCATGGTACTAACTGTACCAAGGGTTCAAATAAAACAGTGTATATTATAAATAAAATATCTTGTATGTTGAGTATGATCCAACTCCCACCCAAACCACCCCCCCCCCCAAAAAAAAAAAACACACACAAGGTGACTTGAAATCCTATTATGAAAAAAATAAAAGCCTCCTGCTTCTAGTCTGCTGGCATAGACTCTTATCTGACACTTCAACCAATAACGGGTCTAGAGTGAAGACTAACCTCCAAAGACAGTATCAAATTGGTAGAGTCAATCACAGTACATAGTGAATCTAGTTTCACTGATTCAGACTCTGCACTATGCAAATTGCGAAACCAAGGGTCTGTTCATGCAGACTATCCTGCCACCTATACAACTGCCTTGCAGTGAATAATGTCAGAAAGTTCATCATTTTGCATCTCAACCCTCTTAGATGTTTCAAAATGTTTCAATAGGAATTAAGGTTTCCAAAACCTGGGGGAAAGATCATTTGTTTAATAATTTTCGAAGTTATGGAATAGCCTCCCTGAAAACATCAAACAGTGTTTGACCTCTGAAACTTTCAAGCATAACCTTAATGCATTTCTCTTCAATTCTTCTTGATTTCTTTTATAATTTCCTAAAAAGCACCTTGAGCACCCTACAGAGTGGATCTGGCGTGATATAACTCAAATTATAATTATTAAGGGAGACACTCCTCCTCTTAGACCCCTCTCCCATGGAATGTCAATTAAAGGCCAAAAATCAAACTAGCATAGTGCTGAAAATTTCATCAAAATCCGATGTAAAATAAGAAAGTTATGACAGCATAAAGTTTCACTTATTTTTCAAAAAACAGTTATATGCACAACTCAAAGATATGCAAATGAGAGAGTTGATAATGTTCCTCACTCACTATTTCTTTTGTTTCTTACTGTTTGAATCATACAATATTTCAATTTTTACAGATTTGAAAATGAGGACCATCTTGACTGAACCATAAAGTGTTTAAACAATGGTAATTTCACATATTCAGGGAGGAATAAAACTTTGATTCGCAAGAAAGGAGAAAATTCGAATATTTCATATTTTAAATAATAAAATACAAAAGAAATAGTGAGTGAGTGACGTCATCAGTTCCCTCATTTGCGTACTGACCAGGATGTGCATACAACCATTTTGTCAAATTAAGCGAAAATTTAAAATGTCATAAAAACTTTCTTGTTTTACATCTGATTTTGATGAAATTTTCAGTGTTATGCTTGTTGAATTTTTCTCTTTTTATTCAAATCCACTTTTGTTAGGGTGGACTTGTCCTTTAACTAAATGAAGGCCAACATGTATGAATTCCCCTCCCCTCTTAAACTCTGACTACGGCCCTATTTCTGATTATCTTTTCATGATATTACCATGGAGCTATAAAACACAGAACAGCTCCATGATATAACCATTTGAAGCCCTACAAGAACACCTCTTAATCTTCAAATTGGCAACTTATTTTTTCCATAGTGCTTTATTTTTCATAAAAAAGTTGTGCATTCCAAATAACAGAGAAAATATTTGTAGTTCTTTTTCATGTAAAAGGTTCAATTTCACTTTCCATGTGACTTTTTTTCATGCGAAAAAGCAACTGAGACATCTCAAGCACCCAAAAAGGTAACTTTTTTTACATTCCACCATAAATTCTGACAACCTTACATAATTAGTTTCAAAATGAATTGATTTAACTCCTTTTCCACGTGTTCAGTTCAGAATATTGAGTTTATATAAAAATAGCTCTTCTCTGTCACTCAATGAAACAGGTGAACCATTTTCTGGAACAGATCAATGAATTTCAATTGATATTTAATTACGCCAATCTCACAAAGGATCAACGGCTCTCTAGAATGATTTGCCAACTAACCCTCCCAAGGTATTATCACTCAGGCAAAAACCAATTATATCCTAAGCTTGTTATTAACGCCATAACCTTCCCTCTATCATTGTGTTTTGGATACCATAATTTAACGATAGAATAAACAATATTGCCTGACAGAGGTGATTTCAGTGATCAATGTTGAGCGATACTCCATTCCTCACAAGCCGCAATATTCTGATATTTGTAAAATTCTGGCGCTTTCTCCCCCCCCCCCCATATATATTATCACAGGTGGCCGTAAAGGACTTACAACTATTGTAACTTTGCCATTATGGCAACTACATGTACCATGGTAACAGGGCTCAGCAGCCAATCATAATCAAGGTTACCATGGTAGTTGCCAATAACTTGCCATAATATGAAACAGATCCCAGGTCTCTTGAAGCGAATGACCATACAAATATCAACAAATCTTTCCACTTGAGTGAGCACCACCCATTTTTGAAGAGTTCATGAAAAATGATTTGCACAAAACTTGGAAATCATATGGATAAATGTAGACATGAACCACCAGTGCATGGATTTTAGCTAAGAAGACTGATATGATGTTATCTTTTCCTTTTTACCTTGACTCCTTGGGCAAAACTACCATGACTACCACTGCCCCCCCCCACACGAAGACCTTGGCGATGATATCTGCTTTACCAATATGTAGCAGTGATTTGCATGAAATAATAGCCTTGATTTTTCTTATATGTGGAAAGCATGAAAGGAATACTAATGTATGAATTAACCCCTTTGACAGAACTTAAGGGGAAGTTCACCCTGACACAAAGTTTATTGTAAAAATAACAGAAAAATACTCATCAAATATTGCTGAGGGTTGAGAAAAATACATCAAGTAGAATTGTTTTATTTGATTTTTTATGTTATATGCAAGCAGCTTTCCTACATATGATATGGTGAAAAAAAGATTACATGTCATTTTTCAGAAAATTCAATATGGTTTTCACTGTACCTTCAGTATAACAATAGACAAGCTATTTTACACCCGTTCTTAAAATCGGAAACAAATCATACTTCAGCAGATGAGACCAAAAGCCTAAAATAAATGAGAAAAAAATTATCCCCTGAAGTTTTTTTAATTGGGGGGATTTTTTAAAACTTAATATGCACTGAACAGCAGGAAGAACTTCTTTTAAAGGGGTGGTCCAGGCTGAAAATATTTATATCTTAATACACAGAGTAGAATTCACTGAGCAAAACGCTGAAAATTTCATCAAAATCGGATAACAAATAATAAAGTTATTGAAGTTTAAAGTTTAGCAATATTTTGTGAAAACAGTCGTCATGAATATTCATAAGACGAGCTGATGATGTCACATCTCCACTTTCTGTTTTCTTATATTATTACATAAAATCATATTTTTTTCATTATTTCATACTTGTGAAAATAATATGTCTCCCTTATGATGAAATAAGTTGCAGCAATAAATATCTAATATACTAAATCAGTTGTCAATCCAGTTTTTCTAGTTCTTGGAGGAACAAATTTGAATGAACCTGGTTTCATATAATAAAAATCAAAAGAACAAGTGGAGATGTGACATCATCAGCCCACCTAATGAATATTCATTTCGACTTTTTTTACAAAATAATACTAAACTTTGGAATTCAATAAATTTGCTATCACATGTCTGATTTTGATGAAATCAACGGCATTTTGCTCAGTGAATTCTACTCTATTTATTAAGCTATAAATACTTTCAGCCTGGACCACCCCTTTAATTACTGCTACAAAAATGAAATTCCTGAATATTCTTAATTGTATATTTGCTAAGGATTGTATGACCGTACTAGATCCATGGTATGACCAATTATAGGCCTATGCTCACCACTATAACCCTGACAGCTCATGCTTGTACAATGGACTATGACAACAAAAAAAGAAGTACATGTACTACACACTCCTGTGCAAACATATCATTCCTTATAGGTGTTTTTACACACTCCTAATCACAAACACACAAACTTGTTCAGACCTACAAATTAAAATATATCCAATATTTTATTCTTTGCATCCATGTTGTCGTAACCACTCAAAGGCGTGTGATAAAAAAAGAGCTGAAAGGCTGACAGTCAAAGAGCTCTGATATTTCTCTACAGAAGAAAGTTAAAATAAGCTGAAATTTAGCTGAAAATCAAAACAATAAATGGTAAATGACTGCATATGGAAGTATCAAAATGAGTGCATCACAAAAAGTGAAAAGTTAGTCACTTCAGGATAGAGGGGACTAATTTAAATCACATTCTCCTTTGGATTGTGGGTGATTATGAACTATTCATTACACATAGTCAGAAATGTAAAAAAAAGTATTCAACAAAATAAAATAAGAATTACTGGTTATTTTCTGGCTAACTTCTGCACATTGCACGCACAGGGGGTAGGCCCACTAGTAAATTTGGTAAAGTTGTGTGTTTATAATAGAGTAATCCACATGAAAGTTAGATAACATAGTACTGTATATGCTTTTACACTGGCAAAATACTGGGTAAATTTTGTAGTTGGGTGGGTATAAAAGCACCTAATGTGGACCTTGACCAGAACATATCTGCTATATTTAGAATTCCCCCTTTTGATAAACAATGGATATACTGTGGAACGATGTGTATTTTTAGATTATACAATGGGCCATGATTATATACCATGTATTCTCTCCTTTTTTCCTCATAATCTCCTCTCTCTCTTCTTTTGTTCCTTCCGAACACCCCCCCCCCTCTCTCTCTCTTTTCCTCTTTCTTTTCTCTCTCTTCTTGATATCTATTTTGATCTTTACCCCCTCCCCTTCTCTTTCTCTAAAGCAGAGAAAATCTAATGATCAGAGGCTAACACATTTGGTTTACAATACATCATAAAAGGTCAAATGTTTTGGAAGAAAATTATTTCTGGTTGTTTCAATTTAGTAATAGAAAGAAAATTAGTGTGTTTTAATCCTATTGTATTGTAGGACTAGGCTTTTTTCAATGACAACCCTCCTGATTCAAGTAGGCAAAGTCTACTAAAAATAAAGGATACTTAATTGAATTTAATATGAAAATATCTATTCTAGACATGACATTTTTTGCACAAACCACTCAATTAAAAGCTTCCAACATCTCCGCACACCCCAGAGGAAACACCTCCACAATTATGTGTGGTTAAAATTCTACATCGAGGTATTGGCAGTGCAATGTTCTGTGGTTATTTTCAAGAACAGCTTTTGATTCTAAAAATTAAGATTTTATAAATCAATATTGATCATCCTTTAGTTGATGTGGGTGTTAACTCATTATATCCCCACGTATATCTCCAAATTATTCATCATTATTATTTTGTATCAGTTAAGTATTATGACTACATTGTTTATATTATGGATTAATTTATTGTATCATGATATAACACATTTTATATGAATTGTATTATTCTGAATGCAGAAATAAAAATAAAATATATAATCATGATCTTGTTAAGTTAAAAATGTCAAATAACATTGAAATTCCTTTCTGTTGTTGGTCTTTAACATAACAAATCATCATAATTATGTTCATGATTGTCATATAAAAATACGTCATAAAAAGCCATGGTTATTATTATTCATTCTAGGAGCATTAATTAGCAGTTGTTATGGTGACTGCCATACACCATTTCATTAATTTTCATCATGATAGACCTTCAAGTTCATGTTCAAAACGGCATATTATAATGATAATAAAGAGGGTAGATTGTCTAACTCTTTGCATGCTGAATTAATTTTGGGGGATAATAATGACAATTGTTTCCATGTTATTTTCTTTAATTCAAGATTTCCATATTACACCATTGATACTTATTTTTATTATAAATGGTATGCAAGAACTATTGCCTTTTATGAGCTTATCTAATTTCAAGGTAGGGGAGAAAACTAATTACCGGTATTACCATACTTATTACCGATATTACCATTGTTGTACAAAAAGATTGCAACATCACCAATGTGATGCACAGCAGCCAGGAGTGGATCAAAGAATTTCCCAAGGGGGCATTTGACAAGCAAAAAAAAGAGAAGTTTTCATTTGTTGAAGGATCTTAAAGGAGGCACTGAACAGATGAGCCCCAATTGGTGGGGAGGCAAGATGACCTAAACTAAAGATGGCTTCTTTTCCCTTAATATATTAATACAGTTATTTATGTTTCACTGAGATGTCTCTAATATAGTATTTTGCCATCGTCATCATTAGTCATCATCACCACCATTGTTCTTATTACCACCACTATCATCATCATCATCATCATCATCATCACCATCATCATCATCATCACCATCATCATCATCATCATCACCATCATCATCATCCTCATCATCATCATTACCATCATGATCATTACCATCATCATCATCAACATTATCCTCATCATATTCATCAGAAAGATTTTCAAGCTATTATTTGTATCATGATGAATATGCTGATGAATAAGCTGTACTGCCAAACATATGCAGAATTACCAACATCATAGGAATTTAGGATGAACTAATGCATTTTAACGATTAAGCCAACAACAAAGTCACTGTATATCAAGCCTAGTCTTGAGGACTCCATGATGATGTCTTTAAAAAAAATGACATATACTTCTTCATCATGGATGATGAGAAGTATATGATGATGAAGAAGTATATGTCATTTTTTTTCAGACATCATCATGGAGTAAATTTGAATTGAATTGAATTGAGTCCTCAAGACTATATCAAGCCCGCGGGATATCAAGAGGCGAGGGATTGTTCCATACTGTGAATGTGTGATACTTACAATTTTTAGTTGCCCACCTGTTGCGGTGGAAAGATGCAGACAATCAAACGAGGTGGTTTCTGAAGAATATTATATTCGTATAGCACACCTCACGATTTCTTTCGACATCTTCGTTTTCATTGCACGTTCAGGCAATACGTTTTCCCTTATTCTTCTGCCATGCCACTGGATTTTAGCTACGACGAGCTCGAGCCGTCATTAAAATGTTGCAACCGTTCCAGCTGGTTTCGCTGCGAACCACTGTGCACACTGGCGATCCACAGAATGCAGGGAGATGGAAAAGATCCCTGATCAGAACAAGATGAATTTTATCCTCCTCATCATTTCAATCGTCATGCAACGGATCAAGACCTATTCTGCGATACAATAGCAAGAGTATTGATGGCAAATCCATTTGAAAACGGTTCACTTTCACGCTTTTGTCCGCAAACGAAATACGGTGACACCTATTTAATGATTTTCTCGTAACATAATGGATGTGCCGAAGCGTATACGGATCGTCTGCGCTGAATGCATGCAAAAGGTCGTACAATATCATCACCTCGATCGCGGCGACACACACATCCATGACAACAAGTCGAACATGGGAGGAAAATATTTCGCTGCATTCAGTTCGTACAAGGCTCTTGTATGAGAGCAGGGTAGATAAACGGAGGCAGCGAAGGACAGTACGACGAGGTTTCCGTTTGATCAGAAGCGATCGTCGCCAATGTTGAACAAAGGGGAAGAATAAAATATATGAATATAAACAGCAAAAAAAATAGAAAAAAAAACACGTTGAAATATGACAGGCCTGCCAAAAACAAGGTAGGCCTGTCACTGTCGACACATCTCCTTAAAAAATTATATTCCATCCAAAACAAAAACAGTTTCATCTGGCATAAAAGCATTATATATAAGAGTAAGAAAGAAAAAAAAACTTTTATATATATATATATATATATATATATATATATATATGTATTTATTGGTATAAAATCAATCTGTCATAATTGTCATTCATAACTCTTATACAAAATTATATGTACATTCAGAAAAAAAATATCTAAGTTTGATATAATATACATTTTACCTGTCAAGAATTGCTGTGTTGGGGATTTTAGCACTCGATCGTAAAATCCATAATTCGGATGGTGCGCAATCAAATTATTCAACGAATTATTTGGGGCAGCGAACTACCTGGCTATTCCTAAATCTCATAAGAAGGAGTACAAGTTACAAACTGAATCAGTGTGTTCTGGGGCAGAATCCAACATTCGGTTGTCGAAGTCGCTATGGAGTAGACCTAATTACATGCAGGTAATAAAGAAAAATGTCGTTCGCTTTATTCACTGTTAAAAGGAAGAGGTTTTTTTTAACAGAAAGCAATAAGACAGTCTATCGTCATATTCATCTAAATATTGAATGCAACATATGACTTTTCAACATAGTTTATGCTCATGGCAAAACTTGTTTTTAATAATAATAATGATGTTATAAAATATTGCTTCTAAGCTTGGTGATGCAGGTATAGATGCGACATTTTTTAAAGATTAAAATGGAGAGAAAAGGAAAGGGATGTGTGTAATATAGGCCTATTATTTTTCAAATGTGTTGTGAAAATCTAAAACAAACTTTGATTTTTGTTATTTAAATGTCAAAATTTTTGCTCGCTCGCAACTTCTTAATAACTTTACGCGCCATGCCATATCAGGTTCCCTAAAAAATTGTGGCTCATTACGCCACTGATACAACCACTTCAAAGAAACAAACAAAAAACAACTTTGAGCGGCCGATCAGGAAAAATATGGTTGAAAAAATATCGCCCCCCCCCCTTATTAGCGGGAGCTGGATCCGCCCCTGTATATAAAATAAGAAATTACATTTTTAAGTTTCGCTTAATTTCACAAAACAGTAATATGCACATCTTGGTCGGTATGCAAATGAGGGAACTGATGACATCACTCACTATTTCTTTTGTATTTTATTATATGAAATATGAAATATTCTAATTTTCTCATTTTCCTATGAAACGAAATTTTATTCTTCCCTGCACATCTGGTATTACCATTTTTATAACATCTTATGGTTCTGTTAAGTTGATCCTTAATCAAAATGGTAAAAAATGAAATATTGTACGATTCAAACAATAAAAACAAAAGAAATAGTGAGTGATGGACATCATCGACTCTCTCATTTGCATGTCACCAAGTTGTGAATAGAACTGTTGTTTTTTTAAATAAGCGAAACTTCAAATTGTCATAACTTTCTTACTTTACATCCGATTTCGATGAAATTTTTAGCACTATGCTTGTTTGATTTTCCCCTCCTTGATTCAAATCAATATCTGAGGTGGACTTGACCTTTAACGAGTGCACGCGCGGCCCGCGTCCAAAACTTTATTGCATGTTGTTTACATTCAGAAGAAAGGCACAAGAACATTTTTTAGTTGCTCATATTCCTATCGTTTATATTTGATCTAATTTGAATAGAGATTGTTTCTTATAGTAGAGTGGATAAACTCCAAAAATCACAATTGTACAAATTTAGACTAAAGCATGAAACGTTCACATGTATTAGGAAATGCCGTAAGGTTTATTTTACGGCAACGGATTAATTTATCAAAAATAACATATATTCTCATGTAAATGGTAAATAAACATGATACAGATGACCAAAATGATAATTTTCAGGCTCCCAATTGAATACATATAAAATTTAGAAATATTCAAGATCACCAAGACAGTTCCAATTGGTCCGTTGCCATGGCAACGGCCGAAAATGGCATTATAAATTTACCTCCCATCTTTAGAATAAATATTACGGCACAATACTTGTGAAAGTTTCATGCTTTAGTCATAATTTTCACAATTGTTCGGCTTATCCGCTCTACATGGTTTTCTAAATAAAAAAAAATAAACCAATCAACATGGGGGATGGGGGTAAACAATAACAAACATGCATGTCTAATGTAATTTGAAATCAGTATGCGATAGAATAATAAATGAGCTTTTTATACATTCTTTTGAAGACGCATGTTTGTGTATTGTAGGATCGACCTTAACTGATTAAACCTAAATAAGTCATTCCTTTTGCAAAAGACAATGGAATTTTTAAATATTTTTTTTTACGGGGGAAAATATATTTTAGGGGTCTCAATTTGTATTTTACTACCAGTTCGGTAAATTGGCTATGTCTTTGCAAGTCGCGCTATGTGATTTTTGGTACAAAAGAAATTAAACGTTTTTGGATGGGATGGTCAATTTTTAGTATTTCTTCAAAGATAATACATTTTTTCTATGGACTATAAACATTGATGAACCGAACAAACCCGAACGGTTGTTTTTAAAGTTCAAAAGTAATTACACTCTAAAAAAAATATTGGGTAAAATGTTTACCACGAGGGTAATATGTCCAACCAATTCGGGGCAGTAATTTACCTAATGTGGGAAGCATAGTAAGGTTAAAAAATAAGCAGCAATTACGTCAGAATGGGCAAAATTTTCCTCACACTAGATAAATGAAAATGCCCGAAAGAAATGCCAAATGTTAGATGGACACATAATTACCCTAATGGAGCACTTTTACCCATTTTTTTCGTGTGTACACCCATATTTTATCTTTTTTGATTATTTTGCCATTTGTTTTTTTTTCCTTGTAAACAAAGTATCGCAATTAGATTCTAGTATGAACTCCATCATGTCTAATGGATTTAACAAGTGGATAAGATCAGAGAGGATCTTTCATTGACACTTCTTTGTAATCATGGACAGGACGTGATCCTAATTAGTGTTTGACAATTTGGAGCTAATTCTAGGATTATTTGAATGAGTTCTAATCATGCTAATCTCCTTTTTGTCACCTTGCAAAATACATGTACAGATAGAGTGGGGCAAGTGTGCTTCAATAGACTTGTCAACTGAATCTTAATAAAGAATAAAGAGGCTTTAATAAGAGGAAATCATAACTTGTAAACATTTTTTCGGCATTACTCCTATATATGTGTTTAAGATATGCTCGATCTGTAATTGATTTATTTATTTATTTTATTCGTCAAGAATATCACAGGAGATTACAATGAAATTGAGGAATACCTTGGCAGGATAGCCCATGAAAGCCGAAAGGCTTATTTCCAAAGGGGTCCACCTATAGTTAGTATAAAATATTAATGTATATATGATAACAAAAAATATAAACTACGACAAGTACTTGAATATGGTATCAAAAAAATACATACATATATATCCATCAGTCAAATAATTTGCAAACATCTGAAGCAAACAATAATCTTGAAAATTGCTGCCCGGAAAGCAGTAGATGGCAGATTCAATTTTTTTCTGACTTATGATTTTCATTAAAGATCGAGCATGCGATCTTAAACACATAGGAGTAATGCCAAATATTTGTTAACAACTTAATCTTCTTAAAAAAAAACTCTGTAGTATGCTATGACAATGTTCTTCTCTTTGTATTTGGTGTTCGGGACATCCAAAGTTATCAATTTAAAGCTGATATTATCTTCATTCACATATTAAGAAGGGATAATATAACTATATAAAAAAAACTGGCGACACTTTATGGATTTTCCCATGCCTTTTTCAAATTTTCGGGGCCTTGTGCTGACTTGACGAGTTAATCTATATTATTATTATTTTTTATGGAATTGCCCTACAAAATGTTCTGTAAAATTAATAAATGGTCTTACCGCCTATATGGTCAAGGGATTGGAAGAAACTTCAAAAATTCAAAATGCAAATTTCATTATGAAGATTTACTTAAAAAACACACCAAAATTTATAATAATTTACAATCGTTCTAACATGCAGACGAAACAAAAACAGTACAATGGTATTATTAAGTTGCCCCGCCACCTCACTTATTTTAATTGATTTTAATATCATTCCATTTCAACCATAACATTTTTGCATTAAGAACAAAAAAAGTAAAACTTAATGATGTCATAATGAGATCCATCTACAGTCTCTCCAAGCGGTAGCGGAGCGAAGTTGAAGGGGGGGGGCACAGGAAAAAAGACACATTTCCTTTTGAATATTGCACTATGTTAAAACAAAGAAAAATATGACTTATCTATAGTGGCGTAAAGAGGTACAAATTTTGAGGGGCTAGATATGTCGTATCAAGTAACATTTGCGAGCGAGCAAGGATTTCGACATGTTTATAACAAAACTCCAATTAAGTGATAGATTTTGACTTTATATGAAAAAAGTAATGTGTCATATTTCATAATTCTCACTTTTCTTCGCTTTCCTGTTCTCTCCTTTTTTGTGTGTGTTCTTGGTCATGATTTTTTTTTGGGGGGGGAGGGATAAGATAAGGCACAGAAAAGGTTCGCGAGGGGCACTTTCCTTGGGTAAAAAGGGGCAATAATACGAGAAAGGGCACCTATAAGGCAAAGGGGCACTGCTAACAGCATTAAACGGATCCTTCTCATGTATGAAAGGGGCACACAACACGTTCGGGAGGGGCATTTTTCTTATATGAAAGGGCACTGATTGAAGAAGGGCACTCACAAAAAGGCAAGGTGCACTTGCTCACGCATTAAACCGGCCCTTCTCTGGTGAAAGGGGCACAGAACACGTTCGTGACGGGACATTTTGTGTTAGAAATTTGCACTGCTACGAGAAATGGCACTTGCCAACACATAAAACGGGTCCTTTTCAGGTGAACAAGTCACATAACACGTTCGATAGGGGCATTTAGGGGGTAAAAAATTGGCACTTATATACGAGAGAGGGCACTTTGTAACGCCTAAAACGGATATTCTCAAAATTAATGAAAGGGACTGCAGTATATGTTTGCGCCTGTACTGTGTGCGCCTCACTGGCGACTGACTGGAATACTCCCCAGGGAGTGGAGGATGTGCACACATTGTGTGCAGGAATGACTGATTGAATCCGATGACCGGGGTAATAATATATCTGTAAAGCGCTTAGACACGTCGTTCCGATGTATTAAGCGCTATATAAAAGCGGATTATTATTATTTTTATGAAGGGGTAATTTTTCTTGAGGAAAATGGGCACTTTTCAGTACAGTTGCCGGGCACTGTGCACCCGCTCCCGGTTCACCGCCCCAAATGTGCAATTACAGCATTTTATTGAGATTTATTATATTCATTTCTGTTGGTGGTATATAGACCGTCGAGTCACCTACTTATCTTGGTTTATGGTTCTATCTGTAACTATCAATTGCATTATGTAATCTATTAGAATTTTAATTGCGTGGATTATTACATATTTATTTGGACGAAATTTCTTCGTAACTACATTATTCGTCATGTTTTTGGTTTTCAGTTAGATACACAGGACGATACTGTAATCCCCCACCCCCCCCAAAAAAAAGTTAGATAAACATGGGCCCGTTGCAGAAAGAGTTGCGTTTAAACGCAAGTCAAAAATCAATTGCAAGTCCAAAATGCGCGCTTTTGATTGGTTGAATATCAAGTTTCGCATGATTTTTAGAGTTTGATTGCAACTCTTTCTGCAACGGGCCCCTGATCTTGTTATCCCATTTTAACATGTTTAATTAAAGTCAATAAAAAAGAAACACACGTTTATAATTCACATTTTCCAGCGCACTTTGGGGATAGCAAGATGTATCGTCATCGAGTAATACGCAGTAAAAAATTATGTTTATTATTTTGTTTATATACAAAGCTTTTTACTATATGAACCTCATACACTCTTTAAAAAGTTGGGCAACATACTGTCTACATAACAATTGGTTAAAAGCTGTATCCAATTCCCAGGATCCAATTCTTATTAGATTTAAACCAATAACGCGTGCTTTGGGTGAACACAGGATTGGTTGAAAACTATCCAGAATTTGATATTTTTTAATTGTTGTGTTGACAGTATGTTGCCCAACATTTTAAGAGTGTAGAGGAGTTGTTTAATTGTTTAAACAGCCCTGCCTGATTTATTGAGCATATTTATTGATTTATTTTGTTTTTAGTTTAAAAAACCTGTTCAAACAGTTTGCCCAAACACTGATAGGTACCATGTACTAAATGGAGTTGAAACAAGTTCTAAACAGCTTTTACTGTGTCAATGAGAGTGATATAAACAAGGTAAAATATGTACAGATTTTATTTTTATTTATATTTTTAAATTTATCTTTCATTTATTTCTTTTAGAGAGGGAGGGAGAGAGAAAGAGAGAGGGAGGGGGGGGTTTGTACAGAAATCAGATTTTTTGCAGCATCATGAATTAATTTGATTGTGAAAAAAAAATACTCTTTCAATTTCAAGTTTTGAAAATAAATCCAGACCGGCTGTAAATAGGGATCAGCCGATTTTTTTTAAATTTTTATCTCAAGGATTACCTTTCAAATCTCATACGATTTAAGTTCACATCTTTAAGCTTTGCATTTGATTCTAGAATGTTTGAATAAAAGTATAATACTCGACTGGTCACTATATATTTTGAATCCTTGGAATTTAGAGAGCACAATAAGAAAATATACGGTAGATTAGACGTTATTAAGGATGAGAGTGTACATGAATGAATGAGGCAGGGAAATGCAATAATATGGAAGAATAATCGCCTTGATCGAAAAACGAAATCAGTTACTTTCATCTGCTTCTTCTGGGAAAGAAAAACATGACGCCGCGTGTTTAAAACTATAATCACTGGCGGATCCAGATCTCAAGGGGGGGGCAAGGGCCAGTTGTGCGCCCCCCCCCCCTTTGAGAGGCACAATAAAAATTTGTATTGTAAATATGCCGTTAGAACAGAAGTGCCCCCTCCCTTTCGAAAGTGAAGACCTTTCTTTTTGGTTGTCAAATTTTTCCTCGGGAAAATGTAACCCCTCTCCTGCGAAAAATCCTGGATCCGCCCTGACTATAATGTTTGTCATATTCCTGAGTTTTTAAAAACTTGTCATAGTCTTGTATAGAAGGTATTAAAGTGGAGCAGAGAAAAGGCAACGCTTGTATTTTAATCACTGTGATATTATTTTTGAGATAGAAAGAAAAACATCCGAATGACACATTTCTAGGTTTCTTTTGAAATGGCATTTAGGATATTACTTATTTACTCAAAACATTTCTTCCTTTCCCTTTCTCCCTTCTCCCATTATGGCTTCAGTAGTATACACAACTGAAAGTATACGTCACTGTCTCATGGTTCTAAGATTTGTTGTTAACTTTGTACAAATTAATGTAGAGGACTTATTATGCTATAGCAGGGGCTGATCCAGGATTTTCCAAGGGGGGGGGGGCACATAAAATAAACAAGTAGCCCCCCCCCCACCTGGATCCGGCAACGTGGCTCAGCAGTCAACCAAAATCTCTAGGTTCCATGGAAGACTACAGTAACAATAATGGTATATTTACCATATATATTCGTAAATGTTTGTGAAATTGACCCCGAGCTCCCTTGAGAAATGGCGTCTCAGCCAGTAATGCTTTCACATTATCTCTATGTGCTTTCACATCAATGACGGGCCTCCGACCGGGGGCGGTATTCTACAAGGTGATTGTTATCAACTAGCGACCCTCATGCTGAGTCACGTTTCTCTCTGAGCTCAACGATTTTTTTCTCAAGATCTTGAAGAGAATCACTACAGCAAAGCTTTGCCTATATCCTATATCTGAAAGGATTTTTAATCTGTTTCACTACACGGACAACATTAAGAGATTGGACAGAACTAACATTCAATCACAGTCGCATGTTATTTGAATCTTAAATACAAAAACTTTACATGCATTTAAAGACAGAGTACAATCTTATAGACCGAAATAGATAATAACTAAAGCGACAACAATGACAATCATATATTTTTTATTTTTCTGTTTCTGTTTATGGTATCTCCTGTACGAACTCGGCAGGACGCTTTTTTTCTGATTAAAAGCCTAGCTGGTATATAACCAATTACCTCTAGTAAACATTTTACGTCTAGGTTACGTCTGTAGAACATATAAAGAGAAATTGTGAATTCAAACTAGTCAAGGTAAAAGAGGAGAAATACATTTTTATTATTAATCAATTCGTTTCTTGGTGACATAGTGATCCGGGTTCAGTGGGTCGTGTGGTCCAGTGGTTAGAGCATTGGACTCATAATCGCAAGGTTGTGAGTTCGAATCCCAACTCTGCCATTGTCTCCACTTTGATAAAAAGGCCCAAGATAGAGTGATATCTGTCGTCTATTACGTCAGCCACTATGACTGATTAACCTAGACGTTAAATGTTTCCATGGTAATTGGTTATATACCAGCTTGACGTTTACTGGTCAGCAAATAATGCTGTCCTGCCGAGTTCCTACGGGAGTTACCCTAAACAGAAACAGAAACAGGGTTGTCACCGCATCAAGAACGAATGAAAAAGAAAAAAAAGAAACAGCGTGCCATGTATCTACACAAATTGTAAATTAAACTTTCCTTAATTCACTGGTTAGAAAGTAATGGAAAATTACATTTATTGACTTTGATAAATCATATATATATATTTATCCATCTCTTGCAATCCATTTATTGTATTGTTTGGTGTAAAAATCTTCGTTGCAGAGTGCAGCATTCTTAAAGCAGTGATTTGAGAGCGTAAGTTTGTGATCCAACAGAATTTCGTAATTTCGCCATCAGTTTTCTCTTGAGCATGATGAGGTTGGTGACGATTTTGCAGTCGATGATAATAAATCTAACTGCGATGACTATGATAATTCACCAATGAAGAAAAAAAAAAGAACTTCGCACGAGATTCGAAGCCCCCTCCCACTGCTATAGGGTCTAAGTATTACCCCCTCCCAACATCACCCTCTTTCTCCTTTCATATCTTTTTGTGTGTCGTCTGGTTTGCTTATCCCCCCTCTCTCCCCTTCTCTCTCTCAATTTCTTTCGCTCTCTCTCTCTCTGTTTGCTCTTCCCTCCTTCTTGCTCGCTTTCTCTTTCCCTCATTTCTATTTCCCCTCTTTTACTGTGCTTCCTCCTCGCGAAAGATGGCGCTATTCACTCTTAAAATATTTGACACATCAAGTCGTGTAAACTTAAAAATCATGAACTTCTTCTTCTGTCTAGTCTACTTCCTTCAATCCTGAAGATTCTTGCAGAAGTTGGTGAAGTGTGTGTCACAAGGGCAAAGTGAATGTGCCAAAGTCAAGGTGCAAGTAAAAACATGTATGGATCTATATAGCTGGTATTGCCTTTCTTCAGTTGTAGAGGAATGAAGGCTTCGGTTGATGGTGATTTAGGTGATTTCAGCCACCACTTGGTCTATTGCTGTCATTTATTTTCAGTCCGTCTGACTAATGTTTGTGAAATGAATTTGGTTCATTAATACACAGTTCATCAAGTCTATTAGACCCTGCAGTTGGATATTAGACGAAATAAATGACACAAATGGTGATTTTCTTCTTTAAAAAAAAAGTTTATTTCAATGTGAATAGTTCTTTACTCTTCCAGTCTTCATGTTTGTATCCATGCCCCCCCCCCCCAAAAAAAAAAGAGAGAAAAAAGGAATAAAAAAAAGAATATTAAGTCCAATTTGTAAAACCGCTCAGGCACTCACCTGATAATAACGATACGATTGTTATACCCAAACACGAGAATCGCAGAATCAGGGATTTAGCTGATAGTATGGTGTCCTCAAGCTTACTGAGATTATCTTTTGTTCCTTTACAATAGCCAAGGTCTGTCATTGGGGCCGTGTTCAGTGCAAAATGCTCATCACCGAAGCTTCGTCGCATCACTGATCTCCTTCGAGCAAGTCTCATTCAATTGACGTGATGAGCCTATTATTACGTAATTATCATACGAAGTATCTTTTTGTACCTGCCCCAGACTTTATTTCCGGGTTCAAAATTTTCTTTATATTTTTTTCTTGCATTCATTCGGCGGAGAAGTGTTTTTCTGGTCTGCTCATTATGCGTATGTAGTTTCAGGAAGACTATTTACCAAGGAAGGTTGTATAAAACCGTATCATCAAACTGCATCTGACTAGGATCTTGGGAGGAGGAAATACATTCTATCTCCCTACGTCACAATGGTTTCAATCATTACGTCACAATCACAGATGAAGGAGCAGAAATAACCGGTCTCAAGGAATTGATAGCATATGATTCACGTTGAAGTATATCGCCAAAGAAGTAATATCTATCACTTTGGGATATAGTGTTTTGAGTGAAAGTGGAAGTCGTTTTAACTTGTAAAAATTTCCATCGTGAGTCGCCATGGAAAATAGCTATTGACCTAGATATTGGAAATCAAGATGATCTAGAATATTTATTTGGAAACATTGATGAGTTTGTCGACATCCCGAAATGAGACTCGGATAAACCCCGTTTATGTTACTGGACCGGTGGATCTACAATACCTCATAAAATATATTTCTCCTCGGTGTTTCGTATACTTGTACTAAAAAAAACATCAGTATCAGGCCGACAGCTACCTCAAGCAGAATAGCAACATATACATTAATTCCATCAGAATTCCATCTTCAGAGTGGAAAAACCAGTACTACAGGACATCAAATTAAAGAACACGAACGGATTTCCGGAAGTTCATTTTCCACTCTTTGTCATTCTCATTTTCATTTGCATTAATTGCCTTGGAAACGGATAATAATTAGAGTTTCTTCAAAATCCGTATACGTATAGCATCCATGCGTTTGTTTTGGATGGGAACATTACCTTTATGATGTAGTAATTGCGTGAACAACAAGTGTCTCAAGACGGGGCTCAAGATCGCTGGCTGCACGTTCGAAACAACTCGGTGTGAACGAACTCTACCCTTTGGAAAAACTGGAAATGAAAAGAGGAAGGGGGATGGGGGCCCGGCGGATGATAATCATGATGATTCTTGTTTTCAATGTGTTTCGATCTGGTAAGTGGTTTCTCATGTCTACAACATGAATCATAATTGTGAGTAACAGTCTGCTGAATGTGTGACGAAATGTTCTACTTCAGTCACATAAACGAAACCTATCAGAATCGATCAAACATATTACGTTATATTCAATGACATAACATCAGTCGGTTGCGAGTCAGTTTCTCGGGTGCGAAGGGGTATATTATTATTCTCACACTTATGACAAAGAAACAAAATTATGCTGATGGCGGGAATGAGCTCTGTTTTCTTTTCATTAGCGAAGTTTTTGTTTCTTATACATTCAGTAATATATTCATGATGTGCTTTACAAACAGATCTGTGGACAAAGTTTTTTAAAGTTGAAGTTAGCGTCATTAGTGCATGAATCTCCCTCCTTTCGCGTATATACGACCCTTTTAAATTGTTCATATTCTCAGCAATGGTTAGCATTTTTATTAATTCAGTTATTTAATTCCATCATGCTCACCCTAGTCACTTCTCTCTAACACAACAACTGACATAATATTCTTTTTAAATATGAAATTTACCGCTGGATTAAATATCATTCACTCTGTGCAATCGCAATCAAAGTAGGTAAAATAACCACATTACTCGTCAAGCTGGATACGAATGATATGTCTAGATAATTATCATATTGTGACATGTCTCGTCATCGGGGAGGGTCCACTAGCCGAGTGTACGTACGTTTGTCTATATCACAATATTTCCTTATCTTTAATGTCAACTGAAATGCACATACTAAAACATTCTACTCATTTTAATCACGTATAAAAATATAAATTGTGCAGCTTAAAGCATGTTTTGAAACTGAAAGCAGGGTATATAAAATCATGAAGATGGGCTTAGCAGAAAACATACGGCCTATAAACAGAATCATCGCCCGGTAGCGTAGTAAGCCAACAAATTTGAAGCGATCCGAGACATGGCATATGTAACAAAATTTAAGTAAAGCTGCAATAAAGCGAGCCAAGCGAGCAACAATTTATATACAAACTTACAATTTTTGAAAGATTTGGGCATACTATTCAAAACTTATATTATTTCCCAATCTGTCCCTACCCTTTTCTGTCTTTTCTCTTTTTTTTACTCTTAGTCGTGAAACTTTTTTTGGAATAAAGTGCTCCCATCTGTACGCATGTGCCCTCAGCCTCGTTGGAAGACCCTGTCTAGTCATATAACATTTTTCATCAAATTTACCTGTCAAAGCTGACTGTGATCTCGTTTAGTGTGACTAGAAAATGGTCAAAAAGCACTAAAATATCAATAATTAACTTTGTTTTTATAGTACACCAAAAAGATATGTAGATTTTTCTAAATTCTAAGTAATATATCCAAAAATCTAATTTTAGTAATAGAATTTGATATTAATCATTGAGATATTGGGGTTACATAAACATCGCCTTTCCATTCCCCCTTTCCCAACATTACAAAAAGCAAATCTAAAAAACGCATCTTTTTAACGAAAGAACGGCTTCTGTTTGGAGCTCGTACAATAACGATCTCCTTGCTACAATCATGACAACAGACCAGGAAATAATTACCACCGTATGAACACATTGGTCAGATAGGGAGGGGGTGGGGGGGGGGTATTTAAGGAAAAATACATGCCTTCAATGACCATTAAAAGGATACTCAGAGAATAATGTGACGTGGACAACTAAAAAAAATCAGACAAACAAAACACTGAAAATAATTTCACAAAAGTAATAATTATTTGTTGAATGAATGAATGAATGAATGAATGATTGAATGAATGATTGAATAATTGAATGAATGAATGAATGATTGAATGAATGAATGATTGAATAATTGATTGAATGAATGAATAAGCAAATTAATTAATAAGCAGATAAATATATAAACAAATAAAAAGTAATATTAAGGAAGAAAAAGTAGGTCATTGACTCACTGCCAAGATAGCATAGATGGGACTAATGTGCATACATGTACAAAAAGGTAAATTGCTTTACTCCTGTCATGCCTGTCGTTCCATGAAGTCTTTGAAGTGCCTGACGGATCCTGATTGGAATGTTAAACTCTTTGGTATATCTCGGCCCTATTGACTGTATTTAAATGGAATAGGGGGAGGGGGGGGGGTGCCTTATCTTCAGAAATTCATCGTTGAGTATACCAGTATACAGGAAACAGTTGTTCTTTTTTTCTTAACCAAAAAGGGCAAAATTGGGGCCATTACCTGTTGGTAAGCTACATGTACACACTGTATGCATGACTGGTTGCCTGTTCTTGTGTTTAATGGAATACCCCGCATTTCCAGATCTTGCGTTTGTCATAGTGCGAATACATTTTATATATTACCCAATAAAATGCCGAAACACAGCAAATATTTATCATTTTTAAATGAAGTTAATTTTATAATATTCATTTTATCAATTTATGAATGGGGACATATCATGTACCCCATGCAGTTGAGTCATGATGTTTTCGTTGAGGTCTCGAATCCATATAACTCCGTTGTATCTCCGAAAAGAACTTACAGATTTAAGGATTCGGCCCGATTGACTATATAATTGATTGGTTAATTGATTAACATATTTATTGGTTGACATAATTGTTTAGATGATGGATGGATAAATTGTTTGCTTAAATGCTTGTTTGATTGATTTACTAATCTACATTATTGATTGTTTTATGTGAATCTTTAAAGTAATTTTACCATTATACGTCATAAGATTATGTCATGATCCATATATCCTCTCATTTTTTTTCTTATATTTTCATAGATGGGCTTATATACGAAGCTCGGGTGAATCAGATATGCTCTTTCGAATTCAACGAAACGGCGATCGGCAGCTTGGTCAATCAAAGTAAGTATATATATATAAGAAAATCACTTTGGTTCAAAATTTTACCAAATTTGAGCAGATTTTTACAAATAGTTGTGTGGACAGTATGTTGCCCAGTGATGGTTAAAAATTTGGCCCTTTTTTGCCCAACCTTTTCAATGGTGTATAAGAAAATCACTTTGGTTTCAAATGCACAAAACGATTTACACACATCTTTGTTCACATTTGATGACATGCAATATATGCTGCAATTTTCAAAGGATTTCCCTTTCTCATAACATGAGGAAAGAAAAATACAAGAAAAGCTTCTTCTTGAAATTTACGAGATATTTTATTTCTTATTAGTTTCTATTTTATCATGTTCTTCTTAAGCCTGTACAAATTCCCTTGTTCATATTTTTATAGAAATTTATGCATTACATTTTATTATTATTTTGTCATTGTTTAATGAAGCATAATGAAACATACTACATATAATCCAATCGTGAATGTACTAACATCTCAGGGTGTTGTTCCTCACTCAACAGATTGCTTCATAACGAATCTCAATTATGGTGTTGCAGTGGCAGCAGATAGAAGTGAGAACATTCTGTTTTATTCAGACATCAGTACCCTCGAGATCAGGTCTTATAACACGGAGACATTACCCGCTGGCAATGGGGACAGGATACTCTATGGTTTCGGCAGTGTAGAAGGTAATTTTTTTTCCGGGGGGGGGGGGTAGCGTAAAAATGTAAAAGGGAGTTAAAAGGAAGAAATGAAGACAAAAATATATAATGGGTTTTAGCCCCCCCCCCCCACACCACCATTTGAAGGAGACTGCATCAAAATTAAACTTAATGGAATTTAAAGAGAAAATAATAAATATTAGTCACTCTGATTTTTTCGATTGATTCATCTTAGAATCCAAACGTTCGGGCCCCTGTATTCATTGTATTAGTTCTGAAACTACATTCTTATATAGGTTTCACGGTCTAGAGCTTGCAGAAGGTTTGCTTTGTGAAGGTTAAATATTATTTTAAAGAAAGGTAACTTTTGGGGCAGCACTTAAGGGAAAGGGTGCGGAAGATGGAAAAGAAAGAAAATATGGGGATATCAAGAGAAATATGAATCTTTATATTAAACAATCGAGATAAATACATAAGAAATGAAGCTTTTGACTATTTGAAGTACCACGGTTTTCTAGAACTCGTTCGCTTCGCTCCTTCGCACGGATGTATATTTTATTTCAGGATGCGCACAATGCTCAAGAGATGAAACATATGATGGCTCCAAGATGTTCCAAGGGGGGGGGGCACATTTTCGCGATGAAAATTTGACGAGCAAAAAAAGTCTTCAATTTCAAGGGAGGGGTGCACACTTGGGTAAAACGTTATAATTTTGATTATGGCTCTCAAGGGGGGGGGGGCACGGGTTGGCTGTGCCCACCTGGATCCACCACTGACTTCCACGCTCGGTCGCTTCATTCCCTTGCTCATACCATAATCATGATATTGGAATGAATTAGACAAGTAATGCAGAAGCACCATCTTTTACCATCCCTATTCCACCATACAGATATGGCAGTTGACTGGGTTGCCAAGAATCTTTACACAGCCGACCAATCGTTTCGACAGATCGCTGTTTCGAGGTATGATGGTAGTATGAGGGCGGTCCTCATCCAAGATGATGTGGGCAAACCACGGAGTATTGCACTGCATCCAGAAAGAGGGTAAGTGAGTGGTATCAGTAGGCCTGTACACCAGAAATGATTTCATAAAAAGGAGGGGCACTCAGTTTTTGGCATGTAGGCAGAGCAAACGAAAATCAACAAAACAACCCTTATTATAATACAAGTTTAAAAGATGATCATGACGCCTTTGCATTTAAGAGTGATAAGGAGAAAGAAGAAGGGGGGGGGGGGTCGGGAAGGTCGAGTAGGCTTTAATTTGGTCCCGATTCATTTTTCTGTTGGAAAGTGTCCCGGGGGGAGGGGAGTGGTGCACATGAACTGTTGAATATCAAGTGGAGCGTGTAGTTGGCAGATAGAAATTCTCGAACATTCAAGAAATTTGCTGTATTTTTTTCTTCAAATCATCGGGTAAACTGGACGCGACGTTTCGAAAATTTAGGGGACCCTTTTCTCGAAAGGTCGGGTATACGCGGATGCCCGTCCCGAAGCGTCAACCCGATGAGATGATACAAGCCCGTGTATGTAGGGGATGGATGATGCCATTCTGAAAAAAAGAAAAAAAGATTGCATTTGAAATGGAAACATACACAATTTTAAGTTGATTTCCATATACAATTTAATGGATGGCAGTTGTTTTTTTGTTTTATTTTATGTCATATCAAACTTTTGTTTTTTGTGAAACAGATTGATGTTCTGGGCTGATTATGGTGGATTACCGAGCCTGGAAAGGGCTAATCTAGATGGAACGGATCGGACGACGATTGTCGACGCGAACATTCAGTTTCCTAACGGACTCGCCATCGACTTCGACAATAGCATGTGAGTAATTGATGCTGTAATCATTTTTTCACGTTTCTTATGTTATCAGTTGCTACGATTTGTACCCGCCACAATCTTTTCGATTGAAGTTGAATTTTCAGTTGTAGGTAAATTTAGGGCTAGCCGAAGGGGGGAGGGGGGGGGGTGACGATGCACGAATAAATAACAATCGAATGGGAATTTTGCGTTTTTGTAGGTTTCATGTTAATTGGAAAAGAAGGGGAGGTTGTGGGATTTTTAGTACTTATAATATTATCTCCTTGATTGTTTTATTACTTCGGTATAACTTTGTCCCTTGTTGCCATAGTGATTGATATGAATTATGTTTATGTTTTATTCATGCCATTTTTTGCTGTATTAAAATTCGATTTTTATATTATGGTTTTTTTTTGTGTTTCAGTATATATTTCGCAGACCGTGGAAGCGATAACATCGCCTCGGTGGATTTCGACGGCGGAAATAGACAGCTGGTCCATTATCAATATGGGGGTGATTTCTTTGACATGGTCCTCGTGAGGGTATGAAACGCATATTCTTTCATGATACATTAAACTGATCAAAGCAAAGAATCCCCTGCCTAGGAGTCGATTGTTCCGTTATGTTTCGTTATTCACTTATGATGAACGATGTTGAAATGAACAAGAAAGTGTGTTTAAAGTTACTTTTCCGAGTGTTCCCAAATAATATAACTAAGCGAGCAAAAATAAGAGACCGGGTGCCCTTTGCATAAAAAGGTACTATTATGGTAAACTTGTCATCAACTACCATAAAATCCTTGATTTGGATATAAATTGGCTGTTAAAGGGATGTTCTGGGCTGAAAATACTTATATCTTAATACATAGAGTAGAATTCACTGAGCAAAATGCCGAAAATTTCATCAAAATCGGATAACAAATAATAAAGTTATTGAAGTTTAAAGTTCAGCAATATTTTGTGAAAACAGTCGTCATGAATATTCATTAGGTGGGCTGATGATGTCACATCTCCACTTTCCGTTTTCTTATGTTATTACATAAAATCATTTTTTTTTCATTATTTCATACTTGTGTGAATAATATGTCTCCCTTATAATGAAATAAGTTGCAGCATTAAATATCTAATGCACTAAATCAGTTGTCAATCCAAGTTTTCTAATTCTTGGTGGAAAATTTTTTGAATAAACCTAGTTTCATTTATTAAAATGCAAAAGAACAAGTGGAGATGTGACATCATCAGGCCACCTAATGAATATTCATGACAACTGTTTTCACAAAATATTGCTAAACTTTAAAATTCAATAACTTTATTTTTTTGTTATCCGATTTTGCTTAGTGAATTATACTCTATTTAGTGAGCTATAAATACTTTCAGCCCGGACCATCCCTTTAAGCATCGTTATCATGGTGGTCTCATTCGTTTGCAACAGCTCCAAGGGACCTATTTTCAGAAAGTTATTGTGCATAGACAGTAGTAGTGATCAAATGCTATTAAGATTAAGATATTCCTATAGACCTTATGCATGTGACGTCACAATTTCATAGCGCCATTCATCAGAGGATATAGGAACATGTGTAAATGGAGTTGTCAGAGATGCGCCAGCTGCAGGGTACCAATGCACTGCAACGGAATTAAATTTCGTATGCACTGCACACTGACCTCTAAGATGGCGGTGCGATGACGTCACTCCATAAGGTCTATAGAAGTATCATCACTTGATATCTACATGTATGTTGGAAATACAGGCATACCTTATACTCACTAATCTCCCCAAGCTCAAAGACTGTTGCATTCCTCTTTATTCCGACCAAATGATTTCAGGGGAGCGTTTCATCAATATTTTCATCCGACAAGTTGTCAGATCTGACATCTTTCCATGATTTTGATTGGATGAGAGGCACAGTTCCTATGGTAACTGTCGGATAAAATGGGACTTGTCGGATAAAACATCCGACAAGTCCTTTCATGAAACGCCCCCCTGAACAAGAAATTATCTGATCGTTACTGTCGAAAATAAATTATATATTATGATTATATAATAATTAGAGTAATCTTTTCCATCCATTTGGACGAAAGTATACCTTTATGTCTAAAGAGCGAAACAACCATTCAGTTTGTACTGAAAATGCATATGAATTGAATATTCGTGGTTCCCAGTCAGTACAGACCTTGATAATAATTTTACAGGCTTTGTTAAAACAACATTTGTTTTTATAGGACCATCTTTTTGTGACGAGCTGGACATCAGGTCAGGCCGGTGGTCATATCACGACTATTAGTAATGTGAGCGATGCCAACCAGGCTGTCGACTTCGAGATCATCGACCACAATACGTTCGCACTCGGCATTACTACAGACGACGAAGACACGCAACCAGTCATTTCGAGTAAGTGATTGTTTGTAAAGAAACTGGGACCCAGTTGCAGAAAGAATTACAATCAAACGCAGGCCAATCGGGAACTCGTATATTGCAGATCGATGTTAGAGCAGACTGTTTCTTTTTTAATTGGCCTAACTATGTGCAATAAATTGAGCCAATAACAAACGCTAAGTCGCTAAGCTTTTGTATTATCTGATTACGCGTTCTAGAAACTTTCATTACTATGGGTAAAGTGATATGATTGAGCACTTTTTTATCATTGAAATTTATTGATTGGGGGCGGGGGAGAAGGGGGGGAGGGGTCATCCACATTTTTGTCCGGAGAGTTGTCAAATGTGATAACTTTGCTTGATTCTAATTGGCTGAGAAGTTTTGTTACTATGGTCATTGTCAGATAAAATGTCAGACAAGTCCTTTCATAAAACGCTCCCCAGTTTGAACAAAATTAAATATTTAGAATAATGTTTTGAACACTCTTGAGTCATAGAATTAAAACAGTTCGAAGGGTTTTCTCGTCAATAAAAATGAATTGGGAGAAAACCAATTAACGAGAGAAAGAAAATGAGAAGTGATGATATGGTACTATAGGCTTCGAAAAAGATTGGGAGGAAAATCTCGGATCTTAAAATTTTTCACGGCATGGTTGCAGTAGCAGAAAGCTAACCATCATCCCAACAGAACAGCAAAAATAAAAGTTCTTATTTTTGTTGTATCATATTTTTTTTCCTTCTTCACGGCAGGTCCATGCACCACAAACAATGGCGGCTGCCAGGAGCTCTGCTTTCCACTTGCCAACGCAGAATCCTCATGCGGTTGTTCGTCTGGTTTTACGCTCAATGGCGTGACGTGTGAATCGAGTAAGTCAAGAGGGGGCTTCGACCAATCAGAAGTTATATTCAAAAGCACAGCTCTGGCGATTAGCCAATCAGGGCAAATAACTGGAGTCAAAGTAATTCGAAAGTAAAGCTTTGATTGGTTGATAGTACGGATATATATACGGATGTGTGTTTCGATTGTGTGAGAGTGGTTGTTTTCTTCAAGAGATTCCTTGAGAAATGTATTACGATTTAAAGTGAATTATGAAAATCAAAAAGTAGTCTTCTGACTGTAGAGCACTACAGCAATGATTCATTAAAGGACTTGCACCTAAGCAATTTTGGCATAGGCCTACATTTATTTATCAACGATCAAACGCATCCGTGAGTCAGTCACATCCAAAACTTATAAAAATATATCAAATTGAGGGTTTTTTTTTATAAAGAATTCATTAAAAATAGAAAAAATAATTTAAAAAATCTTTGATTTGCTTTTCTTTGTAAAGCTCCTTACGAAGACGACTTCGTGCTAGTGGCCGACAGCGCCCAGAAGAAAATATTTCAGGTGCCCATCGTGATGGACGCTCCCGACGGTGATACGGGCCTGGGCAACCCCGTTGATGACAGCGTCAAGGCATTGCCCTTAGACGATCTCGAGTACCCGATCGCTTTGACCTATGACCCCGTGCTCAAACACGTCTATTGGACGGATCTGACGTATGGGAGTATCACCAAGGCAGCCATTGACGGTAGCTTTAAACAGACAATAGTGTTTGATAATAATGGTAAGCGAAATTCATCATTGGAGGGGATGGGGCATTGCGCTGTGCTTATAATTGTCTTTTGAAATATCAAGACTTTGTAATTTACATCCAATTTTGATTAAATTTTCAGTGTTAGACTGAATTTTTGTATTTCCGTTGATACCCACTTGCTCAAATCAATTTGTTGGGTTTGATGTACTTGCCACTTTGCCGCCGTTACTACTTTAAAAAGGAGCTAAAATGTGAAATGCCATAACTTTTATACCTCCTTTATTTTCTAAATTAATTCAAGTCAACTTTTTGTTTGGGTGGACATGACGTTTAAAGCCTTAAAATATTGATCTGAACTATCTATTTTCTAACTGCTAACCCCTCCCTCCTCAGTCCATGTTGGTATTGCTATCGATACCGCACGGAGACGCATCTATTGGACAGATGAGGATCGTGACGTCATTGAAGTTGCCAATTTGGACGGGAGCGGGAGACAGATTATCATTCAAAATTCCTTGAACGAGCCTCGAGGAATAACAGTGGATATCCAAACAGGGTAAGTGACACATTACATAGTGGGTATATTGATGGTTTGGTACAGATGAAATGGATGTGACGTAGTCCAATTAATGTCATTGATCTGAATATTCATAAGGCGTCAACTGGCTACTGTAGCTGACATCGGCCTACAGAAAGATGCATACAGAGATAGATAGATGGATAGACAGATAGATAGATAAATAGATAGAGAGAGGGAGAGAGGGGGAGAGAAGAGAGATAAGAGAAAGGGTTGGGGTAAAGAGAGAAGTGGAAGAGAGAGAATAATCATAGACAAATTGTTTTTACTCATATAATCATCATATATCATCCTCCTCATCATCAACCACCATCACTACTACCACCACCACTACCACCATCAACACCACTACCACCACCACTACCACCATCACTACCACCACCAACACCATCATTACCACCACCATCACTACCACACCATCACCACCACTACCACCATCAACACCACTACCACCATCACCACCACTACCACCATCACCACCACTACCACAATCACTACCACCACCACTACCATCATTCCACCACCACCATCACTACCACCATCACTACCACCACCACCACTACCACCATCACTACCACCACCACCATCATTACCACCACCATCATTACCACCACCATCACTACCACCACCATTACCACCACTACCACCATCAACACCACTACCACCATCACTACCACCACCATAACCACCACTACCACCATCACTACCACCACCACCACCACCATCATCACCACCTTTTCATGTTTCTTATTAACTTAGGCCATGGTCTAAATATGGATTTACTCTAAGGTCTCTGGTCTAACTAGTCTATGGGAAGGCAACAATTTAAAAATTGCATTTACATTACATATTTCATATCTATTCTCGACTCCTTCCTCGCATTTTGATAATGCAGAGAACTATTTCAGTCATCATTCCAACTCAGTTATTTGACTGTCAGATTAGCTGAACCTGTAATGTGAGGGATACCTGTCACAATTGGCTATCCATAGTCAACCACAAGCTTGGACCAATCATTTTAAACTTGACTTAAGGATACGGCTTTAGAGTCATTCCTTTTTTTAATGAAATTTAACTCGATTACCAACGCTATATTTGACAAAAATATCGACTGATTAATACCATATAAGCGATTTTAATAGTTATATCAATAATCATTGTTCAATCTGAAATGGCACATCATTAAATTGTTAACCTTAATTAATAGTGTCCCGGAGCAAATAGGGGCTCGTCATTCTTTAAAAATGATTTACTTTAATGAAAAGATTTTGAGCAGGAACAAGCAGTTACGCAAATCATATAGAATATGAATTTGCACAAAAGATGAAAAATATCAGTAGAGTGAACACGATAACCCGAGTAGATATGTATTCATGACCTTATTTTGATTGAAACTGTATTTTCCCTATTCGGAAAGAAATCGGTGAAGTGAATCCAATTGCATCCAACCGCAGAATGAGACAGTATTCAAAAGCGAATAATCATGTTTGCATTTCAGATTTGTTTTTGAAGTATTCTCCATTTGAGAAGCCTATCATTATTAATAAACATATTTGGCTGATTACAGTTTTCCTGTCTTTTGAACTGAAATGGGAAATGAATGTAAAAGAATTGTTTATCATTATAAATCCATTTCAGACATAACGTAATATTAAGATCGATATATCTAAGGACGTAAAGATTATCAAATGTAAAAGAAATGATATGCTAAACCATATTTTCTAATAATTGTTATCAGGGGCTTAATAAACATTTAATAATATTATATTGGATAATTTTCCCTTGAAATTTAATAAACAATCAAATAAAATAACGGGATATTCTCACCAAATGGTATGGCTTGCACCAAGACTAAACCAGTCGTAAACAAATCGGCCTTGATTGATAGGTACACATATGGTAGGCGGAATGAAATGCTGAATAAAAACAAGGAAAGACAAAACACTGGTTATTGATTTAGTAATTGTTAATTATGAACACGTGAAATAATACTTCATTTCAATGGGTGTGACAATGGAGAAAAATCTATTTTTTTTTCAATTGGAATGTGTGGAACTCTCTGCATATACCATTTGCATTGTTTTCAGTGTTTTTGACGGTTTCCTGATATTTTGTACGTGTCACAACTTGAAAAATTCAGTCTGGATACGCTACCTTTCTAGTGGATTTCTTAGATTGAGAATATATATTTTATGTGGTTTGAAGGAGGGACGTTTTTATTCAACAGGAAGAAAGGTTCGACAAACGGCACATAAAAAATTAAGTTGATCAGCAGGACTCTGACGTGCTCTATGATGATTAATGGATTGAAGTTATCTTAACATTTACCATCTTCGAGTATAGCTAACATGATCGGGTCTCGATTATAGATGGTTAAAGAAGTTGCATTTAGTTGTCAATCGTGTGATCCGCAGAGGTCGTGATCCTATTTTCATGAGGTGACATGTTGTTATCGCATTGAACTGCGTATCGATATATTTATGAACATCTTGTTACAAAGACAACCAAGTCGTGAGCTTTTGAAATCTTGGCTGGAATCTGACAGACGAAAAAGACAGAGTGTTCGTAAAGGTTGAACAATTTCAAGCGAAATCGTCAGTATGAAGTGAATCGAAGCGTTTGCCATTGCTTCATGAAAATAAGCCCCAGATAAGCTTCAACTCTTTAACCCGTTACCTATTGGAACCTAATGGTCCCTAACAAAGCGCATGTGAATAATATAATATATCAGTGGTCAATGGTTTAAGATGGCTGAAGCTTCAGAGAAAGAGAAGGATGGCATGAACTGCGCCGTGTGCATGGACAAACTCACCAATGCCAAATATCTTAAGTGCTTTCATTCATTTTGTACTCGTTGCCTGGAACATTGCGTCCGTAACCTGAAGGTCTCTTGTCCACTCTGCCGTGAGGTCACCAGCGTACCTAGGGGGATAGATTCCTTATTGCCTAACCTGAAGGCGACCAGGAGAGTCAGCGAGGCGAAGGTTCGGAAGAGGATCGAGACCAAGATTCAAGATAGCGGTTGCCAGTGTGGCTCCTGCAAAGAACTCGGCGCCATCTGCTTAGCCAAGTCCTACTGCGTCGACTGTGAGCTACTCATCTGTGACGCTTGTGTTAGTGCTCACGAGCTTCTTAAGATGACAAGGAGTCATCGGATTATAAGGGTTCTAGATTTCCAGAACGGCGCAACCGTCGATGAGGGAGAACCTGTCTGTGAGGTCGGGATATTAGAGATAAAATGCGAGAAGCACAGTTCACCCCTCACCAAGTTCTGTCGCTCTTGCAACCGAGCGGTCTGTCCTGAGTGTGCCGTAGAAGAACACCCCAGTAAACACAACGAACACGAGTGTGTGAGCATTGTCGAGGTCGAGGGCAAATTGACAGGTGACCTGAAGCAGTTGCTAAGCAAAATCGACACCAATCACTTTGATCGTGTGTCGAACTCCTACAAGCAACGTCTACAGAAGAGCGCAGACAAAGCTCAAGAACTGAAAGGAAAAATTAACGAGTCGGCTCAAAATGAGGTAGCCTCCCTTTACGCCAAGATCGAGGCGAAGCGTGTCGATCTCACGGCGCGTATCCTCGACATCGAGAAAGCATCGAGTCGCAAGGTCGCAACTGTTCTATCCGGGATCCGACGAATCCGCGGCAGGGCAGAGAAACTTGAAAGCTACGCTGATGAACTCCTAAAGACGGGTAACACGGTTGACATCCTCACTGTCAAGGACACCGTGACCGAGCACCTCAAAGACATCAGGGCTGAGATGCGGAAGCTGACGACGGACGATTCGGAAATCGACGCCCTGGACGGGTACACGTTCACCGCGACCGATTGGATGTCGGCGAACTATGAACCGGGTGTCGGTCGGCTTGAGGCACCAACGCAGAGAGGGGAGATGGATTGTTCAGTGACAGGAGTGTTCAAGAGAAGGACATCTACCAGGATGATAAGGTCTACCCAAAGAACTCAACCAACTTTACCACGCCTGAACAATAATCCTCGCTCACTAGTTAATTAATGTTGAAGCAGGATTTATCTTATCAAGCTTGATCGAAATCATTTAATTAGTCTTTTATCAATTCTTTGTCATTGATTAACTTGTTTTGAGCTAAGTTTGATCTAATTACGCTTTAAACATAATTCATCATTGGTTCTCACATTTTTCCAATTTATTTTCGGTCATAAATTAACTAATTTTGATTTAGATCTATGTAAATAAGCTTGATCAAAGTATTTATACTTAATTAAGCTATGAAGAGAAGTTCCATTTCTAGAACAAGAGTGTTTAACAACGTTTCAAGTGAGCGAATAAATGGGTGTTCTGGGTCGCAGCTAATTGCAAAGTATTTATGTTATGTTTTAATAATTTTTCAAGTTTAACCAGACCGTCGACTACTAGTGCAATTGAACACTGGAATAAAAATGCATGGTTATTCAAATTCACCGTTCCCAAGTACAATCCAAACGTGAATACATATTTTGTAATTACTATTATCACACCATCTGTTTTTATATTTATTGAATATCAATAGATACTGAATATGGAATGAAGCCAGGTATATTGATGAATTTGATACAGATGTAGAACACCCATTCATTGTATCTGAACTGGATTGCGGGGTGCGGGGGAGGGGAAGGGGGGGGGGTCAGCCCCCGATAAAATTTCTTGGTCACTTTTTCTGTTTGCCAGAATTTTTCGGAGGGTTTCTTTTTAAAACGACTATGCCATTTGACCTATTTATTTAAATCCGTTATTTGGTTGTTAGGATTCATTGCCGGGATTTGTAAAATATATATATTAGTTACCGAAGACAATACTAACCACTGGTGATACCTTTCGGGATTTGATATATTCCCGGCCGGAGGAGGAGGGGTGTCGTTTTACATCATACGGACCACTTCTAAAGCAAAACAGTGTTGAAAATGGTTTCTTTTCCAGACTAAAAGTTTGAAACAACCCCTTTTGGAATTTATTAGAAATACATTTCAGCACGATTCGAAATGATATCGCAACATTTTTTTTATAGAAAAAGAATAACCTTCGAAGCAACATTTATTTCTTGATTATGGGAGTAAGCTCTGATAAATCAAGTACTTTACTTGAGCCTCGATTTCCAGATTATAGACACGCGGTTTTCAACAGGAAATACAGCTATTTGAGGGTAGGCTTATATAATCAGTGTTATACTTGCGCCAAAAAGGGAAGCTTAATTTTTGTCTGAGCTGAATGACAATTTGAATGATGTCTGGTATAATCACTGACGTACAGATGGGCTGGAGGGAGGGGGGGGGGGGGTGCTCGAGGGCATGGAACCCCCAACTGTTTCACGACCAAGACAAAAATAGGAAAAAGGGGGAAAGAAATAGATTGGAAAAGGGTTAAATATTATATTGTAAATGAACATTACGTCAAATATATCAAAAAATTTGATTTGTATCCAAAATGTAAAATTTCTGCTTGCTCGCTCGCAGGGTTTTAGAAAATTTTCCCATACGCTATGTCTGCCCGGCTCAAATTTTTGGCTCGTTATAGTTGTTAGAAGCTATTTATTTACTCTCTTTGCTATTCTTATAAAATTGATCTTATTCAGGAGTTAACCCTAATACAATGACTCATTTGTTATTGGTTTATTATTGTATGACGTCATGATAATAAAACACGCGTCTTGCACAATACTCAGTGACATCGGTGGAATGTGAATAGGTTAGAGGAATGAAATGGTCTATTGATCAAGTGTGGTATATCGCCCTCGAAACCCGGGTCATCATTTGGTTATCAGAGATCACTTGATAGGTCTAATCATATTTACATTATTATTATTATGGTTCTAAATTTATTGTTTATCGTCATTATTATTAATGATTATTTTGATTATTATTATTTGGCCTGCTTTATCATAATCATATGTATACTGTTATAACCATCCTTCTTCCTACGATTATATATGTAATCATGATAATTAATATTATCAATATCATTTTCATTTAGATTTTATATTGTTGTTATCATTAGTGTTCTTATCTGTCGGCATCACCACTACCGCCACCGTAATCACCACCACCACCACCACCACCATCATTATCATCATCATCACATTATCATCGTCATCATCGTCATCATCATCGTCATCAGTGTCATCATCATCATCGTCATCATCATCATCGTCATCATCATCGTCATCATCATCATCGTCATCATCATCATCATCGTCATCATCGTCATCACATTATCATCATCGTCATCATTTTCATCATCATCACCATCGTCATCATCATCACAATCATCATCATCATCGTCATCATCATCGTCATCATCATCACATTATCATCATCGTCGTCATTATCATCGTCATCATCATCATCGTCATCATCGTCATCATCGTCATCACCATCATCGTCATCATCATCATCGTCATCATCATCATCATCGTTATCATCACTATCCTCCTTTTCCTCTTTTCCCCCTTCTTCTCCAATTTATTTAAATCTATTATAATACAAATTGTAAATGAAATATTTTTTCGTTGATATAATGACGAGCCAAAACTGAATAAAATGAGCAGAAAGAGTAAATACTGATGTGTTAATAGTGGAAGGAAAATAACGAGATAATATCACATACTCAAAGGAGCGCATCAGGCGTAATAAAGTGACAGAATCAAACACACCACTCGTTAAGTGGATTTGTATATCACCTGTGTACCTCCCCCACCCCCCTCTCCCTACCCTCTCTCTATCCCCCTGCCCCTCTCACTCTCACCCGCTCTCACCTTCTTAGGCCCCCTCCATGTTTAGAAATGGTTTTGTAAATTGCAAAGATATCGGCACTGGCCAACAAGAATTACGTCAGGATTCAAGAAGTTTATCACTTATCAAGAAACAAGGAAATTATAGATTTGTAATTGAAATGCGGTAAAAAAAAATTTACAAGAAAAGAAAATGAAAAAAAAAACGTCATTGCATTAACGAAGTAAACCAAAAATATTAAAACCAGATAACCATTCGGAAAGTGCTCCTACACAATTATTAAACTAGTCATCATGTTATTTTCGAAACAACCTGCAGCTTAAAGTGAATAGTCAACAATTAATATACATCAGGTTGAAATGGATAAAGCAGAGAATTTATCGTTATTTTCATACTTGAAGACGAAAATAGTCCCCTAAACAGAAGAATGAGCGGGGGAAAGGCAGGAGGATGAGCAGGACACACACTCACCCTCACGCACACACACGAGATGGGATTGGAAGAGGTGTGGAAAAGATGGCGAGAGGGGCAGGGAACATAGTCGGCGATTTACATGATCAAGAAGGGAGGATGGAGAGAAACAAAAAATGTGTGTGTGTGTGAATGAGAGAGGGAGGGGGTGGGAGGAGGGAATACAGGGGACAGCGATAGTGAATGGAATGAAAGAGAAACAAATGATAATTTACTCAGTCAAAGAAGACATATGAATTCGAATCTATTTCCTTTTAATGCGTGTGTGTGTTTGTGAGGGTGTGTGTGTAAGGGTGCGTATGTGATCTGTTTTCTATCATATAAATCCCATAAAAGAACACAATTAAAGGGATGGTCCAGGCTTGACATATTTGTATCTCAATAAATAGAGTAAAATTCACAAAGCAAAATGCTAAAAATATGATGAAATTCGGATGACAACTAAGTAAGTTAGTGAATTTAAAGGACCTTTTGCATTATGTCGGTGAAACGGTTCTAGGCATGTCTCATGAATAGTCATTAGGCTGCCTGATGATGTCATATATCCCACTTGTTCTTTTGTATTTTATTATATGAAATTAGGTTTATCAAAAAAAATACCAAGAACTGAAACAATTGGATTGACAATTAACTGATCAAGTGCATAAGTTATTTATTGCGTGAACTTATTTCATCATAACGGAGACACATCATTTATACATGTATGAAAATTTTTATGTACTTACATAAGAAAAGAGAAAGTGAGGATGTGACGCTATCAGCCTATAACTATTTTCACACAATGTTTATAAACTTCAAAATTCAATAACTTTGTTATTTGTGAACCGATTTAGATGAAATTTTCATCATTTTGCTCTGTGAATATTACTACATTTATTTAAATATAAATATTTTCAGCCTGGACATTCCCTTTAATATTATCTGGTATCAACTCACCAAGGGAGTACAAAGTATTGAGAAACTATACGAGTCACTTGATTTTCAAGTTATTTTATTCATAACTTTTCAAAGCCAGTAGAAAAAATGTAAATCAAGAAAGTATAATCGTCAAAAGAAATCAGGAATGTAAGTCGGTTACAGTATGATAAAAGTATATTTTGTTACAATGGAAGGATTTTCAATGATAGTTGTTTAAATTTGTTATGAAGCATACAATTTGGTCGCGGACGCATACATTACCGTGTACCGAAGTGTGACAGCAGTTGCCATGGTGTCATGGCGGCCTGGTTCTGTACAGTTTCGCAGCTGACGATCGCATTGCGCGTATGTACTCAAATGTGCATTACAATAATGCTATTATTATCGATTGTTTCAGGTGATGACAGATATTTCCAAAATTACAGAATTATTTCCAAAAACGAGCCATTCAACATAACTTTAGATATACATAATTTCGAAGCTGCTGGCAGTAAATATCACCCCCAAATATTCTTCTTTTTACATGATCGTATATAAACTGCTATTTAGCACACGTGTCTTTGAAGGTAATATTTGAAGATATGTTACCTGTACACTAATGATAATTCCATTCATGACCACAGCGACCTCTACTGGACGGATTGGGGCAGCGCTCCTAAGATCGAGAAGGCATCCAGTTCAGGCACAAGGCGGGAAATCCTTATCACTGAGAACCTCAACTTTCCAAATGGAATCACCATCGATCCTACGGGTAAGCAACTTAATCAGCACTTTCTTTTCCCTCTTCGCTGTTTTAAAGGGCATGTCTACCCCGATAAAAATGAAGAAAATAAAGCGAAAGATCAAACAAGCATAGCGCTGAAAATGTTACTAAAATAAGGTTTTGCTCATAACAGAGTGATGTAAGTGAGAAAGCCGAGGATATTATTCACTCGCTGAAAAATCCACCCTCTCATTATAAAGCCAGGCACTCTTAAAACAAACTTGTTATTGACCAGAGGTCTATTCTAAAATCAAAAGCAAAAAAATAGATAAATTGAAATTTTGGAGATAGTGATTGTCCAAGGAAAAGAAAGTTCTGAAGCGTTGTTTTTTCTTCATTGAATGTTTTTATATTCACATATTATCAATTCTGTGATGTCATAAGAAGATACTATCCCTGGCCATTCGATACGATTTCGGTATCGGAAGGATATACACTCCCCAACCCCCCTCCAAAAACAGACACACACAAACAATTGAAGTTATGCCATGCCAATGTAGTACTCTCATTTTCTTCTTTTCAAACACTATAATCCCAACAGAGAGAATCCTTTACTGGTGCGACTCTAACCATCCGGATCAGAGCAAGATTGAACAGTACAACCTGGTAACCCTTGAAAGATCCACCATAGCTACCCTTCCATCCCCGTCCCAACCCTATGGCGTTACCATCCATGGTGACTTCATCTATTGGTCAGACTGGGTCAAGAATGCCGTTTATCGTGTTGATCGCTTCGTAGACAACCCCTTGTCTGAGGTCGTCGGTGAGGGCGTCATGCTCGGCATGCAGGGAATCGTCTCATCGCAAATCTTTGAAGTTGGTAAGAATTGGAAATAAGGTTTATTTCTTTACCCTTCAGTTCGAAATTTTCAGACGATTACTTCGTCATCATGCGAAATTCTTCAATCAATAATACAGAAAGCGGAAAGCTGTATGTTTACTTCTGTGTTAGTTCAGTATATACACGCATTGCTTTAAGAACAAGCCGCATCGAGGCATATAACAAGTCTACGTTCTCTGACCACTTTTATTTTCTGCGTCGTAGTCTTCAAATTACACACGCATCACAAAATGTGATACTAAACTAAAAAGGCTGATTAGAATGGCGACTGTGGCTTCGGGGATTTATATGCAGTTAGTTTTCGGTCAAACAGTAATATTGCTATACTAATTTTCACAGAAGATCAAAAATGCAACTACTATTTTTTAATGAACTACTAATTTCGGCGGGAACTTTTGACTTAAAAGCTTATTAAAGGGTAAAATTAATGGTAAGGACGAATGTACTGTCAAATGCAGAAAAATAAACAGAATGCGAATGTTGTGCTTAAATTTATCTCTGCATGATCACTCTCTTTCAATCTTTAATCTTCAATGTTTTTAAATGACCAAGATTATTTTGTTCTTCTATATTATAGTGACGACATTAGCACCTCCAGTTACCCAGCCTGACATAGGAGGGCAAGCAAGAAGCGCCGTCATCCCCGCTGTAGTCGGAGCTGTAGTCCTCGTGGTCGTTATCATCATTGCAGTCATTGTCGGAGTCTTATGCTTCAGAAGGTCCAAGGAAAACAGGTAAGAATGGCTTGGTAGAATGTACGGTCATGGTGAAATATCTTTAAAAACATAGGATGTCTGATAACAGTTGATCATTATAACAAGATTTTGGGTCTTTTATTACACTGTTAATGGAACTTCCTTCCTCTCGATGAACATTCCACCTTAAAATCCATAAAATATCGACCCAACCCTTTTTTCCTGACCTAATGGCTTTCATAATTATTGCTATTTGCTCTTCCCGAATTAGCCTTTGACTTTCTTTCCGATTTGATTAAAATAGATCGGAAATTGGCTCATACACACTCCTACAATTTTACCTAATACATGGTTAAACAGCAGGGATGGCATCAGATTTTCTAATGGAGGGGGTGGGGGTATGGCAAGACGATCTGACAGCGAGACCATCAATTGAATAACATGAATGATGAAAAATTGTATGATTCAGTGCTCTCTTTCCATTACTTTTGTTTTATCTTTCTCACTTTTCTTCCTCATCCTTTTTAGTTTTCGTCACTACTTAAATGGGTTAGGGGCCATCGTCACCTTCCTCTGTAGCGCGGAAATCCATTTATTTATTTCAATTAATCAGAAATCATGCATGGTTTGCTGTTCTTTTATCAATTTTTTATTCCATTTATTTCATCTATTTTAATATATTTTATTGCTTTGTTTCGTAGGAGTTTGGCCCAGGGACATCGCGGAGGGCAGTCTAATGACTACAGGGCGCGACCGGCACCACCCAAGTGCGCCGAGGAACCCCCTCCACTCCCCGGCGGTCATCCGAACGACGACCCTCTCTATATGGACCTGGACGCTTTCAAAAAAGACCCACCTCCACCTTACACTGAACTAAACCTGAACCAGCCCGGAGGCTCGGGAGAACAGTCGTACGAAAATCCGTCCTTCGACGCGGGGGCCGCGAACGGAAACATATCACCATCGCCGACCCTCTACGATATGCCCGACGGAATGGCGCCCCCGCCTCCGGGTGTGACCAAGGATCAGATGGCCGCGAGCGGTGGTTACGTCCCGTACCTAAAGAACAACGCCGAACAAGAAGGGTTTTACATGACACCAGATGGGACAGCGGGAACGACGGACTCGTTGTATGAAGTTGCCAATGCGTAGCCTTATCAGATCATTGCAAAGCACAATTATCTTTTGACTCTTCGGTTTTTAGAAAGAACGGTTTTTTATTCGTGTCTCTGGGCTTTCCCCTATTTATTGAAGAAGAAAATATCCTTCGCCGTAAGGCAGAATGTCGAAGAATCGTCATCACTCCGCCATTGACTGTATCTTCTGTCTTCCGGGAGAGTGTTAGCATTTATGTCCGACAAATTGTAAGATCTGACTACTTTTCTTGTTTTTTGATTGGCTAAGAAGCATTGCTTCTGTACTTTCATAGTAACTGTCGGATAATTTTGTCGCATAAAAAAAATCAAAGTCCTTTCATGAAACGCTTCCCCAAGCAAGTGATCGTGAACGTGGTGAAGGATTTGTGAATACACCATTTTGGAAGCCGTTATTTGAGAATCTGAAGGGATATCATTACTTTCGTCGAGCTGAATGGACATTTTTATTAGTTTACTGTTGCGCGATTTGTATGAAACATTATTGTCATGGTATTTGCATATAGATTCCGATCTAACTGTAGTTTACGCTGGTCGTATTATTTGATTATAATTTTTACTAGAAATGAGATTTATATTTGTGACAATTCATACTAATTAACTTGACATTTTATTGCTATATCTTGTACACTGCACAATATTTTCGTCATATTTTGCACACATCTGATCAGTATTTAGATCGTACTTCCAGGGCCTATACATGATAACAAATAAAAAAATTGCGTTTTGCTATGATATACATGTATACGATGTTGTGTATAAGTTCATAAAAAGTCGATATATTTCGCACTGACTAAAGAGAAACTTTAACATATAATATACTGATATAATATAATTTTTTTTTCAAAAATAAGAGAAAAGTGTCTTATGAAACTTCGTTAGCTTGATAGTGTGTTTACCCTATAAATTAACAAGGTAAAAAGTGTCAGTGGAGAAAAAGAATAATGCAGTGGTATGAGCGAAAAAAAAGAAGGAAACTAGACGAATGTAAATGGAAATCGTGAAGATGTAAGGATATAAATAGAGAGAATTGAAAAGAGAGGAGAGAAAGGGAGGAGAAACCAGAAGGAGAAAAGGAAGAGAAAATAATAGATCACATTCACCACAACTTGACATGTACACACTATCCATGTTATCCTATCACTTAGAGATGGTAGCAGGAAACTTGCAGTGGGATTAAAAAAACAATAAAATTGTTCAATTTATTTAAATAGTAAAATAGTAAAATGATGATAGCAAAAAATGTAATTGAACTGTGGAATCGTCATCATACAAAATAAAACAAATTTAGATTGATTACATGTTATTCAAAAGATTAAGTATGGAAGAGAGCTACATTAGAAACGTTTAGTTTTGCATTTATATTGTTGATATTTCAATTGTGATCTTAAAACATAATTACATTGCTGTCTGAGAGTAAAAATATTTGTAAATCGTGGTTGCAATATGACAATCCATCAATGCCAAAAAATAATTCTACAGGAAATTTGCACAATGTTCTTTGTAAACAAAGAGAAGCATGCATTTAATATTTTTTTGTACGTTTCATGATTTTATGATGGCAACATCATGCCCAAAGAAAAAACAGAGAGTAAACAATGAATATATTAATATGTAATATGTAGGGATATCATGAACTAACATAATTTTTAGATGTTGACATTGCTGGCTTGTGATTGATCGGATCAATCGCAAGTCTTTGTAAGTTGGGGCCAAGTGCAGTGACTATACGAACTCTTTACTGTGCTGCATGATTCAGCGTTTATTTTTTTTAGAATCTATCTACTAAAAAATATGCACAATATCATCTTACATCACGAACGTTTAACTGAGAAAGCAGCTGATGCCAAAATTAAAATTAAAAAATATGCCCAGGATCGTCATATATTTAATTGTAACTACTACAAAAGCTTTATTAAACAGCAAGAAATATCAGTGGGAGAATGACCATATTATATAAAAAGCATGTAATGATCTCATTTTCAATCATATCAAAGGTATTTAACAGCACGTGACTTATACGTCATCAAGAACAGTATGTTTAACATAAGATTGTCATCGCTGCGAATTTAATACGCAAATATTATAGTTAAAATATGGTGAATAATATAATTGTGGTAGATAAAATGGAATAAAAAATATTCAATATTAGTAATGACTAAATATTCCCGCTTAAAAAGATGTATGAACGAATATTTTACATCGTTATAGGCCTACATTTTAGATTTATGGTTACCAGTTTAAAAACGCAAATACAGTTAAACATGACTAGCGTCGAGACACTCTGAAGGCGCGAATATTAATCTTTTCAATAATGCAACAATAATTATTGTCTCGTTAGAAAAAATGCAATATGTAATATTCATAGAATAGGCCTACTGACTAAATATAACTGCTTAAAATATTTCTGTATGTATATTGTTCACGGTTACAGGCCTACATTTTAGATATTTTTAAAGGCTAGTCTACATGTCTATGAGGCGCTCATACAACACAAACGTGAATAAAAATACAATGGTGGACTTTGATCAATTTTAGCCATGTCGTAAATAAAGATGCTTTTATAGGAGGAAATTATAATTTGTAACACGTTTAGCCATGTCGTTATGTACACGTGCATGTACGTCATGTAGGAGTCACTCTTAACAATTATCCAATAAATGATGTTTCCCCAAGGGTAGCCACTCCATTTCTTGTGAACTTTTATCAAAGCGGATCCTGCATAACGCAACGTGTTGCATACTTCATCGGCATACTTCAAGTCACCACAAACCTATGATGCCATTTATGGTGTACAGAGTACGTACAAGTTAAGAGTAAGCCACTATGGACCTAGCTAACATTTATGCCTAAACTGTATCAAACCAGAATTTATCAGGTCTGGCATTATTTCGCAAGCAACCTTACATATCCTGTTACATACTGGAATCGGGAGGTCCTTTTAAATATTGTACATGTAAATTGTAAGAAATTGAGCTGTCAACATTCACTGTTGAATTATTTAAGGCTGAATATATTTTTGAATACAAGAATATTGTCACCATCACCAGACACCATACACCCTGATGACGTCATCATGATAAGGGACCTAGCAAGGTAATCATACACTGGGTATAGCCCATTCATTCTAGTTGACAAAGGAATGATGCTATTCTTATCTTGTTCACATCACCCTCACTCATCACCTGATCAATCATACACGTCTTATGTTCGTTTACTGTCACGACGTAGAGGGCATCAGTCAGATGATCAACACACACATTCAAGATGAAATCATCGTGGAGGATTTCCCTATGGCCACCATCCCTATCTATGATGAGCACCCTGCGATCAGGTGGTGAGGGTCGAGCGACGATGTGACCTGATGTCAGGGTTCCATACATTCTTATAGCTTCTTTACAAGTAATGGTATTGATGATCTTACCCTCAGCTGGGTTGATGATGTAGATCTGAGACTGACCCGCCTCAGCAGCAATGACCATTCCACCCTGATCAGTTGCAACACTCACCCATACTTCATCGTCTGTCGTGTTTCTTGGTATTGTGACGTCATTGATGTGATTACACTGCCTGTCGTATAGGCCTATACCAATGCACCCTGGAAAAACTTTTTCTCGACACCCTTCGATGTATTTACCACAGACTATGATATCACGTTTCAGCAGAGAGCATGACCAAATTAATGATGTATTACTTTCATTGACCACTCTTTGTTTGGATCGAGTTGCCAAATCGAATATGCAGGTATGATCTCCAGTGAAGGAACCCCACAGTCTCTCCCTGACAATCACCTGATGGTCATCTATTAAACCTACAATGACTGGGGAAGTGATGCCTTCGACATTGATTGTATCGATGAGCTTCCACTCCCCATTGTAGAAATCGATCTTTCCATCATACTTCTGTTTCCCAGCACCCTTCACAAATCTTACACCTGATACACCATGACTGATATCTTCCAGTTCACTCCCGTTCAGCTGCTTCTTCAGCAGGTTCAGTTCCCTACTAACACTGGCGTTCAAGCGATGCCCATCTTTGAGTACCATTCGGTCGTTTTCCAACACTGTCTCCAGTGTCTCTTTTGCTTTCTCTGATGATTTCATGCCGTCTTGCCATGGTTTCTCAAGCTCTATAAACTTTCTCTCGATCTCTTGAGCGATGTTCTGAATTTCAACGTGGAGATTGCGTTGTTTGTCGAGTATCGGTGCCTGTCTCATCTTTGCGTTTGACCGGTTTTCTTCATGCCGCTTCTCTCTTCGTTGTTCATCTGAATTCTAATTTGGATCTTCCGAATTTCCTCCTGCAGTATTTGGTTTTTCCCGTCAATCTCCTGGTCGATTTTTTCAGCATCCTCCCTTTCTCTGACCATATCTCTCTCAATCGCAGTTTGGACTTCGGAATCAACCTTATTTTTGACAGTTTGCAGATGCTCGTCGGCAGTTTGTCTAGTGTGACGAATCTCATTCCCGAAGTCTTGATATGATTTAACATTATCAATCGCCATGCGGGGGGGGGGGGGGCACTTACATTGGCGAGTGGATACCATGCGCGACCAAAAAAACACGTAAAAAGGATGTCTTTTTCACGATAGGGCACGTTACGTACGTAACGTGATAAGGGTGTCAAAAACACAAAAATAATGAAAAAAGGGTATCTATTTCGCTAGGAAAATTACGTGTTTAGGGTCGAATATGCGGGGATGATAAAACAAAATTAAAATGCTTTATAAAGGATGTCCTTTTTGCCCCAAAACTTCGTGTTTAGAGTCCGATTTGAGCGAGGTGTAGAAGGTGGGGTCGTACTAAACCAAATAAGGTAAAGCCGACGACCGAAGGACACGTAACAATAAAACATTCCTGTACTTGTTTAGGGGGTCATTTCAGGGAATATTTGCCAAGAGTATCGTTTTGTTTCCAATACTTGTTAAGGGTAGGGTTTCACACACCAATACTTGTTAAGGGGTGCATTTTCAGAAAATGGAAATTACGTGTTAAGGGTGCTTTTCGAGACCCAATGGTCGCGCATGGTATCCACTCGTGAATGGAAGTGGCGCGCCCCCGGGATCGCCATGTCTTTCAAACCGGACAGTGCTGCTTTGTTTTCCAGGAGTGCGTCCTCTATATCCTGCTGCTCGCATTGCTGTTGGCGATGATCTATCATAGCACATGAAACACACAGAGTTACTCCGTGGGATTTGCAATACAGATCCATGAGTTTATCGTGTTTCTCACAGAAGAGATTAGGCCCACCCCTTCTTGCTATTCCGATGCATTCTTTTTTCGAGGCGCAGTCATGACAGAGTTTCCTCTGTTCCTTCACACAGAACGTCACATCTGTATTCGCGTCACAGCCTGCTTCTTCGCAAGCGCCCTCTGCCGATATAGCAGTGCTAAACCCAGATGCCATGGTAGAATCTGAACGATCTCCTGACCTGTAGAGAGAGGGTTGGTGCGTGGTATGTGTGTTAGAGAGTATGGGGTGGGTGTGGGGAAAAGGATGGAAGGGGTACGGGAGGAAAAACAAGAAGGGGATACACTCTAAAAAATGAAGTGTTAGTTTAGCTCTTAAAGAGCGTGTATAGTGACTGCACTTCGGAGTGCTGATTTTTCTCGTTCAAATTTGAACTAGACAAATCAGCACTCAGAAGTGCAGTCACTAAATACGCTCTTTAAGAGCTAAATTAACACTTCATTTTTTAGAGTGTATTCACAGGGTTGAAAGCCATAAATTGTATTCACCATGACAATGAAACTTCCCCAATCCCAAGCAATCCTTTATCATTCCAAAGTCGATTTTATTCGTCAGGAATAGCATACTAGTAATAAAAAAATAAGGTTTGAATTATGTGAGATACATTTGCAAGAGAGCCCATGAAAGCCAAAATAAGTTGTTTACAATGTCGTCCTTGGGCTTGATTCAAACCAAACTCAAAAAGAAATAGTATATCACACTGTATAATTCATAGAAATGAATACAACTACTGTATTTGATAGACGATCACCTCCCTGTAGTGACGTCACCATGGTCATCACTAAACAGCTAACAGTGCTCGTACATTTGAAACTAGACAACATTAATTTTAGAACCAAGATATTTAAAAAGTACAATCACGATCATAACTTTCACCTTTAGCCTTTAACGACATTTGTCTTGTTTATATTTTTCAGAGGCGACGTAATGAATTGGCCTTACATTTTTAAGGGGTCACCTAAAATCAAGGGCAACACCAGGACATTCTGGTAGAGGAGGGGGTTGGATGGGATCGAAGCAGCTTGCGACCAGTGATGTCATTTTTATTCTCTATAAGATTAAAAGGGGTATCAATAGTTTACTTAGTCATTCGCCTTTTTGCATAGCTTCTTTTCCTCCTGCTGCTTCTTCTTCATTTCTCTACTTGAAAAAGGCATAGGCCTCTACTGAACTCAGCAGTTAGTGCCGCCCCAGCCTGCCCTAATTTCCATTGGCAACTCTATTCATCTGTATGGTACATTCACAAGTAAGATATTTTATTCGATCTATCTTCCTGCAATAAAGCAGGTAATAGCAATACCCAGAGATATTCAATGTAATATACGATTCTATTATTGAAGAGCTCAATTGCAAAAGGAGTTTGATCAATTTTTCATTAAATCTGATTTTTTTTTGTCTCAATGTATAGGGTTTTAGTAGCTTTATAAGATGATACCAAAGAAAAATAGAAATTTCCATTAAAAAGTTAACAAAATGGTAAACAATTTTTTTTTCAAAAGGGGTAAGATCCATTTCAGTTTGTTTGCAAAAGGGGATAGATCTATAAAGGTAATTTTTGGAAAAGAAACACATAAAAAAATATGAAGACGGGCAGATTTCTTTTATACCCAATTTTGTGTTCACATGATAGGGTATCATGACAGCTTAGTTTCGCATAAGAATATGACAATATTGGAGAATAAAAAAAAATTGTAATGGTCTAACCCATTTTGCAAACAAAATCTTCAATTGCAACGAGGAGGGACTTCGAACATCAAGAAAATGATAATGAAATAACATTGATACATTCAGCATTTCTTAAAGAGGGAATTGCAACCACCCTCCTCCCAAAAATTTTTCAGCAACGGAAGAAAAATCCCACAAGTACCACTCATTAGTCATTATCGTCTGCACTGAGTCGGTAGAGGCTGTAAATGCAGTACCGAGAGGCTATGATTTTCAGAATTTTATTTTCCTGTTGAAACCTACGATCCTGTGATAGTAACTCACTCTTATCTGTCAGCATGCATACACCAATCTTCAAGTTTGATCTTTCGTGGTATGGGTTCTGGATGAAAGGTATGCTGATACAGGCCTATACAGCTACCAAATAACTGATCAATCTGCTATAGGACATTAATTCTCTCGTTACGTGGCGTTCCCAGTCATGGCGAATTAGTGATCACAAGGGACTCTGATGATCTGATCACGCTATTCACCATTCATGCGTGACCAAATGACGGTAGGGAAATACCCCGTGGTATTTCCCAATTTTCATGTGGAAATAACTTTCTTCCGTTTAAGTAGGTCCACTAGCATTATTACGGAATACGCAGATTAGACATGAAAGAAAAAAAGTAAAGAGGGGTAGAGGGAAGGGCCCATGCGGAAGGGGAAAATATCGGTTATAAATAGGAAGTTATAAATGATCACATGGAAGAACAGTGGTATTTTATTAATACCGCTGAAATGGGCCATTCTCAATATTCTGTATGTTATGTTAAATTGAGCATGTATATATTTTATCTTTTATATGGAAATAAATACAAACAAACAAACAGCGCAGTCAGGGAAAAATACACATAATGTGAATAAGAAAAAGGAAGTCGTCAGACGAGAAGTGAAATTGAAAATGAAGAATCACGGGGGGGGGGGGCACTTCCATATGCGCGACCATGGGGTCCCAAAAAGCACCCTAAACACGTATTTTCCACATTCTGAAAATGAGAAAATGCACCCCTTAACAAGTACTGGCACGTGAAACCCTACCCTTAACAAGTATTGGAAACACAACGATGCTCTTGGCAAATATTCCCGAATTGACCCCCTAAATAGGTACAGCAATATTTTTATTGTCATTTCCACGGAGGTCGGTCGTCGGTTTACCTTTACTTATATACATACAGCCCCACCTCCCATAGTCTCGCGCAAATCGTACTCAAACAAGTAGTGTTGACTGTTGGGGCAAAAAGTATATTCTTTATAAAACATTTGAGTCTTAATTTTGTACACCCTTTCAAATTCGACCCGAAACACGGAGCATTCCTAATAAAGATACCCCTTATCAATATTTTTGTGTTTTTGACACCCTTATCACATTACGTGAGTAACGCACCCTATCTTGAAAAGACATATTTTTTACGTGTTTTTTGGTCGCGCATGGTATCCACTCGTCAATGTAAGTGCTCCCCCCCGGGATCATTCGAACAGTAGGCTTATTTAATTATTGTTTGCTCTCACGTTTAATCACGGGGTGAACTCTGAAGTACCCCTAATATGCAAGCTTTTTATGGTGTCGATCGAGTAACAAAATTAGAGTTCAAATTTTCTACTACATGCTACATACTATTTTTATAAGAGGGGGGGGGGGCAAGGTAGCCCCCTTTACTCCATTAATTAAAATACAAGGGTAATAGAGTTACACCGTAAACCTTTCATTTTGATCTTCTCTTTTCTTCTCTGACTTTTCACCCCTTTCCCTTTTCTCTCAATTTACTTAAAACTCATAGAGGAGGTGATCACGCATGCCCCCTCCATTTAGTACCGACACCGACGTGCGTGTCTGGGTTTAGAAGACTGTTGACATGGGGATACTTCCCTCCGGAGGGAGGGGGAGGCATTGGCGGCGGAAGCCAAAAACTTTAGGGGGGGACCACCACAATTTTTTGACAAGCAAAAAAAATTGAGGGGGGACACAGGCAAAAAAATTGACAAGCAAAAAAAAAAAAAAAAAAAAAAGGTCATCAGCTAAAAATTTAGGGGGAGGGATCGTCCCCCCAACTCAAATTTAGGGGGGACATGTCCCCCCGCTTCCGCCGCCTATGGGGGGGGGGGGGTGGTGGTGGCACACAACCTCCGTTTTTTCCACTTAATCAAAGCACCTTTCTTTCTGATGATCTCTTTTTTCTTCACTCCTTTATCTCCCTATCTTTCCTCTTTTTTATATAAAAATCATAAAAGGACGTTCACCCCTGCCTTATACCGTAGCACCGCCCCTGTCTACCACACCAGCAATCGTGTCTGGGTTTTGCAGACTGTTAATATGGGGGTGATTCCCTTTGGTCAACCAGCGGTTTCGCGGGAAATTACCTATGTCTGGTAAATCATGAGTAATCGAAAATGATTCGAGACAAAGTGAATGATTTGCAGATCAAATTCAGGATATATAACATTTCATTTACTAAGATATTTAGTGAAAAGAAATCCAATAATCAGATAACTAATATACATCGTTAATTCATGCAGCTAGAAATAAATTTCAATCTTTCACAAGCGAAGGGGGGGGGGGGGGCTAAGCAGTAGCGTACCTAGAATTTTCCACACGAGGGGGAGGGGGCAATTACCACCCAAAAAACAGGAGAATATAAACGACAAAATAAGTGACACTTGAGCAAAAAAAAAGAAAAGAAAAATAAAAGGTCTTCAACTTCAAAGGAGGGGGCCACGGGTGGCTCGTCAGGGATCAGTTGTGACTCATCAGGAGGAGGGGGGGGGGGCAGGAATACGTTTCTTGCATGGGTTCTGACTCGTCGGGGGGGGGGGCAGCCTGCCCTCCCCATAGGTACGCTAGTGGTGCTAATGATAAAAAATGACCAAAATTTTCCGCTCGCTCCTCCAAATTATAATTCAGAATGTTTAATAGTATTTTTTGCCAAGTTTAATGGTTTTATGGTGCTTTCCACTGCTTTTATACACTCATATTGCATATAAGCCTAAAGATGATTTCTGCCTGGAATTTAAAGGTGTCCTCCAAGCTGAATATGCAATGAGCCAGTTGATGTCATCAATTCATTTATTATTTGCAGCTTGTCATATCTATTACTTTTTTCTTCCAAGAATATACAATAATATAAAAAAATACATTTACTTCTGATTCTTATGTGTAAAATAATAATGGCTGCAGTTTTTTTTTAAATTATAATCTCTTGAAATAAAAATCCCGATCTCATGACCATCACCTTCGTAGCTCACAAGATACACTCACACTGCAAGTACCCCCACCCAAGACTAAAGCAACACTAGGAGATAGGTCATATCTTATATCAGCCCCACGTCCATGGAACAAACATCCCCTCGACATTAGGAATTCAACAACTTTGCATAATTTCAATTTAAAATTAAAAACCTATCTATTCCAATAGGAATGTACAGCATCAATAGAATATATAGCAATAGTTTTTGCGCTATATAAATGCATGTCATCATCATCATCATCATCATTATTATTGTTATTACCATTATAAGAAGACATTTTGAGGCATGAGGTAATTATGATTGAATGTAAAAAAAGAAAAGAAAAGAAAATGGAAAGTGGGGACAGATGACCATGCAACACACTTTCTCACGCTTTGCATCATTGTGACATGCATATAGAAATTTGCACATACTGCTAAAGATGAATGCTTAATGACATTTTCAGCGTTTTGCCAATGTTAGTATATTTATTTATCTTTTTAAGCCTATACGGTACCCCATATTAAAGAAAATGTTTTACGTTAGAGCTAAAGAAAAATTGAGGGGAATGCAACATAAACCGACAACAATGCACAAAATACAAAAAAATAAATTAGTGAATAGGCCTACAAGTAAATAATTTATGCTGCAATTACTCACTTGGATGAATGAGTAACGATAGAAACTCTAGAATTATTGAACAGAGGTAAAATTGTGCTCGAAGGAACGTCTGTGGTATTCGAAAGAGAATGTGTATACGATAAAAACAATGTTCCCTAAAGCATTTATGTATATGCAAAGTTGCAAACCACTTCCAAGACAATGAATACCCTTGATAGCACTAGACACAGTCTCAGCTACACTTTCGTTTTACAAGTTCATATCTGAACCCATATTTCCTCATGACTAATACTATTAGACTTCATGAAAATACCATTAAAATACTAAACCTCGTGAAAACCTGACTTTCCCAGACTCATTTCTTCTTTCCACGAGTTGGCATGAAAGGAAAACAAATACCTCAACTGAAAAACACATCTTAACTTGAAATCGATTTACTGGATGCAAGCATTAATCTTCTAAACCAAATTGAGATTTTCGCCATTGTCGTTATAATGATTTTAAACTGGAAACATTCTTTAGTTGCTTTGAGTAGTTTCATCGTTTTTCTTGTTGTAAGAGTAGCTACTACAGAAAGTTCTATAGCAACGACAAGGAGCAATCGAATTATACAGGTAAGAAAAGATTCAAGATAGATTTTTCAGTTTGTATTTTTATGCCAAACCATGGAAGAATGATCTTGTAAAAACGCTGTATAAAATTTTAAGCACGGTGTTCAAGCCTGTCAATCTAACAACAACGTATGTATAAACTATTGTTTCAACTTTTTAGAACTTGTTCAAACTCTTATGAACAACTCATTTATAATTTTAAAGGATGGCTGTTAGAATGACGGGCTTAAACAACTTCCTTAGATTTTAACAGCGATTCTACATTTTGAAACGTTATGATTAAACTTCAATAAATGTATATTCATTAAACAAATTTCTAATGTGTATATATTTACTTCAAGGTTATTTTGAATAAATTGCATATATCTCATGTTTCACAAAGCTATCTAGTTGTGACCATGATGATTACCTCCCCCTTCATTATGATTAATGACACCATGAACTCCTTTAAATATTAAAAGCTGTAAAACATAAAAAATCATATTTTTCTAGGTGTGGGTAATCTCAACTGAACCATTAACCATCATCCACTTATCCACTTAATATTTGACAGCTCATGATGTTCTCCGCAAGCAGCTTTCTCATAAAAAAATGTTAATGAGTGTCGATAATAAAGAAAAATATGACTATTCTTTTTTCAATTTCGATTAAGTTTCGGTGTTATTCGGGAAAGCAATACACTGTAAAAACTGTGGTGTTAAAACTGACATCAATTGGTGTTAATAGAGGACCACAACCTGAGGTGTTAAAATTATACCCTAAAGATTGAACATAACACCAAAGAGTGTAAATGTAACAACCAAGGGTGTTGTAATAACACCTATAGGTGTAAAACTAACACCACCAATTTAACACCGGTGTAAAATAACTGGTGTGGTCCTCTATGTACACCGGTTAACACCACAGTTTTGCTGTGTACAAATTCTTCTCTCTTTTCCCCTTGCTCCATTTTCCATTGTCAGTGTGGCTAAACTTCCTACAGTTTAATTTGTTAATCTTACAAAAGCTAGCAATCAAGTTTAATTTCTGCGAAGAAAATGTCTTCATTCTATTGAAATTCAATAAAACGTCAAAGCTTCCGCTCTTTGCTAGGGAAGTATTATTTAGAACTTGCAATATTTTATACAATTTGCTCGCTCACAATGGATACTTTTCTCGTATAAACCAAGACTGCTTAATCAAGGTTGTTTAACCCGAAACAAAAAATAAAATAAACCAAAACTTTGACACTCTTGGCCCCTAAGCTAGGCTTATGCCAAAACCGAATTCTCCCGAATAAATAAGGACCGATTCTAGCCAAAGACGGCCCAATTCGGATGGTTTCGTAAATTGGATTCGAATGTTCCCGAATCCTTCCTGAATTGTCTCACATTCGCAGCGGGAGGCGCGTTTCCGTTTTACACCCTGGCGAAGGCATTTTCCGGAAAAGTAGCCAAAAAGCGACTAGTGGAGAGTCTACGTCTACGTTTGTTTAATATTATCAGCTGGGCGCGCGATCCAAATAAAGTCCGCACCGAAGTTATCCGCAGAACATACCGTAGGCCTACTTGCAAATGCAGCTGAGCTTATACTTTCCAGGTTCAATACGAATGTTTGCCTTGATCATTTGCCTTTGCCGATTTGCTGATGTCTGTCTTTCTCTCTATCTGTCTATATATCTATCTCTCAAATTCTATCTCTATCTACTGCAGTATCTATCTATCTAATAATCTTCTCTGTCTCTCATTCTTTATCTAACATCTATCTATCTCAAATTCTATATCTCTCTCTAAGGCCATCCATCTGTCTGTCGGCTCTATTTCTCTCCCTCTTTCTCTCTCTTTCTATCTATCCACCTCTCTCTCTCTTTCTCTCTCTCTATCTATCTATCTATCTATCTATCTGTCTATCTTGTCTCTATCTATTTATCAGTCTTCTATATCTATCTTTCGGCAGCTTCTAAGTGTATCAATCCATCAAACTTCAATTTGTCTTTCCATTATAAGTATCTGTTTATTTTGATTTTGTCTGTCATTCTATTCATTTAGTTAATAATTTATTTTTAGAAAAAAAAAACTATCATAAACAACGCGACTGCAAAAGCATGTTCGGATTTCACTCCTGACTGCCGTTCTCTCTGTACATGAAGTGCCGTGGAACTCTGTGCTCTGATCAGTAACTGTGCAAATTGCATGCGGTGGTGGACTCGCCTGTGTCGCACGCTGAAATTATTCCATTTTGAAGGCCGACAAAATTTATACGACTTCGACACCGGGAGAGACAACCCACCTTGGTAATTCCTTCAAATTCATTATGTATTTCTGTTTTTTTTTCATCCGAACTATTTAAGATGATGCGATCAACATCACAGGGAGAAAGCCTAACTGGTCAAGGGATGGAAGCACTTATTACAGCGGCTCGAATTAGCATGATGACGTCACAAGAATTACTTGAGCGAATAGAAGAGACAGGTATAAACTCTAAACTACAGGGATATAAAATAAATCCAGGTTGACTAGTTGGGGCCAAACTTTGGATTTGGTTTTAATCCTATAGATTCATTTTTTAAATCTCAAATTATTAAATCCAAATCCTCGAAATTTAGAAATATTTTGTTTTAGGATTAAAATAAGTCCAGAATTACAGTCCATCTAGATATATTTTAATTCAGAGTGTATCAGCTACTGATCCAACGGAACCGCCGTTGATTATGCTATTTGTAAGCTTACATCACAGGACGATCCATAGGATAAGTTGGGGGCAATTTCATAAATTTCAGGGATCCTCCGCTTATAAAACCATTGTTAGAGGTTGAAAAGTAAAATTATCATCGTCCAACCTTTGCTATAAAAAATGAATAAAGCAATAAAAGTTATAATGATAATAGGTTGAGAGATCAGATTTTTTTCATACATTAAATATAGCTTAAGTATACGTTTTTCATAATTTTCTTTGTGAACGAAACACAGTCATTATTAAATCATAGAATGCGTTGCCGGAATTAATATTAACACCTAAACAGTAATTGTGAACTATATTTCTCTTTTCTGGGGTAAATTTATCATGATTAAATTCAAAAGTTAAAATTCACTCTTACAGAACATTAGCCCTGTATAAAAAGTTGTTTGATTATTTCTGCTGACATGTCATTGATTCATTTTTTTGGTAATTTCAATTGTATATACTTCATTTTCTTTAGTAAACATTTTGTATAGAATATTTTGTAATACAGTAGTGACAGGCAAAATTCCCGTATCATTAAAAGTTCAGTCTCGGAAAGAAAAAAAAAATCGCGAAAGAGGAGGGGACTTAAAGGAAAATTTTCTTCTTCTGTTTTCCCTCCAATTAATGCTATTCTAATCAAAATAGAAAAAAGTAGGGTCTACCTCGTTTATCCAAATCCTTAAAAAAAGGTTTTATAGGAAAATTGATTTGCCCAAATATCACATTTTTTCAGCGTCACGGTAAAACAAAAGATACCGTGACTATACAATCGCACGGATTTCAAAATGATATTGCGACGATATAAAACTCATTTTATCCCTCATCTCTTTGAAATCCTTAGTGTTGATGCCGAATGGTGGTTGGAGGCCACGTGACTGCGCAGATGTCCAAGAATCTGGTCGCAATGTGAGTGGACGATACGCCATCTATCCTGATGACTGCGCAGATCCTTTCTTCGTTTACTGCGATATGGAAACCAACAGAGGAGGGTGGACGGTATGAACGCTAGGTGTTACCATGGTTACTTGTCATATTGTCAAATCAGACACGAATTAACCATACTTGGTATCGGTACTTTGAACTTCCATGATTACTAAAAAATTCCGGAGAGTTTGACCACCCAAAATGGAAATAATATTTCTAAACAATGATAAAAAATAAATAAATACAGGAATCGTTAAAATTAAGGTCACGCGTTTCTTAAAAAAAAACTTGATTCCATTGGCTACCGAGTCATGTTACTATTATGGTAATTATCGTCATCATAATGTATTGCTATAGTAGTAAATCTTTTGTGAAACGTGCCCCTGGAATTTGTAAGGAGTTATTTTCCATGAGCAGGATTTATATAGACTGGCAAGAAAGGAAACGTTTAAGTATATCTTAAAATTGAACAGATTTTTCTTTTGTATTTTTTAACCGTTTGTTACACTTGTTCTGCTGATCATAATTATTAGAAATTCAAAATTAAAGGATCAGTATCCCCTTTGAATCATTTCGGGATTTTTCTTGAAATTATTTATTTATTTAGGAATTGGAAGTACTCCTTTGCATAATTCATCTACTTGGTATCGATCAACACTAGTGGCCTATAGTGCATTTACGCGTAGGTTATTAAATATTTTGGTAGAAAACAGAAAGTGTTAAAAACAAATAGAAATAGAGCAAGTTTCTGGGAAGAGTTTTTAAATTTCATTCTTCAACAGGTGTTCCAGAGGCGCTTGGATGGCGGTGTTGATTTTGACCGGGATTGGGCAGCCTACAAACACGGGTTCGGTTCGGTGACAGGCGAGCATTGGCTTGGTAATGATCGAATCCATCGCATAACCAGCCAGAAACTTTATCAACTCCGAGTCGATTTGGAAGATTTTGAAGGAGAGACGAGGTATGCCGAATATCGAACGTTTCGACTCTCTGACGAAAACTCAAACTATCTGATGAGAGTGGGTCATTACACAGGAGATGCAGGTAAAGTGGAAGAAAATGATAATAAATAATTATTGGCGGCGGAAGCCAAAAAATTTAGGGGGGTCCACCTAAAATATTGGAATGGACACAGGTAACAAATTTGACATGCCCGTCCCCCCGCTTCCGCCACCTATGTAAATTATAATAAAGTAAATATAGCACAAGAATGAATAGATAATATATATAGTTAAATGAATGAGTTATCGAATAAATGAATATAATTATGAATTTAAAAATATATTAAAATGAATATACAAATTGATTGAATATAAACAATGAATTTTTAAAAGAATTTCTACGACTTTCATGCTTCACTTTTCTTTTTTTTCCACCAATGCTTAGACAACCGAGCTAAAAAAAAGAAAAAAAAGAGCCGACTGAATTAAAATAGGTCTTCTTTCTCTTCCATGTAAATTGGTACTCGTCCCTTTTTGCTCTATGGCCCTTTTTCACTTTAGAATATTGAAATTCCCGTTTGGGGCCCGTTTCATAAAGAGTTGCAGCTGTTGTAACTTCGCCATTATGGCAACTACCATGGAAAACTTGAGTCTGATTGGCTGCTGAGCCCTGTTACCATGGTAGCTCCATTATCATGACTATGACAAAGTTACAACAGTTGTAAGTCCTTTATAAGACGGGCCCCAGAATTTCCCTCTAGAAAACGTATGATGTCATTGCTATTTGTCATATTATTTTAATCCGTCGCTATGGATAATTAGACAACTGCTTCCCTTGTTACTTATCTTTGTCAACATAATTATAAAAAGGTAACGCGCTGACATCACACAGCAATCGACCCTTCACTACGAAAGATCGAGACAACGACGCGCATGAAGGAAACTGCGCGGCGACATTCTTCGGGGGCTGGTGGTACTACGCGTGCCATACCACTTCTCTGAACGGTCTCTACCTGGCGGGACCCCACGAGGCGACATCCCAGGGCGTCAACTGGTCGCCGTGGAAAGGGCATCGATATTCTCTCAAGCGGGCTGAAATGAAACTGCGCCCTCTGTCGGCAGTGGCAAGGCTAGAAGGATTATGAGATTTGGACGCTTTCAAGATTTTGTGAGCCATGTGAGAAGAGAGGGGCAAAATTGGATGGCCTGGGGGTATCTACACCCGAAATGTACCATTCTCCTCATACGTATACTCTCTTGAGCCAAATAACATGTATCTTTCAAACCCTGAAGATAACGGTTTGTTCTTTATTTGCAACATTCACAAATTTCTTTGGCACCTTTCCCAAATAGAAACCATGGGTCATCTTTAAGTAGATTTTTGCTGATGTCGAAGGAATGGGGTGGCGCCTTTTGAAACAGATGGATTGTCTGGAGTTTTCGGTTGAAGGGTGTGTGTGTTAACTCAAGTGGGAAGAGGCCAACATAATTTAGAGGGCATGTTCAACTGCGCAGTAGCAAGACTGAAACAAAATATTTTGTTGTTAAAACATCTTTATTCATGGATATCAACTCTTTGTTGCAATGGGATACTTGTCCCCCTTCCACCAGTCCAGTATTCTAGTAGATCCCTCTGGATGCATCCAATACCAACACTGTTAACTACTGCTATGTCAAAACACCTCACACAAACTTTGGCACCAATCAATCTGAATGTAATTAGGACCAACACATATCATAGACACAAAGAATCTCACTAATGATGTCAATTTCATTGATAAAAAAAAAAATAAATAAAAAGGTCACTGCGATTGTCCACCTGATCTTGGTAGGCATAAAGATGTTTTTTTTTTGCATTATAATATCTACCTGGTTTCTTCTGTATAATGCATACAAACTACACCAGAAACGATGACCTTCAAGATAGATGAATTTTTAATAATTCATTTGATAAGAAATGTATAAATCATTCGTTCCATACAATACTATATATCAAGTGATTTGATATCTTAAACTTATCATTTTTTTCAGAAAATAATTGTGATCATGAAATCTAACATATACAAATATAATCAAATCAATATATACATGTTATGAGAACTGCATGCCCCGTGTCTAGAACCAATCAAAATTGTTCTTTGCTCATAATAAATAAGTATTTCAATCATTAAGGAGTATGATATGATTTTGCAGCCTCTTCCTTTGGTCAGAAAAATAATTATGATCACCAAATTTAAGATATACACATAAATATTCAAACAATTTTACTGGTAATACAGAAATACGTGTACATGTCCCTTTTGTACAAATACAGCCAAATTCATTTTTTTTTCAAATTGAGGTAATATTCTTTTAAAGCACATCACTAACTACATTTGCATATACCAAAATATACAGTATCAGTTTATAAGTGAATTTATAAGTTAAAGTGTATTCCATAGATTTATCAAGAGAACAGCTCAAAAGTGATTTTTTTTAAACTAAGGCATTTGCTCCATGAGGTATCTGAATTTAAACTACTCGTAATTAAATATACAAACATTGAGTATGTCTATATTACATCAAGAAAATCATGTTTCAACAAAATTTCCTTCTCAATTTATTGTTTCTAAATAAGTAAAGTTTGGTTTTCTTTATTTGGGTGGTGTTGGGGGCTTAGGTTTGTTATTATTTTCTTAAGTCAAGGGACATAACTCTTATTGGAATAATATAATGTACTTGCACATTAAGGTGTGGAGCAATAAAGGATCATGGTTTAATGTATTTATCCCCCAGTTTTTTTTTTCATCAATGCAATTTCTTGTGCTTTTGCCTTGGGGTGCAACCACTGGCCAATAGTTTTGATTATACCCCCTTTAAGAAGTCAATCGTCTATTGAAAGTTTTACTATCCAATGGTACTACCATATGGTAATACTGCTCAACAGTCGTTTTAAATCTGAATAATAAACAACCCTGTAATCCTCAATATAGACTTATATTCAGGCCTTAAATTCAGATATCCAAAAGTTAAGGAAATAATATAATGAAATTAAAGAAACATATTTTTCATAACTTCAGGAAATCAAACTGCTCTGACATCTCTGAGCCTCAAAATTTGTATAAAATCAATACATAGAGTAGAGTAAAGAAACAAATTTATGTATATATATATCAAATTCAAAAGTTCAATACATTATCAAAGAGCATTGGAGATGCAACTGTATAGAAAACTAGGCTATGTTTGGCACACAGTATAGTTATGACAGGGTGATGAATGGATGGATATTTGTTATGGCAAAAAGAGAGATTATATTCAAATGGCAAGAAAAAAACTCAAGAATGGGGAAAATTAAGGAGAAAAACTTAATGGCTGAAGCAAAGGAAGAAAAAATAATGTAAGGCATAAACTTAAACTAAAGAGTGTGGTGGTTTCACAATACACTTTGTTTTCTTTTGTGCTCAATGTTGGTACTGAAAAGGGACACCAAAACTCTGTTTGGCACACGGTGCAGTGATGATAGGAATTAAATCATACATTTGAATTAACAATACAGAGCGGCCAACCTTGTTCAACCTCCCCTAAAAAAAAAGAAGAATAATGGCAAACTTGCATCAACAGCAACTAGAAAAACAGGGGGGGGGGGGGGTGGGATTTGCCAACACAAGCCTTTATCTGCTTAAGCCATGGTTAAGACCACATATTCCAAACAACCTTTGTGAATTCGAGCATAATGTCTTAAATCACCCTTTCTACCCCAAAACAATACTCACAGAACTCTAAAATTTTAATCCAAATGGAGAAAGTTATAAAAAATGTATTCTCAAATTGCTATATCTAGTGGATGTTTCATAAAGCTGTTGGTAAATTACGGATGACTTTATGACTTCAAACTTTCTTATGGTAAATGATAGCTGACTTTACCAACATGAAGTAATGGAACCCATTAGAAATAACTGTTCCATTTGTATGTAAAATCCTACTTATATGACAACTTTGCTATCATGGTAACTAACATGACAACACTGATTTTGATTGGCTTCTGAATCATGTTACCATGGAAATTTCCATAATGACAAAATTACAATAATGATATAATGATAAAGTTTTCACACAATAAAAGCTTATAATGCTAAAATTTCAAGTTCTGAATAAGATAAATCTTTTGTACAAAAATACAAAACTGTATCACACTTATAAATATCTGTAAATAGAAAATCTCTATCTTGAAAGTTATATCTCCCAGGGGGTAGTTGCAAGAATGATTGCAATCAACTTTAACTGATTACTGTCATCAATTTCAATCATATAATCATACTTTATGTTACAAAAACATATCAGCAATCAATTGCAGTTTACAAACAATAGTACGACTTATGATTGATCTTGGATTGGGTTAGTTTAGGGATTGCGTGTTGCATTTGATTGCAAATTTCTTGCAACACCCCCTAATATATTATGTACATGTAGTTACGATCTCAAAGACCAACATGTAAATAAGTTGAATCAGGTTCTACTACCTATTTACACTGTAGAAAATGTTTGTAATGCCCCTGTACATAATTATCATTTTCTAGAACATGAGTATTGATTTAGAATAAAAAATATCTCTCACTTTAAAAATGCCATGTTTGCTTAAGTATCAATGACCGCATTATAAGATGTAGTGTACAACCATTGTAGGCCCAAATTCACAAAAGTGGTTTTTAAAACCATCGGTTGAACCAATGGTTTATGCAGATTTCCTGTATAACTCGAGTTTATTTACCGCATATATACACAACAAAAAAAGTAAGTCCCCCCTTGAACAAACATCAATAATTTCCGAACCAATTCGAATTATTGATATATTTTTTGCATGAGAGTGTAGGTAATTTTATAGGCTACCCTCTGAGTAAATGTTATGGACGTATTTTACGTCATGCTTCAGTGAGCACCGTCAGAAGGCAAAAATGTCACTTTTCAAAAGTCACAAGCCAAATATCATGACTTTGATTCCATTTTACTGGAACTAATTCCACATTCTCATCATGAAAAATAGTCAGAAGGCTTGTAAAAGGTACTTTCTAAAGTACGATACAACTTTTTTGCTAAATTTCATGGTTGAATAAACACAAGTCCAAATTTGCAATAATTGGATTTTTTACACATTTATATCACTAAGAATGAAAGAATATGATGACAATTATTTTTGGGAAGAGTATCTTCAACAATATTCATCGTTTCACGGTTCAATGAACATTTATAAAAACAAAAAATACGATTTTCAAATATCATAGACAAGTATTGTTTCATTTTGGTAACTGAAAATTATCTTTTCTCAACTTTTTCGTTATGTTCACGACCATTTAACATGTTTCAATGATTCAAAGGCGTTTAATTAAACATTCACGCTTGAATGAACATGTGGAATGTGATGCTCTCTTTTTTACGTTATTGGAAAAAATGCAATTCGTAAATATGCATATCTGTTAAAAACCTCCTTGCATAGTTCATTTGATTTGATTTTTATGAAAATCCCGATGTTTAATGCATCAGTGAGCACATAATATTCGAAAATTATGCAAATGAGAAGAAAGTTCAAAGCCTTGGCCCCACTCACTGCCGTGTTGAATGGTTATTTTGGTGTGCGCGCCTTTTGGATAGTGTTACTCTGAAGCCATGTGCGAAGTTTCATGAAAAAACTGTTGGCAGAAGTAGCAAAAACCGTCCATTAAACAAACCCTCATTTCATATTTGTGAAAATTTTGACTTCTTCTCTCATAGACTTGTGTACATTATGAGTGCATATGTTTAAGAATAAGTAAACCCTCATTCAATATGGTGGAACTTTTTTTCAAGGCTGTCTTTAGCAATGTCATTTGGCAGTAATGTTTATTAACCTATGGGCGGAATTCTGTGCAAAAATGAAATCGATATGTTTATTCATGGATGAGTGAGCACGCATCAAAGTGGGAAAATTGGTATTTTCAATGTCACAGACTCATTTTAAAGGGACATAAAGTGCATATTGAGGGCAAATTCGGTTTCAAATGTTTTTGTTTTATCATCCATCATTTCTATCACCACACACTTTTCGAACTTAAAACATTTTCATGGTTGAGCGAGCACATTCGAAAACTTAGGAATGAATACTCTATACGGCATAAATGTATTTTTTTCGTAACAATTTTTCATGATCAGTTTAATTTATGGGCAAATTAGTGGTGGACCCAGAATGTTAAATGGGGGAGGGGCCTATAATCGGGGGAGCCACCAACATTTTCAAATTTTAACATGATCTATAGCAAGTTGTAAAGGATACTACCAGGATACTACCGTAACCCCCTATGATGATACGTCACAATACAGGGGCCGCGGAACGGTTTTCAAAGTGGGGGGGGGGAGGTGGGGGGTAGCTGAGCCAAAAGTGGGAGGGTGGGGGCTGACCATGCAAAAATCACAATCGTATGGTCATTTTTACATTTTTGTACATGCTTTTTGAAAACAGTGGGGGGCTGAACCCCTCACCCTGCTTCCGCGGCCTCTGCAATACAATGTGCTCACTCAACCACGATATCAAAATTGTGTGTGGAGTGGCTAAATGATGGATAGTAAACCAGTATAACACCATAAAATTCACCTAAAAAACAACTTTTGTCCAACATTGTATTTGCACAATCTGAAACACGACTCTTGTGACTTTCAAAAATGGTCATTTTTAATTCAATCTTTGATTATTCATGCATGACTCAACCGATCAATTTGATATTTCCCCAGGAGTTGCCTAATGAGTGTAGAAATCCACCTACGAAATATCATATCTCAAAGTAATTCCGTTCAAAAGTTAGAGCAATTTGATTTAGGGAGGACTTACTTTTTTTGTTGTGTATATTATAAACTGTCCAAAATGCTGATGCGCACTTTTGTCACATCATGCAAAAATGATGCCTGTTGCCATGGTGAACTACGCTATATATTCATGAGTCCACTCTTCAAACAGTGAACTCATGAGTAAAATTAACCAGATTCATCAAAGAATTCTACTTTGTTCATTCTGTTTTGTTCTGTCACTTACTGGACTGTTAGGCTCACCAATATAAATGTTGAAATCAATCTTCTTGACATCAATAGTAAGTCTATGGCAAGCTATGAACTAAAGCAATGCAATACATGTAGATCATAATTTTGATAGTATCTTTCTGTTTTACCAGCAGAGATTAATTCTCATGATGTAAAATAACCAGGAGAATTGTATTATATGCTGAAGTTAAAGGTCAAAGTGTATGGTGATAATTATTCAAACATCCATTGTTAGCCACTTTGGATTCATTTGGCTTGCCATACATTCAAACCATGGATGTGACTATTTAACCCTAAGAATACAGGGAATAATGTTCTAGTTACATTTGGCTTACCATTCAGTCAAAACATAGATGCAAGTGTATATAACCCTCTTTTCCAAACACAGGAAATAATGTTTAGGTTTTATTTGGCTTTCCATACTTCAAACCATGGGTGAGACTGTTTATAACACTCCTCCAAGGGAATAAAGCTTAATTGTTACATTTGGCTTGCCATATTTTAAGCCACAATGACCAAAATTCCCAAAGGTGGTTTTTAAAACCATTAGTTGAAACCATGGTTTATGCTGATTTCTTGTACAAATTGCACCTCATTTACCGCATATATCCAATGCTAATGCAGGCTTTTGTCATCGTGCCAAATGGATGGTTGTTGCCATGGTTATGCCGAAGTCACATTTTCCCAACGATCACCGTACGGCAAGTCAAAACCAGCCGTTTTATCAAATCTTATTCAAACCACCCATACATACCTGGTACAAAATATGTTCAAACGGCCGTTTTCGACTTGATTTACGGTGACCATAGGGTAATGTTTCTGCAACATCAAGCACACTATTTTACGAGTCCACTCTTCAAAACAGTGGACTCATGAATGAAAAGTGTGCTTAACCATGGCTACAGGCCTAAATTTAGCGCACTGTGGCAAAAGCATTCATTAGCATTGGTCATTGCTTATAATTTGCGGTAAATAAGCGCAATTTATACAGGAAAATTGCATAAACCGCGGGTACAACCAATGGTTTTCAAAACCATCTTTGTGAATTTGGGCTAATGTGGTTATTTAGCTTTCCTTTTGGCATACAGGGCAATAATTTTTGTCACATGCACATTTGGCATTCAAAACATGGATGTGAGTGTTAAACCCCCTTTCAGCATTGTTTATCATATAACAAGGATCCACATCACTATCAGCATATAATGCACATCATTTTAGAATAATCACACACAGTTATTACATTTGAAACAGTTCAAACGACCTATGCCTAAATTAAAGCATGTTAAAGCTGTTGTAAAAGCATCTGATCCTTGTACATGTAATTCTTACTAATGCCTTCAATGATATCATGTGCCTTATTTCTATACTAATTACAATGAACATGTACAATCAATATAATGCACAGATTGTGATAGAATTTCAAATATATACATACAATATCATTTGCATAAAGCACATGTAAATACTTTTCGATGAGTTGAACTTCCTGAAGTCAAGGTGATTTCAAAAAGAAAATGCAACAATTGATTCATCGATACAAACAGCGAATGAGGGTGGGAAAGAATGAAATGACGGTTTGAAATATCCAACAGAAAAACTGTTGCAATAGCACACATTTAGGATGACTCCAAGCATTCACCAGGGATGCTATTCGCTGGGTCTTAAAAGAAGCCAAAACATATTACAGTGTTGTGGCTCAGTGGATTAGTCTCCGGACTTTGAAACACAGGGTTGTGAGTTCAAATCCCTTCCTTCAGCAAGAAATTTATCCACATTGTGCTGCACTCAACCCAGGTCAGATGAATGGTTACCTGACAGGAATTTATTCCTTGAAATGCCACTAAGCTGTAAAAGGCTGTGGGGCTAAAGTCAGGGTAATAATATCCAAGTCCTTTGGAAGTGCATAGAGACATTTAATGTGTTATGCACTATACATGAACTGACTATTATTATTATTACAGCCATATGTGCTGTGCAAAATAAAGTATGAAATTAGACATTTTTAGAGACTGGCATCTCAATTTCCGGGAATATATGACAGTATTGATCAATATCAAGTACATGCCATTTTCAATTCTTTACCAAACCAGCATGTAGTCCTGTCCAGAGTTTTCGCGACACTCTACCTTCAAAAGTACTTTCTTTGTGTAGACTGTACGTATCACACATCAGTTTCATGATGACACACATTACATTCAAATATACCCTCCTCATGTACATAGTACATATATCACACACAATATTTGCTAATATTGACGGATTACAAGAAGTTGACTACTAATGATTTATCCAAAAAGTGGGCCCTGGTAGACAACCTTGATCGATGGATCACTGATGTTTACTCCTATTCATTTCACATCAAGTGGCAGTGTATACATGTACATATATACATATATTGAGAAACTGATTCTTTATGAATTTTTTTTACAAGATCACACCATCACTTGGCTGGCAGAAAGGCATTACAATTCACATGTACGTCAAGCCCCATGCTTGTTGGAAAGGGAGGAAGGGTCAACTCTCTTGCACACCATGACGAAAACCTCCATTTGAGAACACTATACCCCAATTTTCCTCAATCAATTCTCTTCTCCAAGTACGACAAACCCACTGCCCCAAGTTTAAGTATCAAAACACCTGTTTCTTGACCTCGGTCCGAAAACAACACATCAGCCCGAGCGCAAAGCATGCCGCCATTTTATTTACTTACTTTCCTTATTTCGAGGTCGATTTTCTTCGTTCGAAATTGAAAATGGACTAACATTGGATTTCTGAATACAATAGGCCTTTGAAAACGTGATTGAATATCGAATACAATAATTTCATTCCGAAGGTCCTACTACAGGCAGAGAAGTCTTACGTAATAGCACAGCTGTTGTTTATCATTTCGTCCTTGGCTCAACGCTCATTTACTGGCCTGTGGAGGTGAAATTGAGAGAACGGGGATTACCTGGCCAAGAAGGGTTTATCGGGGCTTGGAAATGTTATTGAGAGTTTCAAATGAAAATTGGGGTAAAACACCGCAGTTTGCAATCTGAACTGCGGTCTTTCTCCAAACAGGGGTTTGACGTAATGCTGAACATTTTGAAAAATGTGCACTTGAGCTAACGACCTTATACCAGCAGAACAGGAACTGGAAATTGCCACACAACACAACTAGTGCCCTTCTGCCAGCAAGGCAATGATATCATTAGCTCAATAGTTGAAAGGCACTCAGCTAATACCTCTATGGCACTCACACAACAACGGCAACTCTAATTTCAATAAAAATCAGATCGCTGGAATGTTTAATGAGGTATGATTGTCTAGTAGTAAGAGGAAAGGGTGGAGTTACTGCCACCCCTATGAAAAAAAAAACAAGTGCCCCCTTTAAACATATTAAGGGAACACACATCTAATACAGGAGAAAATAGAAAATACAAGAAAACAAAAAGAGAAAGAAAATTACGGGGGCTGAAACATACATCTGCATTTTCTAATACTTTTTTATTGAAAATAATGGATGGAGTTTTATGGGGGGCCGAAATATTTTACGACCTGGGGGTGTTTCACAAAGATAAAATATGACTTAGGTCAAACTTTAATACTAATAATATTCCGCATTTATATAGCGCTAAATACATCGGAACGACGTCTCTAAGCGCTTTACAGACATATTATTACCCCGGTCATCGGATCCTTGCATGCCCGCATACAATGTATGCACCTTCTCCACTCCCTGGGGAGCATTCCAACAAGAGTTCCGAGACTCAACTGCTAGGCATACTACATATAGGCTTTCACATCCTACCGGGTACCCATTTAACACCTGGGTGGAGAGTGGCAAAGTGTGGATTAACGCCTTGCGAAAGAACGCTAGGCCATGGTGGGATTCTAACAAACGACCCTCTCGATTACAAGGCGAGAGTCAGAACCGCTACACCACGACGCTTGTGTCCTCTTGTCATGTGTCCTCTTGGCATGATCTGACCAATGCGGTCATGCCTTTTATACCGCGCCCAACTAGACATTTAAGTGACACTCTAAATCATTCTTTAAACTTTGTGAAACACCCCCAAGGAAAAAAAAGAAAATGTAAAAGGGGTGAAATGTGATATCAAATTAGAAGTATTTTGTCAAAATCCATTACAAATTTACATTTCTTCCACTGAGTTTAAAAAATTTGCTCATTTGCTTGGAGCTTTTTAGAAATTTTGCCTCATACACCATGTCTCAGAATATTTCGTTGATAATTATCACCAAAAGCAGGGGAAAGGTATCCCTTGTTACGGTCTTCTTCAAGTCTTAAGTTGTGGGTACCTGGCCCTCTCCAAATATGTTCCAATCAAAGAAACAGAATAAAATTGAAATCACTTTGCGAATGGACATTCATTTTCTTACATAAGTGACACGCTTTCATTTAAACCCTGTTAAAGGGTAAAAGTGCCGCTGCTCCACGAAATTGACCCGTGGACAACGCAAGCTTCCAAAGGCTGAATCATCCCTGATACACCTTCATTGCTACAAAGATCAATTCAGGGGTCAAAGGTCATGTAGTCAATGTCAGTGAAGAAGAGCCTGGATCTCATTGGGTGACAGCTTTCCTGTGAATTATAAAAATAAAATGGTGTCACACATACATGCATATAAAAAACATCACTAATATACTGATTTTTCTCAGTTTCACAACTTTTATGTAACAAAGGCCCAAAACTTTTAGACATTACTGTAACACTGTGAACCCAACATATAAGGATCAATCAAAGGAGATAAAGAAAGTGGTCTTCATGGTCAGGGGCGCATAACACAAAGGTTAGCAATGATTGTAGAACCTTTTCCTACGATTGATTGCAGTGACTACAATGTACAATCAATCGTGAAAATCAAGAGTACGATTAATGGCTAACCTTTGTGTTACGGGACCCAGGTTATCCTGTGCAGGTATTCACTCAAGGAAATTTAAATGAATCAACAAAATACCAATAAATATGTTCCATTAAGATTTCAGGAACAGTCCAATGGGGTTGGCAATTTTACTATGATATTCTTTCGAAGGTGAAACAACATTTGCTCCTTCGACAACAGCTCCCAGGCTTTATTTTGACTAAGATACAGGGTTGGGGTTGCAATATGGTTTCATGTATAGGTTTAGGGTTAGGTCTTGGGTAGGGTATAGTGCTAAATCTAGGGTTGAAGTGCAGCGGTTGGTGCCGCAACAGATGTTATAGAATCTCTTCCTAATGACATGGAAAATATGTGAATCTTATAAAAAAGCATTGTATTTCACTTCGCCCATAACAGAAATTTAATTTAAAACCAAGCCTGATAGAGAGCTGCAATGAGAAAACTCACCCGGTACAATTGTGCATCTAAACACCGGTAACCTGGTCTGGTACTTGTGGACACTGCTCACGTTAGGTTCCTGACCACCAAACACATAGAGATGTACAGGGACCGGGACATGATGGCGCCCTTTACTACTAAAACCATCCGCAGTGAATTGTTCATTGCTCTGTTGTATAGTTTTGGCATAAAGGGTATGGTCGGTTTGAGATCGTTTCTTCAGCACAGGACGCTTTCCGCTCGGCTTGGTAGGTTCTTTATGATACCGTTGAGTTCGGTTGGTAGAAGTTCTGTCATGTTGCCGCATGATCAGTGTGGCCATGTTCGGCAAATCATTAAGAGAAAGATGACGCTCACCAAGCATGCTCTCGATGACCAATTTCTGCTCCGTTAAACTATTTGATCGCTGACGAGGCTTCAACGTGTCATCGCCAATAGTAAAACCATCATTGACAAAAGCAAACTGCTCACACGACTGCCACTTGTTTTTCAAGTTCATGTCATCGATGGAACAGCTCAACAAAGGGATTTCATCCGATTTGGACTTTGGCATCACTTGGATAATTTGTGGCCTCTTATTGAACTTCTCCAGATTATTGCACCGAGTATTCCCGACGGATATCCCATTCCCAAACCCGTGCGACCTGTTAATCAATGTTTTAGGATTTTCAGGTTTGTCATAGTCCTCTATGCTGACTCTAGGTATGCTGGGAGCAGTACCAGGAGAGGCTATGATCTTATTGTGATTCACCAGATCAAGGTCTGTCAGCAGGACATCTCCAGAGGTTGCCTCAAGATTCCCTTCTCCATCCAGGGCAGCCAGAGCATCTGTCCCAACTGGTCTCACTCTTCTTTTCCTGAATGTCCTTGTGCTTGTATCAGATCTCTGACTTGCTAGGTCCTCCAGAAGGTTCTCCCTACTAGAGCTGGTTAGCTCATCAACAGGTATGAAAATCCTTGAGTTGTAGATATCTTCCTCCCCATCCACACCATCCTCTGGGCTACTGTCATCACCACGAACATCATCATCTGCATTTCTGCTCATCGCAGAAACAGTATCCCTAGAGTCACCAACATCGCTCGATGCAACGTGTCCATTGTTGGGGTGCACCCTGTTCCTGAATGCCCTCTCTTTCATGCTACCCTTGGAGTAAGCAGGAGATGAATGCGGTCTTGGGTGGGGTCTTACGTGGAGCGACGACATGCTGGGTCGTTGGAGGAAAGGGGCAGAGAGGGAGCGCTCATCTTGAGGTGGAAAGAGGGAGTTTGACTGTGGGATGTCCATCTCAAAGGTTTGGTGCATGGTTGGTGAAGGCACGATGCTACCCTTGTAGGGCACCTTTGTCCAACTCTCAGAACCTAGAAAATACAACACAAAAATAAAAAATATACTAACTTTTCTATTGAATACTGTCTTAGTTTTACTCACTGGGCTTGAAAATAAGCCAGAAAACAATTACGCCCAATATGTGCTGTACAACATGAAGCCTAAAGAATTTGGCTGTTTTCAGGTCCTGAACTCTGACAAAAGCCTGAAGACTAGAATTTCTATTATTTGTCCTCAAAAGACTGATGATTTCAATGATTTATGACTACACAAAAACTTGCTGACAGCTTGAAATAAAATCTGACAATGAGCCAGTCACAAAAATCTCATCTTTCAATCTATTTTCAGCAAGAAATTTACACACATTGTACTCAACCCAGGTGAGGTGAATGGGTACCCAGCAAGAAAAAATTCCACGAATGCCAGAACGCTTGCAGGCAGCACGGCCTAGCCGTGGTAATAATAACAAAATTATTGTAATGCGCAATTAATATAAATATAGAAATTGCGCACTTTACATGTAAATTATTATTCTTTTCAACTGTCTGTGAGCAAATAAGAGGATTTTGGACTAATGAGTTACACTTGTACCATTGGAAATGATGCACACCTAAATGTTTATAATCTTTGCGGGAAATGATATATATCTGCCTATTTCCTTGGGGATTATACGTCATGATATACCACTAACTTCAGTAAAAAAGTTTGATGAAATTTGCTCCAGCGACAATCGCTTCGCTGCCAATGCCACACATTAATGGAATGACCCAACTTCAACCCTGGATTTAACACTTTACCCTATCCTAAACCTATCTTTAAAACTTACTGCCACTCTAACCCTAAATCTTGACGAAATAAAGCCACAGCAAATGTGTCACTGTAAAAAGTGGGTTCACTTACTGAAGCTGAATATCCACAGGTCACTCCTGAGCACGCCGTCCTTGTCTTCCCCTCCATAGATAAGCATAGAGTCTCCAAGGCAGAGGGCCGAGTGACCGTGAAGGGCCGGTGGACCTTGCCAGTAGCGTACCTTGGACCAATGACCACTCCCTACAAAGTATAAAAAATTGTGAAAATATACAGAAAAATAATAATAGTTGCCAGGTTTTGCATGTCCAACCCCCATTTGTTTTTCTCATTCTTTCTTCACTTCACACCCTGCATTTGAAAGCCATGGCAATTTTGCTGATTTTAAAAATGATTTTAAAAAACATCTATAAATTATTTCAGGAAGGACGGGGCAAGACAGAGGGGAAGGCGGGTAAGTTGAGCACAGGGGCAAGTTGAGCCACCAGCCCCAGGCCAATAATGAATGAGTCAGACGTTGTGGTGGTGTCACATATTGATGACCCATTACATAACCCTTAACCCCACCACATTGTTTTCAACTTTGAAATAAAAAGTAATTTTTTACAAGGAAAAATACTAATTTCATCTAAAAAAGTAAAAAAAAAGGGTGTGAAAAAGATAAGTGCTTTTTACCCGCACACGTCTTTGAATGTAATAAAGAAATAAGAACAATATTGTTAGTCCATGTACGGATTCTCATCCTTGTCATACATGTAGTCTTTTAGATGATGGATACCTAAGAAATGTGTGGATGTGAAAATATTGCACTTCGTTCGGACCAGGGTAATTCGTACCAGCCAACATGGGGCAAGTTGAGCCATAGTAATTCTTCTGGTAATGTATAATAATAAAAAAAATCCTTAAAAAGCCATTGATATGCAGGCAGAAAGGAGCAAATTCACATGACAATTCTTTTACTTTTAGGGGATGTTAGTATTTATAGAGAATTAGCATGTGAAAAGACTTAAAATAAAAAATTGACATAATGGCTCTTCCCGCATACATCTTGTACATAGTTTTGGTGGCTGAACTTACCCCAGAATGTGGCAGGATTCACCCCATAGATGGGGTTGAGCAATTTGACATCGTTTTTTTTCAAAGGTCACAATGACTTTCAGTGTAGGGGTAGAAAGTTATATATATAGGTATATGGGTATAAAATATTTCCCAAGAATCAAATCTAAAGGCTAAGTACTTATTTCTACAATATCATTAGTCATATCAATTCTAACATGCAAAATGCAAGAAGTGTCACAATTTACCCCGCCTTCCCCAATATACATATCTAATAGTATTGCCTATTAGCGGTTATCATGAGAAGGAAAATGAATCAACTTCAACTTTACAATAAATAATTTGATATAGTGATTGAAACAGAAAACAAGTGGAATGCCTCTGGCCGTCTCACCTGCATCACGCGGTTCAATATAGCAGCAGTGCTGACTTTGAATACTACTCTAACTCGCACAAGATGTTCAGTGATACATGGTTACTCTTATGTCCACTTTTTATGAACTAGACCAATAAACTTACAGAGATATCATGGTTATTCAACAAAAAACCCCAACATGGCCAAAGTTCATTGACCTTACATGACCTTTGACCTTGATCATGTGACCTGAAACTTGAACAGGATGTTCAGTGATACTTGATTACTCTTATGTACAAGTTTCATGAATCAGATCCATAAACTTTCAAAGTTAGGATGGTAATTCAACAGATATACCCAATTCGGCAAAAGTTCATTGACCTTTGACCTTGGTATGTGACCTGAAACGTGCACAGGATGTTCAGTGATACTTGATTACTCTAATGTCCAAGTTTAATGAACTAGACCAATAAACTTTCAAAGTTATGATGGTAATTCAACAGATACCCCCGATTCGGCCAAAGTTCATTGACCCTAAATGACCTTTGACCTTAATCATGAGACCTGAAAATTGCACAAAATGTTCAGTGATGCTTGATTACTAAATATGTCCAAGTTTCATGAATCAGATCCATAAACTTTCAAAGTTATGATGGGAATTCAACAGATATCCCCAATTCGGCCAAAGTTCATTGACCCTAAATGACCTTTGACCTTGGTCATGTGACGTGAAACTCATGCAGGATGTTCAGTGATACTTGATTAACCTTATGGCCAAGTTTTATTAACTAGGTCCATATACTTTCTAAGTTATGACGTCATTTCAAAAACTTAACCTCAGGTTAAGATTTGATGTTGACGCCGCCGCCGTCGTCGCCGCCACCGTCGGAAAAGCGGCGCCTATAGTCTCACTTTGCTTCGCAGGTGAGACAAAAAATGAATATGCAACAAAGAAAATAAAGAGTCATTGACAACAATACAAAGAAGATAGACCACCTGTGAGGACAACAAGTTACAGTTGCGGCTGCAGAGGCCAAATTTTGAAAATCATAATTAGGGCAAATTGCAAGAGACCCTGAATTACGTGCGTGTGGCACACATCTCGAGGGTGAAGAAATCAACCATTGCTGAGACAGTAACTCTTGCACATTCTGAGCCTTATTTTGCATTGGTTGATGAGTTAAGAAAGTTCCCACTATTCTAAACAAACAAGACACAAACAAGTTCAATACGTATTTTGACACAATTTTCTGAAAAATTAATATAAATATATATTTTTTTTTGGGGGGGTGCACTAGATGCTCTCAAGTGCAATCTGAGTCTTATTTTGAGATAGTTGACTTTTTCAAACAGGTTTCTCAAATTTTTTCTTTCTCACTTGCCAGTGTTATCACACATTGATCACTCCACTCTGATGGTTAAAAACATTTGGTAATGCAATAATGACCCCTATATAGGAGGCTGTTTTCCAAAACTGTTAATAAGTAACAAATAACTTAACATGCGACCGGTGACCCTTTCTCGTGCTACATGATTTACCCCTATATAGCTAACTTAGCACCAAAGAAAGTGTTCCAGTCATGCATACAGTCATCTGCAAGTTACTAACAGCTTTATGAAACATCCGCCTGGTTTCGCTGTACTTCAAGCTTACCAAAGTCCCATTTCCACATGTCTTGGAGCGGCTGGAGATTCTTGCTGCCACCGTAGATAAACATGGAGTTATCATGGATGACTGCAGAGTGGCCGTGTCTCGGAGGGGGGCAGGAATCCTGTGAACTGTAGACCATGGTATGCCAATAGAGCGAATCTATAGGATTAAGGCTTTTGATCTGAAGAAAATAATCATATCTGGAGCTAATCTGCATCATATTCATATCACACAGAAAATTCATATATTCTCTCATTTCACTTCTACCTCTCCACTTTTCTCAGTCTCTTCCTTCTACCTCTCCACTTTTCTCAGTCTCTTCCTTCTACCTCTCCACTTTTCTCAGTCTCTTCCTTCTACCTCTCCACTTTTCTCAGTCTCTTCCTTCTACCTCTCCACTTTTCTCAGTCTCTTCCTTCTACCTCTCCACTTTTCTCAGTCTCTTCCTTCTACCTCTCCACTTTTCTCAGTCTCTTCCTTCTACCTCTCCACTTTTCTTAGTCTTCTCTAGGTCTTTTCACAGATTGCAATTGTCCATATCAACATGCCATGCAAACCTTATAACAAAATGGATGTAGCAAACAAACCCAAATGTCTTTTTGACAGTTTTAATGAGACTTATACTGTACTTGGCCTTTTCAGGGCTGATGTCGCATTTTTGTTCTTCCTGGGAATCGAAGTATATCCCCTATTTAGAAAACCAATTAATATATTCAAAACTGGATAAGCTCTGGCATCAATGCTTCTCTGTATAAAAGAACAGGATATGCCTAATTAGTGTCACAACTTTGGAGCTAATTCAATGAACCCATTAATGGTAAAAAAAACTAATCCTCATTTTATCAACTTCGAACAATATCATGAGGGTGAGGAAGTGTACCTGAAAAGAATTGTTAATCTTAATCCCTCTTTTCTCAAAAGTAACAGTCTATGGTAGTGAATGGTCTCCTCTGTATAATGATGGTTAGGATTCTCCAATAGCCATCGGTTATATATCATTCAAGAGCTGAGAATCTCTTCTTTAAAGTAGGCATACCTAAGTGAAAATTTTATATTTACGGTGACTTTTCGTGGACTTTGCCATGCCTAGTCATAAATGAAAAAAGTTGATGAAACATCTCCCTGAACAAGTTCTTGCAATCGAAAGGTATCATTGCAGTTGGGCAGTTAATCTAATTTCTAATAATAAGCCTAATTTAACCAATTGCCAACTGGAACAGGGCGATACCTGTACAAGGTCTGTGGGAATTACAGAATTCAGTACTCAATGGGTAAATGGTTCTCACCAAAATCCAAAGTCCACATTTCATTACAGGATCCTTTGAGGTCCAGGTGGCCTCCAAACAGGTGCATCCCACCGTTGTGACATACCACAGAATGACCCCTGCGACTGGTAGGGGTCGTGACCTCCGAGGTGATGACCTGCTTCCGCCAGGTGAACTTGGTGAGGTCGAGGATCCAGAGAGAGGTTTCTCCTGGGTTATCGAACCCACACAGTCCACCGAATATGAAGATGGACTCCTGTTTGTCAGACAATGATGTAAAAGGAGGATGCCAATCACATTAACAAATACAGTAATTTGAGGGGTGATGATGATGGTGACCATCATCACCATCATAATCATTATAGTTTTCATCATAATACTGTATATTATATATTCAGTATAGTTTTTGGTTTATCATGCTCTCAAGCATATTTGCTTACAATGAAAATCATCTTCAGCATGAGATTTCATGTTCAGCGATGTTGATTTCTTATTTATTTTCATTTCTTTTGTTATATTTCTGTTTAATATCATATTCTATTGTTATCAATCAAATAAAACAAAGGGATTATGGGTAGAAATGTTTGCAGTGATTAACCTTATCTTAACTGGGCTATTTCGGACCAGAAAAATAGGGGGGGGGGAAGGGTGTTGGTGGGTAAATTTGACCCCCCTCAGATCTTGGAAACTGACCGCTGTGAAAATTTGCATGCGCATAGAGCTGGATGTTAACTACAAGGACGTATAGTAAAATTTTTAAAAATTAATTGTTTATATTTTTTAGTAATCAATTATGCAAATATGCGTATGAAATTTGCCCTAAATTTGGCTCTTTGTGTAAGTTTTTGCCTTTAACTCAATTTACATAGCTAGTTGAATGCTAATTTTTGGTGGGAGTATCAATTGACCCCCCCCCCCCTCTAGAAATTTTGTTTATTAAGGGTTAAAGGGCAATGTCATTACTATATCACAACAAAGAGAAAACAAATGCCACAAAAAATCTTCAATGGACATTGTTTTGATATACGACAAAATATAACAAAGTCTGACTAATGTGCTTTCGACTTTTAGGCCGATCAAAATTTCCTGATTTTTCTGTCATCTGAGGCATTTTCCCCTAATATGAGGTATTTCTTAATATGCAATTCCCTCATTTTTCCCTGACTGGAAAAAAAAAAATTTCCTTGATGGGCTGGGAACCCTGGATACCTTGTAGCCGACCATGGTATGGTCCTGGAGAAGGGGAGGGGTATCTCCACAGCACTCTAGCTTGGTCCAGAGGCTTGTACTAGGTTCAAACCTCCACATGTCCTTGAGGGATACATTCCCACATACTCCACCATACAGGTAGATAGAGCCATTGTGGTGGCACGTGGCATGCTTACTCCGAGTCCTTGGGACCTGATGCAAGAAAAAAAAGATGAAATGGGGAAAATATCGATAAAAATGATGTTTTGTAAGTTTACAGTACAACTCATCACTGGGTTGATAAATTTATTTGGTTTTACAACAGAGCTCTCAAGCTGAGCAAGAATATTTCAGTATTTTAAATGCAGTAAATCAGTATTTTGGTAACTGAAAGAAATCAAGCATTTTCAAAGAAATAGCATAGAAGTTAGAACAGATAAAACAGAAACTTATGAAATCAGTATTTTGCATGAAAACATATCAAGTATTCTTCTCATTTTTCTATTCTTCTCATTTTTCAGTACTGAATGCTGACCTTTTACTTGCCAACTTTGCTACTGTAAGCAGATGGTTAACATCCTTGATAGTCTATTAAACCCAAGGCCTAAAATCATTGGCCCACTATCAATTGATCCAATTGGCGTTTGGTCTATCCTACATGTACATGTGGTCTAGCACCCACTTAGACTAATTCTCATTTAGTCTAGTGCCAAATCTTCACTTTTCACTTTGTCTACTTCGTTTTTTGCCAAATGTAGATAGACCTCTGTAAAAAGGGTACCAGTAATCTAAGAACTTGTGACCCCAACATCTAGTCACATCATCCTCACTAAAATATGCATACATGTGTAAAGTCTGAAATGGAATTCTCAAAGACTTAAATACTCAGTTACCGCTATTGCGTGAGTAAGATATTTCCCACTGGGACATCAACTTATATACCACGGAATGCATGAGCGTGTAAAGACATACAAGATCAGTTGTGACCAAGGCAAGTATACCTGTGTGCTTTCAGGAAAGATATGAGTCCAAACGAAGCTGTGTCCTATGTGTAGCTTGGTGTGGGTCAGTGCTGGCAAGTCAGTTATTCTTACATCCTCATTCATTCTATCACATAGCACTCACAAATTTTCATTTTTCCATCCTGAAAAAAAAGAGAAAATTAATCAATTAATGATAATATGCAGACCACTACAGCAGATAAACAATAAATAATAAAATGCAGAGATAATAATAGTTCTTCATAAAAATAACAGAAAAAGTATTATAGGCAGGGGCGAACATCTGGGGATTCTTTATTTCGAGCCCTAGCAACCGACCTGGCCGATAAAACAATACACTAGCGACCGTACAGCAGTGCAGCGTTTTGGGATGCCTAAAGGTACAGTGCTTAATACCAAACACGACAAGGGGAAGATCAGACACTTCGGCGATGTTTTGAAACGCTTGATTAATGCTCATCAGGAAGGGTGCCCACGTGCGTTGAGTAAGTAAACCTTTAAGTTTAATATTCATTCAGAAATCTTTACCTGTGCTCAATGTCCCAAGTTGCCCCTCATATCGCCATGTTTCACGATGAGTGAATGCAGAGAGCTTTCCAAACATAATTCCTCATGCAGTTGGTCAATTCCAATTCAATTCAGAAGCTACACTGTACATGCACACCCTGTGGCAAGTGTAAGGTTTCCCATCCTATCATATAACGTTATATGCAGCAATGGAGAGAGTACATGTAAGAAAGAGAGAGGGAGGGAGATCAAGAGAGAGGGGGGGGGGGGGGAGACAGAGTCAGAGTGAGAGAGGAGATAAAAAAGGGTGGAAGAGAATGGGATATAAAATAATAATTAAGATTGTTGATTTTAAATTGTACAAATGCAATATCAAAAAAATCGCATTCAAAGTTTTCAAATTTTTTTAAAAATGTTGTAATAAAACACACGTACCCAGGATGTGTACAAGTACATTTTAGATGTCATCCACATGTAAAATAAAACAGAATCTAATGAATTATATACATGTATCATAGTCTTTGTTTTCCACCTAGTTGCAAATTGTGATCAGTCATGCATGAATGATTATAATTCATTATTTTCATACCTTTTTGTGATCATTGATGTGGAATTTGCAATGCTTCAATGATCATGATTTACTTTCTTATTTTTCATGAGAGATGAGATCTCCAAAAAAAGGAAATCTTTTAAGCATTGCATGCTATGCTTCAATGATCATCGCATGATCAGAAAATATGCATTCTTAAATTTCTTAATAATTTACAATTTTTCACTAGGTGCAAAACAATGGCTTTATACATGTATCCCTCTTTTATATGATAATTATATAATATTGACTGGCCTTGAGGGAAACATCAAATATACATGTACATGTATTTCACGCCATAGACTCATATTGGCCAGATTCTTGAGATGAGGGTTACATGGTTCTTTTTATTGAAGGGCAATATATTTGATGCTCCCCCAAAAAAGAGCCGGTCAATATCATCAAGATCAGATGTCTAGAGCAAAATCATGAAAATTGAGATATTTCTTTGAAGAATAGGGTTAATGTGTCATGTTTATATCAGGGGCAATGCTCTGCACCTTATCATTATGACATACTTGAAGCGACCTGATCCAGTGCTCTTTTTATTATGATGAATAATGTTGCTGCGGGGATCATTATAAGGCGTATCTCTTTATACGCATTCTCAAATGTCCGGATGTGAGACCGAGCAAAATACAAACAATATCTACATGTACATATCCCTTCCCAATATCCAGAAAATCTAGGGCAATACGGTTTTGTAAATTACCAGCTCAGATGTCTGATACAGGTGATAATTCAGTATATTTTATGATGACCAAGTTAAGAATTGTCTGGTTCCAAAATTCATCTTCTCATTTTGCATTTTTCTGTATGTACAGGTACATGTGTGTACAAATAATTCTTGTATCACTGTACGACGAAGGCACTCAAGGCAATGGAAATGTTTTACATGTATCTTGGTTTGTTCTCCGTTCTATTTATAGAATGATGCAATCCCCCTTCAGCATGTTTGAACGAGTCATCAAAGCAAATAATCAATAATACATTTTTACACCCAGATAGGTGTGTAACAATGGACTCACCGAGGCTGTCTATTGTCTGACACATGAAGCCTCTATCAGTAGCTTCAAGTGAACAATTGCAAAGCCCTTAAAAATCTTCTTTATTGTTCAATATGAATGATACTGTGACGATACAGTGCTTTCAAAGGCACTAAAAATTAAAAAACAAAAATACATGCAGTGCTTGGTGGGTGTTTCATAAACCTGTTCGTAAGAAATTGAAGTAAATTTACTAGAAATATCCCTATTTAAAAAAGAAAATACTACTTGTTAATACTTTACACTGGAACTTTTCCAAAATTACAAAAGGAATTTATATCAAAGGTCATGGGTAATCTACATGTACCGGTACATGTAAATGTATAACTTTGACTACAATTACAAGAGTAACATGACCTATCCTCTTTCATATTTTCTTCTTCTTCTTCTTCTTCCAGGCTGGTACAGTCCGCCACTGGCGTATTATCGTACCTTGTGCTTGTCAAGTGTTGAGTGTACAGTGCAAGTAAAAATTTCTACAATGGACTCTATGTGCAGCTAAAAAACCAGACTGAAGCTTAACGAAGCTTGACACACTGCACCTCCAGCTTGAAAGGCTCCAATGAAGTGCAGTTGACAGCTACAGGTGGTAATGAATTCCACAGCCTGATAGCGTCTGGATAAAAAGATGTTTGGAGAAATCGTGTCCTTGCATAGGGAACCAGGAGTTTTTGTGGGTTTCCCCGAGTGCGTGGGGCTGTTACTGGAATGAGATTGGCGGACGGAAGATCAACCAAGCCATGGAGTATGCTGTATATCATATAAACTTTCTGCTGAGCTCTCCTCTCTTGAAGACTTGGCCACTGAAGCTGATGAAGCATAGATGTTACACTGCTTGTGCGGCGGTAGTCATCTAGGACAAAACGGGCAGAACGCCTCTGTACCATTTCTAACTTTCTGGTGTTCTCCTGTGTGGATGGGTCCCAAACTACCGCAGCATACTCCAAGACAGGGAGTATCAGAGTCTTGTAAAGTAACACCTTTGTCTTTGGTGGACAGGCCCTCATGTTCCTCTGCAGAAAGCCCCGTACAGAGTTAGCCTTCTTGGTGATTGCATCCACATGATGATTCCATTTCAAGTTGCTCTGCAGATTAACTCCCAAATACTTGGTGGAGTCCGTTACCTGTAAGCGCTCCCCATGAATGTCATAAGGAAAGGACACTATGGATGTTTGTCTCTTATTTGAGACATGCATTACCTGACATTTTTGTGGATGGAATTGCATTAATGAGTCGGTTGCCCATTCCTGGAGTGCATCCAAGTCTTGCTGCAAGCATCTTGCGTCATCTGGGGACATTACCTTCCTGTACAAGATACAGTCGTCTGCGAACAATCTCACTGTTGTGCCTGGAGAAACATGGCTTGGCAGATCGTTAATGAAAAGCAGGAACAGGAGAGGTCCGGTCACACTACCTTGTGGTACGCCTGACAAAACAGGGCAGGTGTGAGAAAAGCAGCCATTGAGTAGCACTCTTTGTGAACGTCCAGAAAGGAGATTCCTAATCCAGCAATGGGTATTACCTCGAATCCCGTAGTAATGGATCTTATGCATCAATCTTCCATGGGGAACTTTATCGAATGCCTTAGACATGTCTAACAAGATCACATCTGTTTGATCCTTGGCCTCTAGGCCGCTGAAAAGATCTTGCATAGTAAGGATAAGTTGAGATGTACATGATCTTCTCTTCCTAAATCCATGTTGGGCATCTGACAAGATGTTGTGATCATCAAGATGCTCATGGATCCTACTGGACACGATGTGTTCTAATGTCTTACAGATGATTGAAGTCAAGGACACAGGCCTATAATTGACTGCTTTACACCGATCGCCTTTCTTGAAAATTGGAACAACATCCGCTTTCTTCCAGTCCTCTGGAATGACTGCCTGATCAATGGATGCCTGAAAAAGCACACACAAGACTGGCGTGATTTTCAGTGAGTAATTACATGTACGTGCGGGCCATTGAGTGTCGAGGGCTTGCTGTTTCTTTTTATTAAAGGACATGCCTCATCTGCTCAAACCTTACCTTTGAAAACTAAAAAGCAAGAGTTTCCTTCAGGTGGCAATGAATGCAGAAAATATTGTTTGTGACCTGAACAAGTTCTCATAAAAATAGGGGTAATGTACATGTATCTTGGTGACTGTGTGGGTCTGTATAAAGCCATGATTGCTCAATGAGTGGTTTCTGACAGAACTCAATTGGAATATCTATTCAACAAGGCAAAGATCATATTATTCTTCAAACTTGCACCACAATAATCCCCTTTTTAAAGGATCCACAAAGAATGGAATGTGGTACCCCATTCATCATGCACGGTGTAAGATATACATGTAGGGAGGGGGGGGGGGGAAGAATTAAGAGATAAAAGAATTGCACAATGAAAATAAAATATAATACAAGATCCAAATCAAATACAGTATACAGAGAGAGGGAGGGAGATAGAGACAGACAGGTAGAGAGAGGAAAAGAGCAGAATTGAGAAGCAGCAATGTACCGTACGTAGTTGAATATGGACTACAAACAGTATAATTTACCTTATACATGTAAATTCCTTAACTGTATATTAACATTGACCTCATCATCTCATGTATTTGGATGTGTACTTTGTATTTGTTAGTTCATAAAACAAACAAACAAGAAGAGATTGTGATATGAATAGAATAGAGTCCATAAAAAAATTGCATTTGATTGCATGAAAATTTTCAAAGGAGACAGTAGAATACAAGAACATGATCTACAGCATACGTGTATGCATGCATACACCAACAAGAATGCAAACGCTAATTAATCACTCAATAAAACCAAATTTTGCATGAAAATTTGTTAACATTTTACAAGCTAAACCCTAACATACATTTGTACATGTACATGTACACTGTACCACCACACCAACACCAACAGAAAAAGATCATGTTTACATAACTCTATGGCAACCAGGAATTCCTTGTAGTATATTACTGGAACACTCAGTGCAAGGCCTAAATCTAAAGAGCTTCCACGCACAAATGGAAATTCTATTCAAGGGCTTATTATGAATTCAATTAATTAGTGCATTAAGTACAGGTTGCATTAACGGATTTAGAATAATTGCAAACAAGTACTCGGTAAGCAGAAAAATCAATACAAGCATAATCAGATAATTTCTATTCGTCATTTTCCCCTTTCTAACCAAGAAGAAAAGATGGAAATTTTGCAATCTATTGATATCTTGTCACTTACAAGTATTAGATTTACTCAACGAACCATAAATAGCCCTCTGTAGGCTTAGAATGGCTAAATTTGAATGCGTACATGTAGCCCATTTTTCCTTAATAACATGTAGAGGTTTTGCATGTATGCCCAAATCCATGAGTGAATGCTGCCGAAGAACTTAGAGAGGATCGTGAGAATATAATGACCTTCCTTGTAAAATAAAATCATCAAATAGCGTTTTTTTTATAAAATCTTAATCAGAGAAGTCGATCTTGCCCTGATCTGTAAAGAATAGTGTGACAAGGCGGGTGGGGTGTAGGAATGGGTCAGGGTGGAGGGCAGGTTTTGGGGAGGGATGGGGGTATCTAACAAAGTTTTTTTTCCCACTGTTGTTATTGCTATTCTTTTTTTTATTTGGATGTCAAATACTTTGCTTGCATTTGAAATCATGCTTTTCTTTTTGTTACAGTGTATGTACATGTATGCTCTGGACCCCAGGGAAGAACAGCATTGTTTTAAAGCTGAGTGGGTTTATCCAGCCATTTCACTATACCTTTCATTGTTATTATATGTACATGTATTACTGTGTATTTATTTTTGTAATGTTGTGATTAGAAAACTGATTAGAAAACAAATACCAATACCAACGTTGACACCTGAAGAATCTTAATATAGCCCCATTATTCTATAATTAAAGGCATGTACAAATGTACATCAAAAATATTAAAATCCACACTGAATAACTGTATACTAACTGTTTTACACTACATATTGTGTTTATTTGAACCAATAGGCCTACATGTACAGTACATTCACATATGAATGCAAAAGCAATGATAATGTCAAATGTCATAAAAATGTGTAGTGACACAAAGATATCAACAAAGATATCACACCATTAGTGAGAGAGGATTGGAATGATTAGGGCGCACCATCCAAATAAGCTCCTTATTTTCATCACTCTTTAATATATATATTTTCATATTGTTTGCATGATATGATCTAATTAAATAGCTCTTCTTATTTTTTTGGCTTTCATTTTGGCTGCATACACTCACCATTTCTGGCAGATATTTTCATTCACTGAAAACATGGGACACTCGCTCTGAATCTACACCGCCCCACCTATGCATATTCGCGTCAGCTCTACTGCTCTTCTACATACTCTGTGAAACCGGTCTGCACTAGTTTTCAGCACAGCCATTGTCTTGCTTCTGCACCAGGATTCTGCAAGGTTTTGATCTAGAGTCTACTAGCAGAGCTACCAAGTCTCATGCATTGTGCGTGAGACTCACGCATTCAGGGTCCGTCTCATGATCTCACGCACGGCACCCATTTTTCTCAAGCATCGGGACCCGACCAAAAAAAGAGAAACATACACACTGGCCGACCGCCTTCGCAGTTCGCACGTCGTCGCGTCTACCCCAGCATGCCAGACGAATCAAGAGTGCAGTCAGCAAACAGCTAGTACGTGATACGATGAATCGCGTGCCCGCATCGCATGGTTTTGTAGTATGGAACGATATCATGATAAAGTGCATTTATCACGCGTGCATGCAGAGACGCCAAGTCATGACAATCTCACGCATAACATTTTTTTGAACTTGGCATCTCTATACTAGACCTACTCCTCCATCCAGAACTGGTATTGTATAACACTGTGAATGTGATTGGTTTCTACATGTTCTGTGGAGCTACATGTACTATTTATGCATGTTTTGCTCTGGCCTCTGCATGTTAATGTTATCAAGAAAGCTTGTGTGCTTCTGTGCTTAGCGAGTACCATACGTCACCATACATGTAGTATTGGTAACTGTGCTGCCTCTGTATTTGAAAATCTGTCGTGACCGTCTATGCATGTAATTGTTATTGTGATACTGTATATAACCGTATTGCTTGGGGACTCCTGTGTTTCTACTACTAGCCTGTTTAGATGTTGGTAATTCTGTTGGTGTAACTTCTGTATTAAACCTGTGCTGCACGTAGTGTGGAGCATCACTTTTTGTATCCTGTCTACCTCTATACACGTACCATAAAATTAAAAAGTACTAGGGCCTAGATCTACGTGTACGTGAACTAAGATCACTACCTCAGAGACCTTGCTGTAAAAATATCATCTGGACCCCGTCTGTGAACGCACTGTGACTGTCCTTGCTTCTTCATCCTTCTATACTACATAGTGAATAGTAACTACTCAGAGTCTAGCCCCTCATTGTTGTCTCCAACCTCCCCATGTTCAATAATGGCTCTTACAAGGCGGAGTTTTGACAAATCTGGATCTGCATACATGCTCAAAGAGACTCTGAAAAATGGTGAGAAGTGGATATCTGCCTCCTTCCCTACGAGGGTATTATTCGATGCCTTAAGGACATCACTATATCTTTAGTAAAGGAATTTCCTTGCGAGTTTCAAGCTGATCTTGTACCGTCATGGATTGTCTCCGGGTGAATCCCTAATGAGCACACTGGAATCACTTTCCAAAATAGACTCAAATCTGGCAAAGCTGGCGAACAAAAGCACTTTGAAATAATCCTCTTATACTCTTCGTCAAAATTACAGCTACAAAGAAAACATCTTTTGCACTGCTCAAGCACAATTCTTCCATGGATCACAAAGAACCTTAAATCAAGCCACCACAACTTCTTCCAGACTGATGACCTTCAAGTCCTTCTCAACAGCATAAGCACCTACATATCCCCTCAGTCTGCTGACAACACATGCCTTTGTACTCCATCTGGTAAAGAGATATTATGCTGTCTTTGCATCCAACATGCCTGCTTGGATGTGGTATAATGTAACTCTTGCAATGACAGGCTTCACTTCTCTTGCTGTGCTCTGTCTCATCAGGATATCAACAGGATCTCTGATGCAGATGAAAGGTTCTCTCAAGTGCCCTTCTTGCTCCAACTCTTCCTCTCAGTCATCCCAGGGCTCCCAGGGTGGGGTAAATACATACCTCTCTCCAATTTGTGATTTGTCCTGCTCTCCCATAACAGACTCAGTTGAATGCCTAACACGTGCCTCTAAACTCCCTCACTTTGTCTCAGCAGAGTCGCTCACTATATCTCCACCTCTCCCCAGTGCTATGACGACCAACACATCACACTTGGCTCCCTCTGCTGTCACCTAATAGACCATTACCCCTGTGCTTATGTCTGTAAGCTCCCAGACATCTCTTGTAACAATACCATCCAACTGCAAACCAATTTTAGCTACCCCTCATCTGGAAACTGCCCTCCATGCTCTAAATGTCCAACACTGGAAAAAAAAACCCTCAGAAGCCTCGGTTTCTCTTGATGCAAAGAAGATGGCCTTTGCTATCCTTAACTCTGAACAAGAGAATGTACATGTATCCTATAAGCCACACAAGGTAAATCAAGAATACAAATCTCTGAATCGACAGGATGAAGCTACATGTATATATATCTGAGTGTGTTAAGGAGTCAACCCTCTTCCCCTATAATAATGCTATTCCCTACTGTTATGCACAATTAAGTCCTGGGACTGAATGAACAATAAAGACTAAAATGTTCATAAAGGATGTACATGTACTTTTGCCCCAAGTGTCAACACATACTACATGTAAGTGTTTAGAGTACGATTTGCACGAGATGTCACAGGTGGGGCTGTACGAAACCCAATGTTGTAGGTGAAGGTAAAAACTTTTGTGCTGACCAATTCTTTACACTGTCTAGATCAGAGAGAACACGTGGACACAATTTGAAAATTCAGAAGACAAGGTGTATTCTCTCAGAGAGTTGTCACACAATGGAACAATCTACCAGATGAAGTTGTGAACAGTCAAACTGTCAACATGTTCAAATCATCTTTGGAAAAGGTCCCTGAACATGTACAATCCAGATGAAAATTTTCTTTGTCCATGCTCTACCCATGCCACTCAAAGCCAAATAAGTTTTAGGTATGGTTGGAACTACCCCTTATCGACCACCTAATTTTCTAAGTATCGTATCTGCGAAAAATATTTATCAGTTTTAACTAGTTTTTGTCTCATTTGTGCAGAAAATTGAGCAGATCAGAATCCCATGATTTGATCGGTGACTCCGATTCAAATTGCGTACATGTAGATATCAGCGAACAATGAATACGATGGTATACATTTGCACCCTGCTTTTGAAATCGACCACCCGCGAGACAAGTTTACGGCAGAATTTTATCGCGGTGGCGAAATATTTTTACTCTTCCAAACCAGTTATATGATGTCAACATGCTAAATGATTGTCTCACTACTGCGAGCTCCGGCACATTTGACGATTGACGGATATTTGTTCTAAAGCCGTTTTCTGTCTTGACAGATTAGGATTATTTCCCTTCAATATGTATTTTAAATTGATGTAGTTGCATTTAAGTTGATGACCTACTCCGAATTTATGTTTAGTATGTGCATATGTGAGTGGATATGGTTGTGTGTATATATGTGTGTTTATATCAGTTTTCCATTCTATTTTTAGCATCTTAGCCTTGTTATATATTTTTTTTCTCTCCTTTTGTATCTTGTAGATTAGTATATCCTATGTTTTATGTTAATAATCATAAGTATCCCAGGGCCCTACTCACAAGCTTTGCTTTTATTAATAAGGGGGTCCTAAAACCAATTTGTCTATGCTATAATCTAATTGATGTACAATTGTACATGTACATTATGTTTATGTACTCATTTACGTTGTATGTATATCTATTTTGATTATGATGTGATGTTTTTGGTTTTGAATAAATAAACTTGAACTTCGAAACGGGGCAGATTCGGGTCTAGTCAAAACAATTTTGATAAATCATACTAAATTTTTACCCTTTCTTTTTCTCTTAAAATTAATTCTTACCGTTCCTATGGACACTGCGCCTACTCTCCCACGCGTACCGTTTGTAATACGCAATAATTTTAATGCGCGCAAGGTGGTCGGTTTCAAAAAGCGGTGATCGATATGTGGTGGTCTCACTATACATACCAACGTTAGCTTTGGATACTGAACGTACATGTATAGTACATGTCTTTGTATCATCCCATTTAGATATCGTAACGCTTTACAGTACTTGCTGGTTTACCACAATCTTGTATAGTCCCCCTTCAAAGAATTCAAAATACTGCAGCTAGACTGGTAACCCTCACTAAGAAATTTGAACATATCACTCCTATTCTCTACTCCCTCCATTGGCTCAAGGTTCATAATAGAATTATTTTCAAGCTCCTTCTCCTTGTCTATAAAATCATCCATGGTCTCGCCCCATTCTACCTTCAAAATCTTATCTCTATCTGTCCCTCAACGTCTCTGATCTTCTTTTACTGCTCACCTTCGGCTATCTCTTGGACACCGAACTTTTACCCGTTATGCCCGTGGCGATCGTGCTTTTTCTGCTGTTGCCCCCACTCATTCAATGAACAAGGTTATAATATAACCTTGTTCTCAGTTACATCTCCATGTGTGGCAAAATAAGGGTGGCAATGTTTGGATTATTTTCTCTTTTTCTGTGGGAAAAATGCTTGACTTTCTTTGTCAGTTTTCATTACAGCTATTCATCATATAACTTGGCTCTAATGTAAATTTGATTCTTTAAATTATTTTTTCTTAATTAAAAATAGAGATTGAAAAATGAAAATTTTCTTGCCATATTACTTTCCACCAATAGAGTGTATGCCCTCTGAGGGCGTACACAAAAATATGCCAAAAATTCAAGGTTTTGAGCGCTCTGGTGAATGCAAAAATTATTCCAACATTACTAATGAAAAATAAATTGCAACTGTATGGAAATTGGTATTTTGGTCACAAAAGTGATATTTTAATGATTTTTAAAGTGTGAGCTATGTACAGCATTGGCATACGGCATAGTCCTACCTGTAGATTCCCCACAGGCAGGATGGTTGCAGTGAACAAGTGGTTGCCCCTAAACTCTGGAACAATCTCCCCTCTCCATCCGTAATACATCCACTGTCGAATCTTTCAAAACACTCCTCAAATATTTATTCTTAGATCATTAAGCAGTCCACTTAATTCCATATCCGTTCTATCTCACTGTATTTTGCTACTTCTTTTTTTCTTTCCAATAATGCGCTTGCTGCGGCTTAGTTAAGTGCTACCGGTAGATCTAGATCTAGGCCCTATATATATAATTAAATGTACAGAGTCAGAGGGGCAAAAAAGTTGTACCGGTATAGGCCTATAACTTTATGCCTAGGCCTACTTCCAAGGTAAATTCCCGGAGGGGGCCACTTCCATTCACGAGTGGATACCATGCGCGACCATGGGGTCTCGAAAAGCACCCTAAACACGTAATTTCCATATTCTGAAAATGCAACCCTTAACAAGTATTGGCGTGTGAAACCCTACCCTTAACAAGTATTGAAAACAAAACGATACTCTTGGCAAATATTCCCTGAAATGAACCCCTAAACAAGTACAGGAATGTTTTATTGTTACGGGTCCTTCGGTCGTCGGCTTTACCTTATTTGGTTTAGTACGACCCCACCTTCTACACCTCGCGCAAATCGGACTCTAAACACGTAGTGTTGGGGCGAAAAGGACATCCTTTATAAAACATTTTAATTTTGTTTTATTATCCCCGCAAATTCGACCCTAAACACGTAATTTTCCTAGCGAAATAGATACCCTTTTTTCATTATTTTTGTGTTTTTGACACCCTTATCACGTTACGTACGTAACGTACCCTATCGTGAAAAGGACATCCTTTTTACATGTTTTTTTGGTCGCGCATGGTATCCACTCGTCAATGTAAGTGGCCCCCCCCTGGGGTAAATTCCATTTCCAAGGTAAAAACTTTCTTCTTAATCTTATTCTCAACATTTACCAAAAATTAAACACACGTTCCTCCACTTCTCCTTCTTCTGGAAATAGTACAGTCCACCGTCTGGTGTATTGTCGTATTGGTGAAGTGCAGTGTGCAAGTGTATGTACGGTACATTACCGGTATCCGATAAAAAATTGCTTAGGCCTACACTCTACAGCGTGCAAGTAAAAACAACCACCGTTATTAACGGAGCTGAGTCTTTTGTACCGCTTTTTTAAAGATGTGTAGAGAGGTACAATTAACTGTGCTTTGGGGGAAGGAGTTCCAAAGTCTTAATCTTATCGAATCTCCACCGAGCGAGCTCGAGTCAAACCAATCAGCCGGCAGCCATCGCCAGTCTCGAACTCCGCGGGACAGCTCCAGTTCTTGCTCCTCCGGCGGCGCGCTGCCCTGGCTTTGAAATTGCAAGCTTTGGAGAGCTCTCCTCTTCGCTCCTGCCCTGGCTTGTTCAGTGCAAATTTGTAATATTTTGCAGGTATAATACCACAGATACAACCGTGAAATTATCTAGAACACTATCAATTATCAAACCATATATTTTTCAAGCTTACCGCTATCCGTAATCGTCAATATTGTAACTGAAAGTACCCGCAAAAATAATTTCCACGTCGAAGCGTCCCTCGAAACAATAATATTTTTACTCAACCTACCAAGTTTACCCCGTAGAGGGCGCACTTTGATTTTGTCATAGAGATGTATATTATTGACACTAGAGGGCGGACTTCATCAAATTGCTGTGATTCCATGTTCGGGGCGGCCGCCATCTTAACCCTAAATAGACTGGGCTATTTCGACACCTAAGAAGACTGGGGGGGGGGGGGGGGGGGCTGATTCAGCCCCCCTTATGATCTCGGCCGTCGATCTCGCGATCGCGACAAAAATTGGCACACGTGTTACCCATGGCATAATCTACAAAACTATAACATCAAATTCTGCAAAAAATCTCATGTCTCATTAATTATGCTAATTTATGCGTAAAATCATAAGTTTGCTCTAATTAATAAAATAATGCCCCAGAAATGCTAATTTTTGTTTCACGTACTCTAGATAAGCATCTGATCAAATTGATTTAAAAAAAAATCAAAATCGCATTTATTTTCTTATGTATTCTATTGTTTTCTGAATTTCTTATTCATTTCTTTGTTTTTCGACTTTTTGTTTTTTATTGTTTTTCAATGGAAATTGTCGGGGACTTTATTTTGACCATAAAAAAGATAAAATTAATTGATTTTAAGCAGTAAAAGGAAAAATAATGATACATTTATGAAATTTGGCAGTACACTATTTGCATTGGATTTGTACACAAATTCACGTTTTGGGTCTGCATGCACTTACGAAATGTTGCGTAATTTCGGAACCGCGTACCTGGGGGTCACGATTTTGGTCTCAAAAGTTGCACGAGACTTGAAGGTAAAAAGTCAGCGAGCGACGCAGTCAAAAAATTTTGCGCGGCGGATTTATTGCGAAAAATGTCGAGGGGGGGGGGGCTGAATCAGCCCCCCCAGTCTTTTTAGGGTTAAAGAGGGCAAGAGCGCGGATTTATAACACACGGCTCTATGGGGGAATATCACATATTTCACCTTTTTACATTATATTTTCAATTTAATGCTGTATGCAAAGTTAAAATCACTAGGCAAAACATTTTTATGTTAAAATATATGATAACCATGCATATTTTATAAAGGAGATGGACTGACATCCAGAAAACGGGGGAAAAATAGGTTGCTGTACGTGCATTACCTATGATGTAGATCAGGGCTTGGTCTGAAGTTTCCCCTCCTTTCAGTTAATTTTGAGGAAATCAAAGTAGAAATCATATGGTGAATCACTGATAATCCCATTAAATATAATATTGGAGACTATGCGACGTTATAGCTATATTTAACACCACGGGTGTTAAATCTATAGCAGCCCAATCAATAAAGGACCTCACCATCTGGTGTTGGAGTTACACTGACACTGGTGTTAAGATTACCAACATTTAGGATGTTAAAATATATCAACACCAGTCTTGGTGTTCGATTTGAACACGAGTCGGAGAATGTTATGAAGTTGACACCATTTGGTGTTCATTTGACACCCTCGAACACCTGCAGAAACGAACATTTAAACGAAAGTTCGATTTGAACACGAGTCGGAGAATGTTATGAAGTTGACACCATTTGGTGTTCATTTGACACCCTCGAACACCTGCAGAAACGAACATTTAAACGAAAGTTTAAATCACCCATTGGTGTAAAAAAAAAAATACCAACACCAACTTTGGTGTTGTTTCACGGTTCGGATTCACACCATTTGGTGTCCGATTTCAAGTTCTTCAACACCTGCAGCCTGACGGTGTAACTTAACACTAGGGTATTTTTTTAAAATACCCCAACAACTAGTGTTGAGTTACTCCAGTGAAGTGTAACTTCAACAATAATTTTTGTTAAAATATTTCTATCCAACACCTGTCACGGTGTTGTTTCAACACTTCTGAGTATTTGGTGTTTATTTTACACTCTAAGTGTTGTTTCAATACAGTATATTGCTTGAACACTGAGTGTCAAATGAGCACCAAATCAAGAGAACATATGAACACTCTAAAGTGTTAAGTTGACCTTATCTGACACCCTTGTCACGGTATATGCTATATGATGGCTAATATATTGAATAACTACTACTCAGTCGACCTCGTTTTCCCCCGTTTTCTGGATGTTCAGTCCATCTCCTTTATAAAATATGCATGGTTATCATATATTTTAACATAAAAATGTTTTGCCTTGTGATTTTAACGTTGCATACAGCATTAAATTGAAAATATAATGTAAAAAAGTGAAATATGTGATATTCTCCCATAGAGCCGTGTGTTATAAATCCGCGCTCTTGCCCTCTTTAAGATGGCGACTGCGCAATACATGGAATCACAGCCGCATTACGCGCGCGTCAATGCGAGCAATTACTCTAGTGTCAATATACATCTCTATGGATTTTGTGCAGAGTTTACCCTCGGCCTATAGGCAATATATTTTTTTCCAGGCGGGGGTGAGGCGAAACATTTTTGGAATAAAATTGAAAGCAATATAGAGAGCAAATTTAGCGACCAAGCTTACATTGGGCATTTTATTTTTTTAATATCGAAATTCAAAGGCTATAGCTGGGGAACTGAATCCCGAGCATTCAAGGAATTTCTTCCTACCGGGCAGTGGCGGACCGTGACCCTGAGGAGACAAAGCATTGTTCACAGACAATGCAGTGCCCCCCATGCTTTGTCTCGTCCGGGTCACGGTCCGCTACTGCTACCGGGTACCCATTGACTACACCTGGGTCGAGAGTGGCAAATGTAGATAAACGCCTTGCCAAAGGACGCTAGTGCTGCGGTGGGATTTGAGCCTCGGACCTTGTGGTTCACAGTCCACAAGGACTATAATTATGAATATACATTAAACAAAAAAATTAATAAAGCGTGCGGTCGTTCCAAGAGAAACCTCTGTATTTTATTATTATTATGCATTATGAAAGATTTCTGCCTAAATGAGACAGAAAATCGTGTACAACTCTTGAACGCACACACAGGTCACGGAGTGACCCTGAGTGCAAACAGCTGACTGTGTTACAACTTAGGGGTGATACATTTTCACAATAGGGGTGATCAAACTCACTGGAGGGACTTTAATTCACTTATAACAAAGAAATGTGTACTACAGTACTCCTGTTGAATGTTCTGATGAAAATTATATGAGTTTCATATTCATTTGAACGGGAGGACAAGATTATTGTATATATCGAGTGCATTATGCATAAATCATACTATTGCGCCATTGCGCCTGCCTGGCCGATGGTTCAGGCATGACGATCCTGAGTGACGTCACCGATAGAGACCTCAAATGCCAGGAGAGCCTATTCGACAACTAACTTCATCTAAAAAACACGTAGTGAAGATAACATCCAATGGGGAAATGGCTTTCATTTTCATGAAATATACATTCCATTCTTCAATAAATCTTTCACCCCGTCGTTAACTGCCCATTCATTCTTGAGCAATGGGGGAATGAATACAGAGTGTCTCAAAGTTTGTGTGAATAAAGGTGCCTTTTCCATAGAACTTCTGCCAAAAAGCAATGCGTAAGGGAAAGATTAGCCCCAAAACACGAATAGATGGGATGAATCATGAAAATCAGTGAAATATATGTTTATCTTGTAGTCATTACTAAATACCCCGACTTGATACGATTAATTTCCCCCTCTCCATCAACTTTTAAGAAAAAGGGTGCATATTTTCATAAAAATATCATGTGTTATATCGACGGACGCCCGTGCGTACGAGCAGGAGGAAGTCAAATGTCTCGTATTTTTCATAATGTTTAAAACTTCATATCACAGTGTGCACACACACACACCCACGCACAGACGTATCATCTCTAACCTTCCACTCTCACACATAATTATAAAGAGCTCACTTGCAAAAGAATCAAGGTACATGCGGATAATTCGTTTTTCTGTTTCACTTTTTAATAGGAATTTCAACTTTTCTTTGGTATTATCTTATAGAGCTACTAAAAATCTATACATAGAGACATCAAAATCAAATTTGATGAAAAATGAATATAACCCCTTTTGAATCAAGGTACATGCGGATAATTCGTTTTTTCTGTTTCCGAAACGGAAAAAAGCAAAAACAGAATATTGAGTGAAAACCGTTTCTATATTTCATTGTTAAACAGAAAAACGGTCGGTTTTTGATAATTTGGGTCAGAAATGAAAATATAAAAATAAAAAATATTGAGAAACAAACTGTTTTTTCATTTTACTGTTTTCTTAAAATTGTTTTTCCAGTTTTTTTCCTGCAAATTGAAAAAATAAGTAACTTTTATCAATTCAATTTATCGTTTTGTCATGTGAAAATTAAGAAATTAAATTAAACATTTTAAAATTTTGTTTTGTGTTTCACAAATTGAGAATTAAACATCTTTTCTGAATTCGTTTTTCCGTTTTATGTTTTGGAAATCGAAAATTGAACACGTTTTCTGATTTCGTTTTTCCGTGTTTGCTTATAAAAATTGAAAATTGAACAAGCTCTCTGATTTCGTTTTTCCGTTTTGGCTTTTGTCAATTGGAAATCAGAAAATTGGAGACTGCCCCAACGTTAAAAAAGCGTGGCAGTCTCACGCGGTTCCTTTGAGCGCGCGCTAAGTTACATGTGACTAGCACACAGAGTTAAATACATTAGGTTTATATAACTCTATGCTAGCACACCACCCGGCGCGCGAGCGCGGCGGCTGCCCATCCCTGCCCGGCCGCGCCGGCCCGGCCCCGCTAGCTAACTGTAGGTGCCAGCTATAGTATTGCTATGCATGGCATGGCTAGTGATGAGCGCTCAGCTCAAAGAAACCGCGCCTTTTTAAATGTTGAGGACATTCTTCAATTTTCTGATTTTCAATTGGCAAAAGCAAAAACGGAAAAACGAAATCAGAAAGCGCATTCAATTTTCAATTTGTGAAAGCGAAAACGAAAAAACTAAATCAGAAAATGTGTTCAATTTTCGATTTCCAAAGCATAAAACGGAAAAACGAATTCAGAAAAGGTGTTTAATTCTCAATTTGTGAAACACAAAACAAAATTTTAAAATGTTTAATTTAATTTCTTAATTTTCACATGACAAAACGATAAATTGAATTGATAAAAGTTACTTATTTTTTCAATTTGCAGGAAAAAAACTGGAAAAACAATTTTAAGAAAACAGTAAAATGAAAAAACAGTTTGTTTCTCAATATTTTTTTATTTTTATATTTCCATTTCTGACCCAAATTATCAAAAACGACCGTTTTTCTGTTTGTAACAATGAAAATAGAAACGGTTTTCACTCAATATTCTGTTTTTGCTTTTTTCCGTTTCGGAAACAGAAAAACGAATTATCCGCATGTACCTTGATTCAAAAGGGGTTATGTTCATTTTTCATCAAATTTGATTTTGATGTCTCTATGTATAGATTTTTAGTAGCTCTATAAGATAATACCAAAGAAAAGTTGAAATTCCTATTAAAAAGTGACTTAAAATGGCAAAAAAACTTTTTTTCCAAAAGGGCTTAGGACCAATTCAGTTTATAGTTGCGAAAGGGGTTACGTCCGCACAAATTCTTTTTTAGAAAAGAATATATTGAAAAATAAGAAAAGAGGTATAGATTTCTCTTATACCCAATTTTATGTTCTCATGGTAGGTATACATCATGAAAATCCAGTTTCGCATGAGAATATTGGAATATGGGAGGATTAAAAAAACAAAATTCTTGGAGTGGACCTAACCCCTTTTGCAACTAAACTCTCCATATACAAAGCATACGAAAATAACCAATAAAACTTGAATAATGAAACGATTTATTAAATTAATACCGGAATGCGGAACGGAATCATCTATCAGCAATGAACTACTAGGCCTATGTAAAGGTGGTGTCACACCTTGGCGTTTTAGACAGCGTATGCCCGACGTATCAAAATTTCTCTAAAACGTCGGCATACGCTGAACTTTGATTTTTTTTTCAACTCTGGGCGTATACTTAGCGTATTCATAACGAGTTGGACGTATACATAACGTATTAGTAACTTATATCGAACGCTTCGTTAACTTATAAGTAACGTATTCCAACGAATGCTTAGCGTATTGCTGGCGTGCACAACTTATGCCCTATACGATAGACTAACTTACGCATAGCGCGCGGCAGCGTATTGCTGACGAACACGTGTCGTAGCCTATAAAAAGGCTGCCGCTCGACTATTCAAATCATAACCGCACGATACATCACCTATCAACACCACCGCCATGCCGAAGAAAACTCCTGTGAACCCCACCTTTATATACCAATTTCTATAAACATGATAAACGTTGTCAATACGCCATTATACGGTAGCTGTAACCTGTAAGTTATAAACACGTTCAGTAAGTTTTGTGGTCGTCCGGAGCACGTCTTCATACGTCAATATACGTTGGAGTTAAGTTACACATACGTTCAAAGCACGTTACTCATAGGTTAGAAGTAAGTTTTAGGGTACGCCGGACATTATCTCGACGTACATCGACTTATGAGTAACTTACGAGTAACGTGTGTCAACGTGTATCAACGATCGCGTAACTTGCCTACAACTTATGGCCCGCGTATGCGGAACGTATGAGCAATACGCTGGCATACGTCAAAAAAATTTGCCAAGAGATGCATCGGGTGGGTGCGACCATACAGACACAAAAACACCGTCAATGAATCAATCTAATTGTCATTTTTTAAAGGACAAGTCCACCCAACAAAAATTGATTTTAATACAAGAGAAAATATTAACAAGCACAACAATGAAAACTTCATCAAAATCCGATGTAAATAAGACAATTATGAAATTTTTTATTGTCGCTTAATTTCACAAAACAGCTATATGCACATCCCGGTCGGTATGCAAATGAGGGAACGATGACATCACTTGCTCACTATTTCTTTTGTATTTTATTATATGAAATATTCTAATTTCTCCTCATTGTCCTGTGGAACAAAGTTTTATTTCTCCCTGAACTTGTGGAATTACTATTGTTTAACATTTTATGGTTCAGTCAAGTTAGTCCCTTTTGTCATATCTGTAAAAATAGAAAAATTGTATGATTCAAATCATGAAAACAAAAGAAAAAGTGAGTAATGGATATCATCAACTCTCTCATTTGCTTTCTTACTGAGTTGTGCATAATTATAACTGCTTTGTGAAAAATAGCGAAAATTTGAAATATCATAACTTTCTTATTTTACGTCCGATTTTGATGAAATTTTCAGCATTATTCTTGTCTGATTTTTTTCTATTGATTTACAACAACATTCCTGAGGTGGACTTGACCTTTATCAAAACGTTATAATACACGATTTCAAAACAAGTGGCGACTTAACCCCTCGCCCTTCCTTCCCGGTTCTGTACCCCTGGAGTTTGTAATAATAAACTTTCCTTATCTTTTGATCACGTACTTAAAGGTCAAGTCCACCTCAGAAAAATGTTGATTCGAATCAATAGAGAAAAATCAGACAAGCACAATACTGAAAATTTCATCAAAATCGGATGTAAAATAAGAAAGTTATGACATTTCAAAGTTTCGCTTATTTTCAACAAAATAGTTATATGAACGAGCCAGTTACATCCAAATGAGAGAGTCGATGATGTCACTCACTCACTATTTCTTTTGTTTTTATTGTTTGAATTATACAATATTTCAATTTTTACGAATTTGACGATTAGGACCTCCTTGCCTGAAGCACAAAATGTTAAAATAATGGAATTCCATGTGTTCAGGGAGGAATGAAACTTCATTTCACATGACAATAGCGAGAAAATAAAAATATTTCATATTTCATATGATAAATTACAAAAGAAATAGTGAGTGAGTGATGTAACTGGCTCGTTCATATAACTATTTTGTTGAGAATAAGCGAAACTTTAAAATGCCATAACTTTCTTATTTTACATCCGATTTTGATGAAATTTTCAGTGTTATGTTTGTTGAATTTTTCTCTTTTTATTCAAGTCAAGTTTTTGTTGGGGTGGACTTGTCCTTTAATTTCAATATAATGATACAAATGTGACTGGAGCGTGTGATCAAAGTGTGCCAAACTTTGGCTTCCTGTTTAGTTTAGTAAGGATAACAGCAGTTTCTATTTAAACACGTGTATAATCAATTAAATCAAGTTAAAATACCAAGACACCCAGGTGCAAAAGATATCACGGATATAATGTAGCAAAACAAAACACAAATCACAGGGACACTATGCAGAATGAAAACGTAAACAATAAACAGGCATTTTTTCCGGGGGCATTGTACTTTTCACAACTTACTAAATCTGCGACATTGGTTAATTTCAGAGGCGGATCCAAGATTTGATTTTCAAAAGAGGGGGGTGGGGCACATTTTCCCCAGGAAAAATTTGACAAGGAAAAAAAAATAAAAAGAAAAAAGGTTTCCAGCCCTAAAATTAAGGGTATTTCGTCCACGATTTTGTTTTGACGATATAGATAAAAAAAGGCATTCACATTCGGGGGGGGGGGCACACTTTTGTACTAACAGCACTTTTTTAATGAATTTATTTTATGTATTTTAATTGAAGAGCTCACTTGCAAAAGGGGTTAGGTCCTTTTTTCATCAAAATTGATTTTTTGGTCTCAATGTATAGATTTTTAGGAGCTCTATAAGATGATACCAAAGAAAAGTTGAAATTCCCATTAAAAGTGATCTAAAATTGCAAAGAAAAACCACCTTTTTTTCAAAAGAGGTTAGGTCCATTTCAGTTTAGTTGCAAAATGGGTTAGGTCCACACAGAATTTTTTTTAAAAGAATATTTAAACAAATATGAAGACAGGTGGATTTCTTTTATTCCAAATTTTGTGTTCTCATGGTAGGGTATCACGAACATTTAGTTTCGCATAAGAATATTGCAATATGGGACAATAAAAATATTTTTTTTTGGAGTGGACCTAACCCCTTTTGCAAACAAACTATTCTGAAGAGCTCATTTGTCAAAAGGGGTTAGGTCCATTGTTCATAATTTTTATTGTTTTCTGTCTCAAATCCTCTAAATTTTTAGTCGTTCTGATGAAAACGACGAAAATTTGAAATTCACATGAAAACGTGAATAAAAGTGGCAAAAACAAATCACCTTTTTAATCAAAATAGATTGGATTCATTCCAGTTTAGTTGCAAAAGGGGTTAGGTCCACGATGATAATATTCAAAAGAATATATAAAAACAAAATTGAAGACAGGTAGATTTATTTTATACCCAATTTTATGTTCTCATGATAGGGTAGTACATCACGACAATTTAGTTTCTCATGAGAGTATAAAAACATGGTTTTTCTCGGAATGGTAAAAAGTGGACTGAAACCCTTTTGCAACTAAACTCTTCAATTGTAAGTCTACCTCTCAGAGGGGGGGGGGGGTTCTTGCTTTGCTCCCCGGGATCCGCCAGTGGATAACATTTATCATTGCGATGAATGGGGATTTCCAGGTGAGTGCTCCTTTTTTTTAGATTCCGGGGTTCTTTTGAGCAATTTTGGGGCCCTAATTGTCCGGACCCTCTTGTAATTTTTCCCTGATTAGAAGTTTTGCCTCACCTGCTAAGAATCGTTGAACAAATTTAGGGAATGGTCTCACAACGTAAGAAACAATACATTTAAAAATCAAATTATATAGTGGTTGAAGACTTTAAGGTTGGTAACATATGACGTTTTCAATTATCTGTATTGTTATCTAATGTTGGAGGCCAAGGAGGAGGAGGTGCAGGTATAATTTACCATTTTCATGGGTATACTGTACTTCTTAGGGGTAGTCGATCCTTTTTTTGTGGGGCAGAAGGGAATTAAAAGAAAAAACAACAACAAAACAACAAAATTTTGGGCGAGCTCTGTAGGCCAAAGTACAATGTTGAATTACAATGTTGAAAACTGACATTATTTGTTTGTTTAATAGTATTTTATTGCTTTCCAATACTATTTAAGCATGCAGGGCCTATTTGCATTGTATATTCACAAATAAACGGGGGGTTGGAGTGTTACCTCCCCTGCCCCCAGGAAAGATGCTTCTGAATTACTTCTAATAATCACGATGGTTCACGGTGTTCAAACTATTAAAAAAAAAAAACTAGCTTTCAATTCAAATGCATTCAATCACCCTTTTCTTTATTATTGGTGTTAAAAACAATTCTACGACAGCTTCTTAAACACAAAAGCAAAGTATAGCTAATGAATGCTAGAAGTAGACAAATGATTGAGAAAATGAACGCGACCACATCAAGGCTGTGGTAAACTACAAATGGTAGTTCTCCGGCAGGCGATCTCAGGTAATCTCCGCCATATTTGATCACGTGATCTATCCAGAATGCTGCCCTTTCTCGAGCTGTCATTGGGTTGTTCCTGTTGACTGCCGAGACATGTTTTGCGACGTTTCTATACCTAGAGAGATGAAGGGAGAATGGAACAGCTTGGTGAAGTATATATGCAGTCGTAAATATTATACAATAATGATAATAAAATTGGAAACAAAGATAATCATCATTAATAAGAGTGAACAGATAATAAAGGATAATCAGAACACTGTACTCGTAAACATGATCGATGAACCTAACACTGAAAAAATAATTTATTATAACTTTGCATTCATATTGACGACATTGTTGTTCCATCGTAAACTACGGTACCTATCATCATATAGAAACAATTTCTAAGGAGGCCTGTTAGAAATTAGAATATTGATGTAGTGTTTGATTCACTATATGAATGTATACAGTTTTATTGGTCTGCGAGCACTGAATATTTTTCGAGTGACTGCGGGGATTTGGATTACTACAGTGCGTATAAAAAAAGTTTACACTTAGAAAATGCCCTGAGAATTAAAAAATATACAACACGTGGATAATTTTTCACATATAATCTTGGGTTTGGTTCTCATCTATCCAATAAAAATAAAAGTTTTGACAGAATGTTACACTTGAGTGAGCACTTGAGTGAGCATAGTGTCGAAAATTTTGGAGAAATGCGTGTATTCTCAAATTGAGAAATACTTTAAAGAATACAAAATCATTTATGAATTTCAGTCTGGTTTTAGGAATGGTTATTCTACTGAAACATGTTTAATTCACTTGTTGGATTTTGTTAGGAATGAAATTTCCTAAGGCCGTTATGTTGGAATGGTTCTTCTTGACTTACAAAAAGCATTCGATACGGTTAATCATGAAATACTCTTAAAGAAATTAGAAGTGATGGGTTTGAATTTAGCATGTTTAAATTGGTTTAGGTCTTACTTGACAAATCGCCGCCAAGTGGTATCCATGCAAAATGTACTCTCATATTTTTATGCCTATAAAGTGTGGAGTTCCTCAGGGGAGCATATTAGGTCCCATTCTTTTTATGTGCTATATCAATGATATGTGTATTTGTGTTAATGAAAGTAAATTACTTTTATATGCAGACGACAGTGTTTTACTCTATTCTGATACAAGTCCTAAGCTGATCGGTGAAAAACTTAGCTTAGAATTATCAAATTGTGTTAAATGGATGACAGATAATAAGCTTAGCTTACATGTTGGTAAGACCGAAAGTATTTTGTTTTGTTCGCGGGCTAGGTCTAAGCATACAGATGATTTCAATATATACTATAACAATCAATTAATTAAGAGACAGAATTCCGTGAAGTATTTAGGACTGATATTAAATAGTGATCTCTCATGTACATCTATGGTTGACTCTATTGTCAAAAAAGCTAATGCTCGCTTGAAATTTCTATACCGGTATCAAAATTGCATGAATACGAAATCCAGACGCATTTTAAGCTTTTCATCAATACAGTGTTTATTTCATTATGCTAATGCAGCAAGGTCCTGCAGTCTTGGAAAGGTTGATCAAAAAAAGTTTAGAATTATTCAAAATAAGATTGTTAGATTTATTACTTGCTTACACCCAAGAACACATGTTGGGAAGAATGAAATCGAAAAAGCTGGCCTTCTTCGCATAGACTTGAGGTCGCAACAACTTATACTTCACCATGTTCATAAAATTTTCTATTCAAACGAATATCATTACATCTCAAAAAACTTTACACGGTCATCTAATATTCACGGGCATGAAACAAGAAATAGTCTGTTTAACTTTGTTGTACCTATGAGAAAAGGTCAAATTGGCAACACATTTTATTATAATGGTATACATTTTTGGAATTCTCTCCCTAATCATGTTAAATCGGTTAAGACTTTTACACAATTTAAAAGAGTATTGAAACAACACTTAAAAAATGTCCCCACTCTGTAATGTTAAATATTCTTTCTAATTTCATGTGTATCATGTGGTCTTATATATAACTATTTAGTTATGATTTATTTTAATAATCAACTTGTTTCACATTTTTTTCATCATCTTTTGTTGTTTGCGTGAAAATTTGATGTCAAAATTATTTGTACTTTTTCATATCTTAGGTTTTACGATTCATGAATCTTGTATTAGTTACGATGCATTTAGCGCTATTTAAAAACTGATTATAGTATAATTTTCATATGTAACCTAGAAGTAATGATCGTTTACTCAACCTGTTTTACAATTATTTTAATCATATTTTGCGTAAATGGTTTTCATGGCAAATTTATTTGTTTTTGTCTTTTTATATATTAAATTTTACAATTCTTCGTGTAATTTTAGTGGTCTAGACTTAATTGATGTAGTTTGTAGATTTCTATAGGTGTTTTTCATAGATGTACATTGTTGTCAATTACTGATGTAAGGACCCCATTGGAAATAAGCCATCTCGGCTTTCATGGGCAATCCTGTCAAGGTATACACTACTGTTCATGTTTTCATGTACTTGTTCACAGTTACCTGACAAATAAAATCAATCAATCAATCAATCAATCCATTGTTGAAAAGCTCGCAGAAATCTGTTTGCGCAGAAATGTTCGTTTTCACGTTGTGTCAAGGGAAAGAGCGAAATCACACTTAACCTGGGAAACATTTCTTATACATTTCCCTTGCACTTTTAGTCAGTTAAAATAAGACGAATACATTCAAGCATTTTGTAACAATTTTGCCACCCAAATTGAAATTTCAACACTTAGTAAGCACAACCTTAACCATTTTTTGTGCCAGCTGGATCTGAGGACATAACTGAATCTGGACAAAAGTTTATATGTGACATCTCAACCATTTTTTCACTAAGTTTTTATCAGTTAAAGTGGCTTTACATTTCATGTTTCTTTCAATACTCGTTTCTCCACACTTTTCCCAATCTTAGCAATAATTAACAAAATGAAAATAAAGCCTAAGCAATTTCATGTAAATCACAGCCCAGTGTAAAGCAAATATACCGTCACGATGGCCTCGGTGTGTGGGGGAGTGGGGTGGAGCGCATTGCACTCTGCGAAGTGTTTTGGACAAGGAAACAAGTTAAATAAGGTAAAATATTTCTTCAAATCAATTTTACTTGCTAAATTCCACGTGTTTTTTCGTAAGGTCGACTTTTATTCGCATAACTATTTCAAAGTTCTGCGCAAAGCATTTTCACTAACTTTTTTAAAAGTAAGTGGTGCTCACCCAAGCGGAAATATTTTTTCGACAGTTATATCGTCATTGGCTTAAGTGGATCTGTTGAATGTTAAAATGTGGAAAAATATTCAGGATATCACAAATGTATAATTTTACAGGAGTTTTTTTAATAAGTGTAAACTTTCTTTTTTGGTACGCACTGTATTATAACGTTGTCCACAAAAAATTCTGTGCAAATGGTACAGCCCATCTCGCGTTTGATAGAACGCAGTATGTGTTCGCAGTGTGTGCATATAGCGGACTATGTCAAGGTGTGATTCATAATGCCAATATTTACCAGTGTGACAAAGATTTACACCGGTAGCGTTCGCAGGATTTTTGAGAGGGGGGGGGGGGGTTCAAGCTGAATGAAATATTGGCAAGCAAACCACATATTTTACGTCGTTTCGTACCCCGAAAAAATTCACAAACCCCCAAAGGTCTTTAAATAATTTTCAAGGGGGGGGGGGGTTCTTAATTCTTCGGGGTCGGGGTGCTTGGATATCAAACATATTTCAGGAGGGGAGGGTTGAACACCTGCGTACGCTACTGTTTTACACTGTGAATACCTGGGAAGTGTGAGTGTTGACTATAAGAGTGTGCTAATTATCATTAGAACTGTAGAACTCTACATTGTAAAAGTGCTCAACCCTACACCTGTGTGGAGATGAGTCCATAGTGTGGATACTTCGATAGTGTGAGTGTCAGCAGTGTGTGCACATAGTGTACTATGTGGAAATGTGATTCACATTTTAAAGGTGATCAAACTAATACCAGTAGTGTGGAGATAATTCCACAGTGAGCAAACGTGAACGATGTGAGAGTTCACAGTGTGTGCACACAGGGGACTATATGACGATGGGAACTGTGCTCAAACTCATACCAGTGTGTGGACATAATTTTAGAGTGAGTAAACGTGAACGATGTGAGAGTTCACAGTCCGTTCACAGTATGTGCTCACAGAGGACTATAGGAAGATGTGATTCACATTATAACTGTGCTCAAACTCATTCCGGTGATGTGAAGATAATTCCACAGTGAGTAAACGTGAACGATGTGAGTGTTCACAGTGTCTGCCACACTAGGGGGCCATATGAAGATGTGAACTGTGCTCAAACTCATACCGGTGGTGTGGAGATAATTCCACAGTGAGTAAACGTGAACGATGTGAGAGTTCACAGTATGTGCTCACAGAGGACTATATGAAGATGTGATTCACATCGTAAAAGTGTAAAAGGGCATTTTTTGCCCAACTATTTTAAGAGTGAAACAATGATTATTCATGTTGACAATAGTGGACTATATATTTGAATGTGATTCAAATGCTCAAATCAAACAGTGCAAACGTAATTTCACACTGCGAACACACTGTGGGGCTAACTGTGACACTGCTTTTCCAGCACATTTCCATATGGACCATATGCTGCGATACAACTTACTTTGGGTCATTGATGAGGTCCTTTAGAATCCCATATATAACTTCGGCGTTCAGGTTGTTTTTATCCAGCTTTCTTCCCATCCCTCTTCCTACTACTCTGGCTGCTACGTCATACTGATCACCATACAGGGGAATGATGGCGATAGGAACACCGTGGTAACAGGCTTCTTGGAAACCATTGTTGCCTCCTTGATACATGAACACTCGTGTCTTTGGATGACCTACAATAAATGGTGGCGCCATAACATTTTGTTAGGGTAGAGGGAAGGAGGTAGGGGTGTAAAACGACTTTATGGTGACGTCAAGTGTTCTCAATTGAATGATAATTGTAAAGTTACACGGCCTAACGATACTAGCTCTCTTATTTTATACTCTTCGTTCGCCCCTCTCGAGGGGGAGGGGCTTGAAATCGCATTTTTTCCCATTTCTCACTATTTTTATTCTCCTCATTTTTTAAAGGAGTACCTTTCGGATGCCTATATTTACTTTGTTACACTTCAATATCGATATAGTCATTAAAATCGATTGATATATTTTGTTATCATAAACATTGGAGCAATGCTTTAAAAAAACCTTTAAAAGTGAAGACAAAAAAATAAGAAAAAGGGGAGAAATAGCTCACCTAGTAAGTCATTTTGTGGTACCCACGGCATTAACTTAATGTTTGACGGCAGTTCAAGGTCATTAGGTGGGTCCACCAACTGCCAGATAACCTTTTGTGGTAACCTTCCAAAAGCGTCTGCAAACATTTCGACAAAACCCGGTGTGAGTTTAGCAACTGCGGAGAAGTAGGTCCCCAGAGTAAAAAGGATGACGCCATCATCTCCTGAGCTCTGCATAAAATCTTCCAATTCCTTTAACAAATATAAAATGAAGTGGTTCATTGGGAAAGATTTGCCCGAATGGAATTTACCTGAATGACGAAATTCTGAGAAATAAATTTAAGGTTTGGACTTTGGAATAATAGTATAAATATATATCAATTGATTTTTATAAGATTGCTATCGCCTTTTGCTTGAATAGGTATTGATGAAATTAGAAATAAAAATGTTGCAAAAAAAGATTTGTTATTTAAGATTTGTTACATAAAGAAGCCTTTTGAGTTCGCGTCAGGTTGACTGCTAAACAGATCCTGTAACGCCAGTTGGGAACGGTGATACAGTGAAAATAAACAACGAAAGGGGTAGAAGAGAGATATATGGCATGTATATTAAGAGTTATAAATACCAAACATATACATTGTAATAAGACTCCATGCAACAGATACTTGTCAAGTATCTGTTGCATGGAGTCTTATTAGATAGATTTGAAAAACAGAAATAGTTACCTAATATTCCAGTGAAAGAGTGTGTCGAAGGTGTGAATGTATGAGGTCAAGTGAAGTGAGTGTGGGTGTGTGTGTGTGTCGGAGGGGGGGGGGGTATGTGATGGATGTATCACCCGTCCCAATTGGCGTTACAGGCCACAGCACCTATATAGCTTAGCTACGTCACTTTACCCCTACACAGTTTAGTATGATTCATTAGTATCTTGATTACTTGATTACCTAATTATCTGATTATTTGTAATTTCCTTGCTATTTATAATGAAAATATTAGCTCGTGCTTTACACTCGCATAATTTATCAAGTGCTATCCATTACCACTTCACAATTTCCCTATACACAGTGCCTTAGATAGTGCGTAAATTCACCCTTTTCATACCGGAATATAAAATATTTTCCGCTCGCGCTTCGCGCTCGCATTATTGATTTTCGTGATAAGAAATGAAATGTATTCAGAAGGCCCAGATTCTTTCTAACTCTAAAACACGCGCACAATTGTTTATTGAGATACGCAGCTTCATCTTTATTCAAAACGTGCTGAAATTATCCAGTTTCATATTAGAATTATATCAAAAATTTTCCGCTCGCGCTTTGCGCTCGCATTATGAATGTAGGAAGATACCAAATTACCCATCCTTTTCATGAGTTTCAAAAACCTGACTAGAGTGTCCCATTGTTAGGTCTGAAATCTCAATTTTTTCCACTCGCGCTCGCATCAATTGTTTGGTTTTATACCTATACCGTTAATGATTATATACACAAAATGCTGAGAATGTCAGTTTTTTTAGGTCGGAATGTCAAAAAAAATTTAGCTCGCGCGTCGCGCTCGCATTATTTAATAATTGAAATACGTATCGTCTTAATGGCTAATTGCAAAACGTCCTTAACAGGTCCCTTTTCGATCAAGCCAGAACCCATATTAAAAATTTTCTGCTCGCGCTTCGCGCTCGCAGTAATTATCTAGTTACATAAGCATCTTGTTCAAGTTCACAAACATTGCCCAGAATATTCAATTTTCAGAATAAAATACATAAAATTCCAAAAAATTTCAGCTCGCGCTTCGCGCTCGCACTGTTTAAATAGAGCTTACGAGATTATTACACCTTTTTATGTTTTGCCCCTCCCCCCTATTTTTTCACGACCAAGAAAAAAGAAAAAGGAAAGGGATATAGGTGAAATATAAGCCTATCATTTTCCAAAAATGCTATGTCAAAATTTATCAAAAACTTTGATGTTTTGTAATAAAAATTTCGAAATTTTTGCTCTTCGCTCGCTCGCAACTTCTTACTGATTTTACGCGATACGCCGTATTGAGCCCCCTCAAAATTTTTGGCTCATTATGCCACTGGGACAACCCCTTCAAAGAAACATACAAAAATCAACTTTAAGCGTCCGATCGGGGAAAATGTGGTTGAAAAAAAAATTCGGCTACCCCCCTATTGGCGGGAGCTGATCCGCCCCTGTTGGTCGTACAAGATATAGTTTAGGAACTTGACATTCAATGTACACTCTAAAAAAATACGAAGAGCTAATTTAGCTGATGGAGTGCTGATTTTTCTGGTTCATATTTGAACTAGACAAATCAGCACTCTGAAGTGCAGTCACTATACATGCTCTTCAAGACCTAAATTAGCTCTTCGTTTTTTAGAGTGTATAAATATGAAAATATGAAGAAAAAAATTGTCATGCGCAGGGAAATAAATTCGTATAATTCATATTATAGTATTTGTGCGGTAAGCAACAAAATCCGGAAGAGTCTGTAATCTCAGTCCTACGTCATTAAAGGCTATGTTTAAAACCTTGGCTATTTGTTTTGTAATTATCTGTTCATTTCCCCATTGTAATTTTGTTATCGTTATTTCATTTTTTATTTTTCCTTGGTATAAGTTTTGAAAGAAATCTCCAATTCTTCTGAATAATACCAAAGTTTTGAAATTCATTCTGAAAGTAGTTCTTTTTCAAAAGCTTATTCAAATTGTTTGCTCTAATTCAAAAATGCTGAAATGTTTTGCCACTAAGGTATTAGTTTGGTTTTTCGGAATTGTTTTCGACAGTTATCCCTTTATCGGGCTAGATTCAGACAGCCATCATGGTACACCTCTTTGCTTAAGGCGCACTGATATAAATGGGGCATGTCTATAACAAATTTCCAACAGTATTTCTTAAACAACTCCATAATTTTTCTACATCCTGACCAGACAGCCAGATGAATAAAATTCTTTCCAGTCAATGTAGCTCATATCTTCTTTAAATTTGTCAAAATCAAACTGTTTGAACGAGCGAAATTTGCTTATCGTTGGAGAAAGAGGATGATATTTACCTTTAATGACAGAAAATATTACATAGTGAACACTTAAACCTGTATTGAGTCAGAAATGCAAATTAAATCAATGAGTGGTTAACTGTTAGGCGTAACTCTCGTGGGTTCAGATATAACCTATGTCATCTGCTCAGTCATACATAGATTAAAAAAAAACTTTTTTGACAGATAATTATCAGTTAACATGTTACAGTTAAAACCCCCAAGTATGATAACTTTGCGAATACTTTCTCGAGATTTTGTTCTAAGCCTTAAAGAATTGTAAGTGACCTTCAGGTTTCCTATGCAATATACCAATGAACAGTGAGCTGCCATTAGCACGCATCAATTCGAGCCTGCTAATGTTACAGGTTCAAGATGTTTTCTTCTCACGTATATAGGCATGGCAGATATATAACACCCACTCCTCCTCCATGGGTGCGCCTATCTCTTCTCTCAAACCTATATTCTTTTACAGAAAATAAACTCTCAGAATATCTGTCAACCATGTTTCACATAAACTAAATACATCATACTGATTATTATCAAGCAAGTTTTGTACATCAGCAACCTTATTTAGTAGACTCCTTACATTGAGATGAGCAAGCTTGATGCCTTTAATTGTGTTTAATTTAAATTGCTATTTGACTCATATTAGATATATATATATACATATATATATATATATATATATATATATATATATATATATATATAGATATATATATATATATATATATATATATATATATATATATATATATATATATACATACATACATACATATTTGTATTTGTAAGAATTACAATATGATGCCCGACCAAAATGATGTGCATTATTTCTCAGATGATGATGATGATCCTTGTTATTTGCTAAGCAATTTTGATTTAAAAAACTATAACAAGGAGCCCTAGAGAATGCTATATTTCGAATATAGGGATGCGCTGAAAAATATATTTTCTTTTGTTACCTGGTCTAGTTCCTTCGCGGGAGAGGCAGTTAGTCCTCCGACTGGAATAAAATTTGGAGCTAAAGGAAATGGAAATTCAGACGAAAAATCCATGCTCAAGAGAGACAAATCAATTCTTTTATGCCAATTGTAAAAGTCTGCACTGTCAGGATTGAGTCCAACATTCTTCGCAAGTTCGGAATAGAAAGGTCCTGTGAAGAAATGGCCAAGGATCAAGAACTGTGCGGTTTGTAGAAAGTTAGACACCCTCTGAAAGAAAGTCATTTTGTTGGTAATCCCTGACATGGACTCTGGCTGATAGGAAGGGTTGTAAGCTGAACCCATGAGGTAAAGGAAGATTGCTTGTGGAGGAGTCGGACTAACAGATACCATCGTTAAGTTCCTGGTCCAGTTCAGGTTCTGTTCGATCATTTCCTTGATCATGAGTCCACATGGCCAGGTGATGTCCATGACAATGGCGTCCATCTTCTCAAGGCGTTTCATCAATATGCCATTTTTCAATATCGCTTCGCAGTCTTTGGTAAGTGTCCGCATGAAACGTGAAACAATATCCATCATCTGGTCTTGGGCCCCTTCCATTGCCTTTGTGTTAAACCGGTAGAACATGTCTCGTACATCTTCAAGGGATCGGTCATGATGGTCAAATACCTCGAAGGAAAGATTCGTGTATTTTGGATCGGATGTACGGTGTTCGAATGCTCTACTAATAAGACATGTCACATTGTGGCCATTGTCTACGAGCCCTTGTCCAATAGAGGCACCCAACAAGAAATGACTGCCCTCCCCGTATAGTGAGGATATCAAGATATTGGAAGCACCAACACTTGATACTTTCCCCAAGAAGATTAGGCCCGCCCAACTCCACATCCAAACTGGAACCAGCACCATGCTTAACGACTGAAACCTGTGAACTGAATTAAACTACGGTGATATCTCCTTGATTAAACTGTCTACTGTATTTGGTCCCAATACCTAATGCATATTCACATCAGGGCATTGGAAGGGATTTAGTATTAAAGGGAAACTCAAAGGATGATAGGGCCTATGAAATATTCATCCGGTTAAGAAAATGTCAAATATAACACTTAATAGACAGATACGAGCGTAAATAAAATCACCTTCCCACCCACACCCCCACATACAAACACACTTACACACAGAAACACTCCTTCACTCCTATACCCCCATGTCCACACACACATGCACAAAACAAATAAAATATACATGCAGGTGCAAATTTGTCTTCAATATAAAAGTATTCCAAATTTTGGCTCTTCATGATTGTCGATCTTAAGTGAATATTGGCAGGCAGGGAAGGCGAGAGATGGCGGGGGTAGGGGTAGGGTTGACCGCCCCTTTGATATTTCATGTAGAAAAAAAGTCGGGAAAGGGGGAGAAGAAAGATAAACATAATGCACGTCTCGTGTAGTTAAGTTCTACTATACCTCTATCATTTAATTTAGAAAAATGATCGTCATGTTTTAATTCTTATCTCCGCACCCCGATCAGAAAATACTGGTACCAACCACTGATCAGTGATGGCGATCCTGAAATTTAGCCGCCATATTTTCTTTTGGACATCCTTTGTCATCATTGGTTCATTGAGGAAACAAAGTTAAGAGTTTTGAATCCGGTTAACATGGTGAACTATCTAGAAAAAATAATAGTCCTATTTCACTTTCATTCAGGAAAGAATTATTAAGGGTGGGGTCGAAATGTATAATACGCTCTGCATTTGAAGTTCAATAGGTATTCTGAAGTACAGTGCCCGAAAAAAGAAAACGCAACGTTAGTGCAGGGATCAATAAAAATGGTCTGACTTCCGTGTCATAAAGTGATGTTCAAATTTATACTGCTTATTTTGTTTTTTAAATCGAGAAAAATGATCTGTATAGCTCTGCCATCATCTTATCGAGCCTGATTTCAATAAAGGATTCGAATGTCCTTTAAACTGAATACTGATCAATCGCATGATGATCAAAGGTTATATTTGACAGCTTAGCCGGCGAATGTAATCTAGTCTGCAGGCGCACACCCTGATTGAAATTTTGATCAGCAAGTGTGTCTTCATGCAAAGACTACCATATACAAAACGTGCCGTTTCAATTCGAGAGGGCCTTCAGTGAAGGCATGAGTAGACTGCACATTCAGACCCTTAACTCGAGGGAAGAGTTTGAACAGCAGACTAAATGTAATCAGTGTAGTCTTTCACCGGTCTTTTTCATTTTGTTTATGGCATTCTTTGCCAGTCATGTTATTCACTTTTTACAAAGAAGTACCTCAATATCTTTTCTTTCATTCAAACTGCAATCATTAGTGTTCGGATCATGTTTTTTACGCCGTTTTGTAGCTTGTCCCTGCTGGAAAGAACAAAGTCGGTGGCGCATCAGGGAGGGGGGGGGGGGTTGGGGTTTAAAACCCCACCTAAGGCTCCATAAAAATGATTTTAAAAGGAGTGTGGGATCAAATTCCACAACCCTTCCCTATTTACGATAGTCGCGTAAGCAGAACAGTGGTGGATCTACAAGAGGGCATGGAGGGAGGTTGGGGGATATACGTCGCAGCTCCCTGTTATGGGGTCAAACCCCCCTCTAAGCATAAAAACTACACAACAAAAATTGTGGTGTTAACCGGTGTACATAGAGGACCACACCAGTTATTTTACACCGGTGTTAAATTGGTGGTGTTAGTTTTACATCTATAGGTGTTATTACAACACCTATGGTTTTTACATTTACACTCTTTGGTGTTCAATCTTTAGGGTGTTATTTTAACACCTCAGGGTGTGGTCCTCTATAAACACAAATTGGTGTCAGTTTTAACACCACAGTTTTTACAGTGTGGATCCGCCAATGACAGTGTCACAGAGTGTGAGTATCGCAATTATTCACAATGATCAAATTCAACAGTGTGAAGATACAATATTTTGTTAAAGCTATTTTAAATTGGTTTGGATTTGTAGTTGATTTGTAATCATTGTAACCATATTTCATTTGTATTTGTATTTCGATGTATGTCTGATTTGTATTTTTTTGTAATGTTATTGATGGAAATGAAGATAAAACTTGAGCTTAAATTTGAACTTGAAGATATCTTCATACTTTGGACAGTATGACTCTTTGTAGCGTGTTTACATGGTCGACCATAACTTGTGTATATGTAAATGACGCTGTTGAAATGCTCATATTTAACAGTGTGAAGGTGATTTCACATTGTCTTTCACACTGTGAACACACTATGACATCATTGGGAGTTCTTGGACTGTACACACAATATAAACAATTGTATGAAGAATGTTTCATTGTGATTACAATTTGTAATAGAGAGAAGTTATCTTGGAAATCCCAACCATATATAACAAAAGATCCTAAATTATTGATAAAGCGTAAAAATAAGATCTTGAAGAAATAAGTAGTAAAAAAATCCTTCACCCGACCTGCATGAAAAGGAGGCCTAGTGAATGCTATGTTTCGAACATGGATGTGCGTAAAGATGATATATATATATTTTGTTACCTGGTCCAGTTCCCTCCCGGGCGAGGCAGTTAGTCCTCCTACTGGAATAATATTTGGAGCTAAAGGAAATGGAAATTCAGACGAAAAATCCATGCTCAAGAGAGACAAATCAATTCTTTTATGCCAATTGTAAAAATCTGCACTGTCAGGATTGAGTCCAACGTTCTTGGCAACGTCAGAATAGAAAGGTCCTGTAAACAAATGAGCAAGGATCATGAACTGTGCGGTTTGCAGAAAGTTAGACACCCTCTGAAAGAAAGTCATTTTGTTGGTAATCCCTGACATGAGCTCTGGCTGATAGGAAGGGTTGTAAGCTGAACCAATGAGGTAAAGGAAGATTGCTTGTGGGGGAGTCGGACTAACAGATACCATCGTTAAGTTCCTGGTCCAGTTCAGGTTCTGTTCAATCATTTCCTTGATCATGAGTCCACATGGCCAGGTGATGTCCATGACAATGGCGTCCATCTTCTCAAGGCGTTTCATCAATATGCCATTTTTCAATATCGCCTCGCAATCTTTGGTAAGTGTACGTACGAAACGTGTAACAGTATCCATCAACTGGTCCTGCACCCCTTCCATTGCCTTTGTGTTAAACTGGTAGAACATGTCTCGTACTTCTTTAAGGGATCTGTCATGATGGTCAAATACTTCGAAGGATAGATTCGTGTATTTTGGATCGGATGTACGGTGTTCGAATGCTCTACTAATAAGACATGTCACATTGTGGCCATTGTCTACGAGGCCTTGTCCAATAGAGGCACCCAACAAGAAATGACTGCCCTCCCCGTATAGTGAGGATATCAAGATATTGGAAGCACCAACACTTGATATTTTCCCCAAGAAGAATAGGCCCACCCAACTCCACATCCAAACTGGAACCAGCACCATGCTTAACGACTGAACCCTGTGAACTGAATTAAACTAAGGTGATATCTCCTTGATTAAACTGACTACTGTATTTGGTCTCAATACCTGATGCAAATTCACATCAGGGGATTAGATGGGATTTAGTATTAAAGGGAACTCTAAGGTTGGTAGGGCCTATGAAATATTTATCCCGTTAAGAAAACCCCCAAAACCCCACATACACACATGCTTACACACAGAAACACCCCTTCACTGTTATACCCCATCCCCACACACATACACAAAAGTAGAAAAGATATACATGTAGGTGCAAATTTGTCTTCGATAAAAAGGTATCCCAAATTTTGGCTCTTCATGATTATCTATCTTAAGTGAATCTTGGCAGACAGGGAAGGTGAGAGAGGAGAGAAAAAAAGGGAAGAAAAAGGGGGGAGAAAAAGATAAACATAAATGGTCGTCTTATGTCGTTAAGTTCTATTATACCTCTATCAGTTAATCTATATATATAGAAAAATGATCGTCTCCTTTTAATTCTCATCTCCGCGCCCCGATCAGAAAATACTAGTAGCGACCACTGATCAGTGGTGCCGACCTTGGAATTTGGCCGCCATATTTTCTTTGGAATGTCCTTGGTCATCAGTGGTGCATTGAGGAAACAAAGTTAAGAGTTTTGAATCCGGTGAACATGGTGAACTATCTAGAAAAAAATAATAGCCCTATTTCACTTTCATTCAGGAAAGATTTATTAGGTGTAGGGTCGAAATGTATAGTACGCTTTGAACTTGAAGTTCAATAGGTATTATGATGTACAGTGCCCGAACAACCCCTCAACGTTAGTGCAGAGATTAATAAAATGGTCTGACTACCGTGCCATAAAGTGATGTTCAAATTTATGCTGCTTATTTTTTTTAAATCGAGAAGAAACCGTTTATATTGAGCTGAATAGCTCTGCCCTCATCTTATCAAGCCTGATTTCAATAAGGATTCAAATGTCCTTTAAACTGAATACTGATCAATTGCATGATGATCAAAGGTTATATTTGATAGCTAAGCCGGCGAATGTAATCTAGTCTGTAGGCACAAGCCCTGATAAAAACTTTGATCAGCAAGTGTGTCTCCATGCAAAGACTACCATATACAAAACTTGCTGTTTCAGTTCGAGAGGGCCTTCAGTGAAGGCATGAGTAGACTGCACATTCAGACCCTTAACTCGAGAGAAAGGCTTGCACAGCAGACTAAATGTAATCAGTGTAGTCTTTCACCGGTCTTTTTCATTTTGTTTATGGCATTCTTTGCCAGTCATGTTATTCACTTTTTACAGAGAAGTACCTCAGTATCTTTTTTTTATTCAAACTGCAATCATTTTTCATCTAAGTGTTCGGATCATGTTTTGATGCCGTTTTGTTGCTTGTCCCTGGTGGAAAGAACAAAGTCAGTTGCACATCAGGAGGGGGAGGGGGGGGGGGGAGGTAGGGGTTTAAACCCCAACCTCAGGCTCCCTAAAAATAATTTAAAATAAAGGAGTGTGGGATCAAATTCCACAACTATTTCCCTATTTACGAGAGTAATTCTGATATTGCTATGAAATCTGGAATTATTATAACTGATCTCAGCGATCATATTACGCCCTTCATGGTCATTGAATTTGATAGTGTACCAATGACACACCAGGCCTAATCTTAGTGATTTTGGAATTCTTGAACTTTATACAAGATGTACACACGGTATGAACAAGTTTTATGAAGAACGTTTTATTAGTCGTAAGAGATAGATGTTATCTGTGAAATCTTAATCATGGATAACAACAGATCCTGAATTATTGGTAAAGTGTAAAAATACGATTTTTTAAAAAGTAGGTAGTAAAAAAATCCTCCATCCGACCTGCATGAAAAACATAAATGTTGTAGATATTGTTTTTGAACACCACAATCAGAAATGAAAAGCGCACTTACTATATTACCATACTAAGTTCGCCACATCTAAGCGTGATTTGAAGCAAATTGTGAAATAGCCGTATAAACGGACATACTAAAAACTTTTCGAAATGCATTCATTGCATGACGGAAAATCGCATGGAATCTTGAGAGACTGCCGAAAGATCATTGAAAGACTATGAAGACGTTTGAACGATCATCGAAAGACCGTTGGAAGACCACTGAAAGACCATTTTCCTGTAAGACCGTTGTAAGACTGTTTTGAACCGTTTCAAAAAGTTTTGGAGCACATGAAGACCACGAAGACCACTGAAAGATTGGTCAGGACTCGTGTCAGACCTGGAAGACCATTCATTGAGAGACCTCTGAAAGATAAACCAAAATTCATGGTCTTTCAAAGGTCTTTCAGCGGTCTTGTTCTCTGTGGAATGGGGGTTTTAAAGAGACAGTGGACGCGAAAGGGCAGATTGGAAATAGTCGACGCGTTTTGAACAAAGGAGAATCAAAGAAGATTAGTATACAAGAAGTAGAAATTAATGGCAGTAATATTTCAGACAGATTTTACATTACTAATGCTTTTAATAACTTTGTATTTGTTAAAGTTGGACAAACTGTTCAAGATAAACTCACTACGTGCAAAAATACTGGAAATGATATGAGGGCCATTTCATAAAGCTCTTCGTAAGTTAAAAAAAGTTAGAAAAATCGTATTTTTACGGTATAAGGGGTATTGCAAGAATGAATACAGATCAAACATGAAATTGCCGTTCTCAACTTCAAAAGCCACTGGAGGATTTCCCCGAATAATTAAAACGATAAAAATAGGACACAGTTTCTAAACAATATTTATCAAGCCACATTCAATAAGATTTTAATGGGAAAATCGGGTCACGTGACCTCCCAGAAGCAAACGCGTAGCCTGGGGTGGTATTCTGGAACACTCATAACTTTTGTCATAAATTTTGTCATTTCTTTCCGAGATGTGACACCGCTATGATTGTCACAAATCGGTATTCTTAACATTGTCTTTTCCCTGTCACATCTCTCAAAGTTCCCACCCATCTTTTCGGAAGCAATCCAATCAAAATCATCGTTAGTTCCCAGTGGGAGCCCTTCTAGCCAATAGGAAGGGGATATCCCCAATTCTGTTTCTGGCATCGCGCAACTACGCGAATATTGATGCGCTTAATTACAAAGAGAGACAGGGAGCTGTGAAGGATTTTAGAGGAGAAGTAGAAAAATAAGGAAAACAGAGAAAAAAAGGAGAAATTAATATGTAGGGCCTAACTAATTGTAGCATGACAAAATAATTCTAAAAATTGTCGTGGATGATGAGTGAAACTTATGCCACAATCTAATCTAAATGATATCGTTATATGCTTGACATTCAGTCGGCAGGGTATCGGGATATTTGGTACTAAAAGATATGACAAAATTTATCATGTTTATGACTGCTACCCCCTGTCATAACTTTTGTCATATCTTTTGCTTGTATAAAAGGATTACGCGCATTAATGCCGCGTATTTTTGGTGCGCGCCAAAGAGATAAGACAAAATTTATGACAATTTTTGTGACAAAAGTTATGACATCCACCAGAATACCGATTTTGTCATATCTCTGAGATAAGATAAAATATGGAGATAAGACAATGTTCAGAATACCGCCCCTGGATTTCATTTTGGAGGGGGCGCCTTAAAATAATTGAAAATAAAGGAGTGTGGGATCAAATTCCACAACTATTTCCCTTTTTACGAGAGTAATTCTGATATTGGTGTGAAATCTGGAATTATTATAACTGATCTCAGCGATCATTTTACGCCCTTCATGGTCATTGAATTTGATAGTGTAACAATGACACACCAGGCCTAATCTTAGTGATTTTGGAATTCTTGAACTTTATACAACATGTACACACAGTATAAACAAGTTTTATGAAGAACGTTTTATTAGTCGTAAGAGATAGATGTTATCTGTGAAATCTTAATCATGGATAACAACAGATCCTGAATTATTGATAAAGTGTAAAAATACGATTTTTTAAAAAGTAGGTAGTAAAAAATCCTCCATCCGACCTGCATGAAAAACATAAATGTTGTAGATATTGTTTTTGAACACCACAATCAGAAATGAAAAGCGCACTTACTATATTACTATACTAAGTTCGCCACATCTAAGCGTGATTTGAAGCAAATTGTAAAATAGCCGTATAAACGGACATACTGAAACTTTTCGAGATGCATTCATTGCATGACGGAAAATCGCATGGAATCTTGAGAGACTGCCGAAAGATCATTGAAAGACTATGAAGACGTTTGAAAAATCATCGAAGACCGCTCCCTAGTGGGTGGGTGCAGGGAGGGGGAGTTTCCTCCTCCCGCGCGAAGCTTTCGATGTTTCATAAAATAAAATGAAAAGGAGCCGTCTCTCTTGTCTCTAGTATATCAGCTCCAATTCAGTCGACTATATTGTGATCTTGAACCTTGTTTTGAAAGTGATTTTGAACGCACAAAAAAGGAATACAATGGAGGAAATTAAAATGATAATAACTTCGCGCGAGGCGTGGAAGCTAGAGCGTTTTGTCAAATTTTTTGCCATGAAAATGATCCCGAGAAAAGGGTGTTCTCAATGACATATTGAATACTTCCCTGGGAAAGATCAGATTTTATTACAAACAATTTAGCGACAGTGCATATCTGTATACTCGCAAAACAGGGGAGAAGAAATGCATATGCTGGGCGGGAGATATTCCTCCCCGCGCAGAGCAATTCAATTATGAAATTTCAAAGGGTGGACGTTTCATCAAATGCAGATATCTCCATTACCCCCATCGGCTCTAATTCAATTGATTTTCTAATATTATTGAACTTCATTACAAGGAAAATGGTGCGCAAAAAGTTGAAACTTCTGTGATTTATTGAAATTAAATAAGAAAGGATGCCTTATTTCTTTGACTTATCCTGAAGCGCTTCATTTTGAATTATATAGAAACTTAAGTGTCATTCAAAATTTCAAACTGAGGGCGCAAAACAGGACAGGAGATGAACGTGCAGGGAAATGACATGAAGTTTAATAGAATTTGATAAAAAGATATTGTACTTCCTTTTTTTATCCCTTTTTTCTCTTCTTTTTTTTTTCTTTTTGGTGACTTTTTTGAGATGGGGGGGGGGGGGGTGGGGGCGACCACCCCCACCGCCCCTCTGGCTACACGCCTGCCCAGAAGAAAGAGATCCAAACGGGACAGATTTTCCCAGGTTGCGGATTCCCTCTTTACATTCATCATCTATTCAATACAAGATTATCTCAAGTGCGAAATAAAATCGAGGGAGAGGCTTTAAGACCAGAAGGTGAATTCTTGGAAGGGGAACCTGCCGGTAGACATCCAGCCAGACTTCCAAACCAGGAGACTTTGGAAAGTTGGGTTCCCCAGTCCCGATTTTCTTGACACAATTAGTATTCATTGCCTCTCCTGGTGTCGAAATTTGACCGATACAAGAAATCAGACTCAGTAATCATGTCAAATCCCAAAACAAGCCCATCCGACCAACAAAAAATAAGCCCATACAACCAACAAACCAAACAAGCCTAGACAACCAACCGACCGACCAACCAACCAACCAACCGACCGACCGACCGACAAAACCGACCAACCGACCGACCGACCAACCCTAACCCAACCAACCAACCAACCAACCATAACAAGCCCATCCAGGAACCAGAACAAACCCAGCCAACCAACCAGTTATGAAGGACCTAACATCTGGAAGTGTTTGCCATCAGAAATGAAAACCTGTCACACACCGTTGACTTTACACATAAATATTAATTATATCTTGCCGATTTTCCATCAACTTCAAAATAAAATGGAGCCTAAGTTTGTTTTTATTTTTGTTTTAATGTTTTTCTTGTATTTACTCATGTTAATGTTTTTGCTGCTTATGTGAATTATCACCGTGCAGAAGTAATGGGATTGGCGCATACATTCGTAATTCCGAAGCTTCGTTATTCCGAAGGTTCGGATATTCCGAAGGCTCGTCATTCCGAAGGTTCGTATTTTCGAAGGTTCGTAATTCCGAAGGTTCGTTAGTCCGAAACGAAGTGAGGTTCGTAATTCCGAAGGTGCGTTAGTCCGAAAACGAAATGATTAACAAACCTAATTTCGTTTTCGGACTAACGAACCTTCGAAACAACGAACCTTATTTCGTTTTCGGACTAACGAACCTTCGGAACAACGAACCTTATTTCGTTTTCGGATTAACGAACCTTCGGAACATCGAACCTTATTTCGTTTTCGTATTATCGAACCTTCGGAATAACGCCACAAAAGTTCGAATTAAGGAACCCTTTTACGTTTTCGGATTAACGAAGATCGAGATATTGGCAATTTACGTGTGTCGGAATTACGAACCTTCGGAAGGCCTCGATATGTCTCTGGCCTTTGCCAACCAGTACATCCACTACTTGTTTGGTTTTTACTTTTTTTCTTTTGTATGGTTTTATTTTCGGAACGGCGTAACGTAAAATATGCAAAGCTTTGGAGCGGATTTCTTTCTTCTCTTTTTCTCGATTAGAAGAAAATGCTATGCTTTGGAGCGGCTTTCTTTGTTCTTTTTCTCAATAAGACAAAAATGGTATTCCTCGGAACGGAAATTTGAGTGTAAAAATGGGGGTCCCCTCCGCGGCACATACCCACTATGCTTTATATACTGAGTGCCCCCCCCCGGAACGTAAGTAGGATAGACATAATGGATATGCCGTGTTTGATCTAGGTGACACACGCAAACATAGGCGAATCTGACTCGTCTCACGGGTTGAAACGTATGATTTTGGCGGACCAAAATAGCAGTGTTCGACACGGCTTGAAGATCAAACTGATCGCGTTTACACAGCAAAAAATCGCCGTTCTGAGTACGACTTGCGTGTCGAACCTTCGAGCCGAGTCACTATGTAAACACGGTGTATATGATAAAAGATTAACACCATGTTCTGCATGATTTCTTCTCTAAATTGATAAATAACATATTTTTTGATTGGGTTTGAAGTTTTGGTTATTGTGAGGTAAAGCATTGTGTTTACTCTCTACAATGCGATGAACACATTATTATTGTGTACGTGTAAAATGACAACAGACTAATGCACTCTGTGTGTATGGTGAATGAAATGTGACAGTTGACAGTCTGCTGTATGCTACTCTAGTCAAACAAACCTGGCAAAGAGTTAAAATGGAGTCTGTTTCAATTCAGATGTGGATTTTGGTAGTCCTACTCTCCTTTGGTAAAGTTTCAAATGTTGTTGCTTCCAATATCTTGATATCCTCACTCTACGGGGAGGGCAGTCATTTCTTGTTGGGTGCCTCTATTGGACAAGGACTCGTAGACAATGGCCACAATGTGACATGTCTTATTAGTAGAGCATTCGAACACCGTACATCCGATCCAAAATACACGAATCTTTCCTTCGAGGTATTTGACCATCATGACAGATCTCTTGAAGATGTACGAGACATGTTCTACCAGTTTAACACAAAGGCAATGGAAGGGGTCCATAACCAGTTGATAAATGCGTTTACAGGTTTCGTGCGAACCATTGCCAACGACTGTGAGGCGATATTGAAAGACGATGCATTAATGAGGCGGCTTGGAAAGATGGATGCAATTGTCATGGACCTCACCTGGCCATGTGGGGTCATGATCAAGGAAATTATCGAACAAAATATGAACTGGACCAGCAATTTAACGGCGATATCTGTGACACCGTCTCCTCCACAAGCGATCACCCTTGCCCTCATGGGTTCAGCTTACAACCCTTCCTATCAGCCAGAGTTTTTGTCCGGGTTGTCAACCCGAATGACTTTCTTCCAGAGAGTGGCTAACATTCTTCAAAGCGTAATGTTCGTGTGCCTAGGTCATTTATTTATAGGACCTATCTATTCTGAAATTGCCAAGAACGTTGGACTCAATCCTGAGAGTGCGAATTTCTACACTTGGCATAGAAAATTTGATTTGCATCTCTTGAGCATGGATTTTTCGTCTGAGTTTCCATTTCCTTTAGCTCCAAATTTCATTCCGGTCGGAGGACTCACCGCCTCGCCCGCCAAGGATCTAGACCAGGTAAAGCTGTTGCTCTCTTTTCGCCCTGCTGGCAAGAATTTTCAATACATTTACCATGTTTACCATTTTCACTGTTTTCCTGAATCCGTCGTGAGGTGCGGAAAGAAAACCCCTTATATGTTTGTCTTGCTAGTGTGAACTTAATCATCAGGGGCTTCTGCCTTTGATTTATAATAATTTATAAACCATGGATCACTCAAGGCATAGTTAAATCAATACTGACTCGTAATAGATTATATAAAATATCACTAAAATCACCTACTCAAGAACATAAAAACAAATACAAAAAATATCGTAATAAATTAACGTCCATAATCCGTTTGGCACGCAAATCGTACTTTTCGAACAAAATAGAAAACAATAAAGATCAAAATCAAACATTATGGCACACAGTAAACGAAATGTTAGGAAAACAAGTGGAATGCCTCTGGCCGTCTCACCTGCATCACGCGGTTCAATATAGCAGCAGTGCTGACTTTGCATACTACTCTAACTCGCACAAGATGTTCAGTGATACATGGTTACTCTTATGTCCTCTTTTTATGAACTAGACCAATAAACTTACAGAGATATGATGGTTATTCAACAAAAACCCCAACATGGCCAAAGTTCATTGACCTTACATGACCTTTGACCTTGATCATGTGACCTGAAACTGGAACAGGATGTTCAGTGATACTTGATTACTCTTATGTACAAGTTTCATGAATCAGATCCATAAACTTTCAAAGTTATGATGGTAATTCAACAGATACACCCGATTCGGCTAAAGTTCATTGACCTTTGACCTTGGACATGTGACCTGAAACACGCACAGGATGTTCAGTGATACTTGATTACTCTAATGTCCAAGTTTAATGAACTAGACCAATAAACTTTCAAAGTTATGATGGTAATTCAACAGATACCCCCGATTCGGCCAAAGTTCATTGACCCTAAATGACCTTTGACCTTAATCATGAGACCTGAAACTTGCACAAAATGTTCAGTGATGCTTGATTACTATTATGTCCAAGTTTCATGAATCAGATCCATAAACTTTCAAAGTTATGATGGGAATTCAACAGATATCCCCAATTCAGCCACAGTTCATTGACCCTAAATGACCTTTGACCTTGATCATGTGACCTGAAACTTGCACAAAATGTTCAGTGATGCTTGATTACTATTATGTCCAAGTTTCATGAATCAGATCCATAAACTTTCAAAGTTATGATGGGAATTCAACAGATATCCCCAATTCGGCCAAAGTTCATTGACCCTAAATGACCTTTGACCTTGGTCATGTGACGTGAAACTCATGCAGGATGTTCAGTGATACTTGATTAACCTTATGTCCAAGTTTCATGAACTAGGTCCATATATTTTCTAAGTTATGATGACATTTCAAAAACTTAACCTCAGGTTAAGATTTCGATGTTGATTCCTCCAACATGGTCTAAGTTCATTGACCCTAAATGACCTTTGACCTTGGTCATGTGACATGAAACTCTAATAGGATGTTCAGTAATACTTGATTAACCTTAAGGCCAAGTTTTATTAACTAGGTTCATATACTTTCTAAGTTATGATGTCATTTCAAAAACTTAACCTCAGGTTAAGATTTGATGTTGACGCCGCCGCCGCCGCCGCCGTCGGAAAAGCGGCGCCTATAGTCTCACTTTGCTTCGCAGATGAGACAAAAACCGCATGATCTTAACAATGTTGATTTCCTTCTAAACGGACACACAACGAAAAACCCTTCCAAAATTGCTGAAGCATTTAATTCTTTTTTCGCCAGTGTTGGTCCTAATCTTGCATCTAGCATTGTGACTAATACCAACAACTTTTCTACATATTTACATAACAATGCCGAACATTCTTTATTTTTTAATCCTACTAATCTTCATGAAATTTTAGAAATCGTCCGATCCTTGAAATCTACTAAATCGTGTGGCCTTGATGGTATCAGTGTATATTTACGAAAACAAATAATTCATTTTATGGCTTCTCCCCTTGTACATATTTTCAATTTATCTCTCATAAAGGGGATTTTCCCGGATCAGCTTAAACTTGCAAAAATAATCCCCATATACAAAAAAGAAGACCCTTGCCAAATTGCTAACTACCGCCCTATTTCATTACTACCAAGCATATCCAAAATACTTGAAAAAATTGTTTATAAACGACTATATTCTTTTCTGGACACAAATCAGTTATCAATTCCCAACCAATACGGCTTTAGCAGTTTAGGAAAAATCACTTAACTGACTATGTAATCTTACAATTATATGATAAAATTACATATTCACTTTCCAAAAAAGAGCACTCCATTGGGGTTTTCATGGATCTATCGAAGGCATTCGATACCATGTATCATCATATTTTGTTGTTTAAATTAAAGAAATATGGAAAAAGAGGTAGTGTACATTCTTGGTTTAAAGATGATTTAAATAATAGACGTCGATTTGTTAATTTTAAATTCAAATCATCCCATACATGTCCCGTTGAATGTGGAGTACCTCAGGGTTCAATTCTAGGCCCCTTATTATCTTTAATTTATATGAATGATATTGTTAGAGCATCACCTTTACTTACATACGTTTTATTCGCAGACGACACTAACATATTTTATTCACATCAGAACTTAAACATATCCTAACAACTCTAAACAACTCTAAATCAAGAATTAAAGAAATTATCATTATGGTTTAAATCAAATAGACTCTCCCTTAACATAAATAAAACAAACTTCATGTACTTTAAACATATTAATTCGAAACAAGTATTTCGCGATATCATTTATATCAATGATATGCCCATTAACGAAAAACAGGAAACAAAATTTTTAGGTGTATTGATCGATTCTAACGTAACATGGAGTAGTCATATTCGTAATATAAGCATGATGAATGCAAGGGCCATAGGCATCTTGTACAAATTGAAATATTATATATCTCAAAGATCATTACTAATGCTTTACAACTCCTTTATTTTGTCACACATTTCTTACTGTAACATAGCATGGGGAAATAGTAACAAAATAAAAATAAACTCAATATTACGTCTTCAAAAGAAAGCTCTTCGTATTTGCTATCACTCTCATTATCTCGCCCATACTGATCCAATATTTCATTATTTTAAGACAGTGAAAATTTACGATATTCACACTTATCAAACTGAGTATGTGTCAATACACTACTTTCGTTTTTGTTAAAAGGAATTGGAGGATTTCATGCAGAGCTCTGGAGATGATGGTGTCATCCTTTTTACTCTGGGGACCTACTTCTCCCAAGTTGCTAAACGCCTACCGGGATTTGTCGAAATGTTTGCAGACGCTTTTGGAAGATTACCACAAAAGGTTATCTGGCAGTTGATGGACCCACCTAATGACCTTGAACTGCCGTCAAACATTAAGTTAATGCCGTGGGTACCACAAAATGACTTACTAGGTAAGTTATCTGTTCTTGCAAGCGTTTACCTGTTGAACGTCTTTTTTTTAATACACATTCAAGTGTCAGATTCTGTAAATTAAATCAAACAAAGGGTAACCTCTCTGTCACATCACAAACTAACGAATTTTTTTTTTAAATAAAAAACCCAAACTTTTTAGCCACTTTCCAATGAAGTCATGGTAGTTGTTGCCATTAATT